>NW_012151175.1:108828-147169 GCF_000956105.1 Propithecus coquereli | reverse complement strand
AAAATCAACAGATTTCATTTTTCATTAAATTAGAAAGGATCATTTTGTTTTTGAAGTTTTTATTCTATTTTCGTAATGAAACACCATGGCTTCAAGGCAAAAAATTTTTTTTCTAGTGTGGCGGTCAATGTGTTAAACGTACATCTACCCTGTGACTCAACTATTTCACTTCTACCTATTTGCTTAAGACAAATAAAAACATATGTCCCCAAAAAGACTCACAGGAGAATATATTTTGCAACCATTTAAAAAACTGGAAATATCCCACACACCCCTCAACAGGAAAACGAATAACTACATTCTGGCACATTCACACGATGAAACAACACGAACAGCAACAGCAAGGAATGAACCGCGGTGAAGAAGAGCAGGGCGTGTGACACACAAGGAACCGTCACCGCATGCACCGACAGGAGGGCCGCGCACGGGCGGACGGCTCCACACGCGAGAGCTCAGCACGGTGGCTGCCTCCGGGAAGGGGCACGAGAGACTCTTTGGGAGACAGAGGTTGGTGTCGTTGCTTGGGCGAGGGGCACACAACACAAACATCTGTGAAGACTCCCCGAACTCTACACTTGAGAGCTACGCATTTCACTCTCTGCCTCAACGCAGGCTTTGACGGGTTTCCACACGAGGAGGCAACGGAAGAGAAAGTCAGAGGTGGCCTGAGAGTCCTAAGGGTCAGGCAGGAAGAAGGAACTTGCCACTCCAGAACCAGGGGAGTCCGCAGGGGGAGGTGGTGAGACTCACTCGTGGTAATTTGCAATACTCGCTTTTGTCTTTCGCCTCCTACCGGAGCAGGAGCTCCCAACACCGCCCGCAGGCCAAGGCCTTTGCAGAGCGCGCGGCTGCGCTGCCGGACCGGGATCAGGCGGCGCTTTCATCTCTTTCCCCGGGACCCAGGGACTGGCGGTGCGGTCGGCAAGCCTGCGGACACGGGGATGGGCGACGGCAGGTTAAGGCGCCAACGCTGGCTGAGAAGACGGCGTCACTGCCGTGGCTCTCGGAGAGACCGGACGCCTTGCCCAGAGGATGACTAATTGGAAGATTCTAGGCTCCGTGGCAGGCGGGAGCAGAGCGGATGGGAAGGGTTTCCCACGCCCCTCGGCTCGCACCGCACACTCGTCCTCGAGGTGCTGGCAGGTCCTCCCTCCACGACTCCTGTCGCTGCTCCTCTTCTTCCCCGCCAGGCTCCCCTTCAGTGCGGTCGCGCACGGGGGACTGTCCCCACTCACACACGGGCCTTTGCCACTCGCCTGCCTGGGAGACAAAGGCGCCCTGCAGGCCGGCGTGCCTGTGACCCGTGGCGAAGCGTGTCTGTCAGCCGCTCCCCGCTACCATGCGCTTTGTTTGCACCTATCTCAATGGGGCGACTGCAGAGGCCCAAAGAAAGCCTCAGCTATCGCCCTTGAGGACAGAGCAGACACCGTGTAGACGCCGTCTCCTCCCCAGCGGGGCCGGGCTGCGGCCTCGCAGTTCCTGACCTCAGCAACTTCAGGAGGATAGTGTTTTCCTGGGGAAATTAGATCTACGCAAAGCGTAAAGGGAAGGGAAGTCATATGCCCAGCTTCGAGGCCCGGCTGCTTGCCTCCTGCCCGGGAAGCCGTCGGGAGCCATCCCAGGTGGCGCTCCCTCACGGGGACGGCGGCTGCCCTGGTCAGGGACGAGGCTGGCTCAGGTGGCACAAAGCCCCGCCCTTTGCCCCCTCCCCCGCTCCACAGAAGCAGCGCACGTGTGGAAACCCGAATCCTCAATCCGATCCCTCAAAATCCCTGGCCGTGGCGACAGGACGGTCCACACAGGCACACACTCACACACACGTACACACGCACACACACGCACACGCTCCCCTTAAGGATGCTGAGTTAATTACCAGGCAAGGAGAATCACAGTCCCAGCTATTGCCTTCGGCAGCGTTTAACACAAGCAGGATGATCCCGACCGCGGCAGAAGCTCAAAGTAAGAGGCAGCGACTCCGCTTCGAGTCCATGCAGGTCCCGTCGGGTGTCGGGCAAATGTCGTTGTGCATTAGAGGTGCAGAGCTGCAGCCGGACCGGGGATACAAATCGCCCCGCAGCACGACCTGGCTTCTGCGAGACCCTCCGTAACCACGAGCGGCCGAGCCGAGTCAGGAGGGCCGGGCAGCACAGGGCAGCAGGCCCACAGTCCCGTCCGCTGCAGGGCAGGGAGATCACGGGCTCTGCGACACCCCCCAGGGCCACATTCCAGCCTCACTGCTCCACGGCTTCGAGATGCAGAGAAGGATGCCGAGGTCAGTCGGAAGGAAGAGGCTGACTCTATTTGCCGAAAAGCAACAAACTTCTATGTGGAATAGCACAGAAAAGAATTGTATGTGGCCACACCAACCAAGGACCAACCCAGCTCTGGGACCTGTGCCTGGAGCGAATCACAGCTATTTGAGCCTCAGTTTCTGCATCTGAAACACGGATAATAACGTTCGCTTATGTGGAGTCGGCATTTGGCAGTGGCACCGCCACAAAACCCTTCCTCGCGGAGACCTTCCAACCCAAAAGAAACCACGCTTGTCGTCGCGGCTGTAGCCCAGGCTGAGGTGAGGCCGGGAGTCCGCAGCCGCGGCCCAGCTGCACCCAGAGAGGCTGTAGGATGCACCAGGGTCACTGTCGCACTTTGCCCTCAGAGCTCACAGGTGTAATTAACCTGTCGATTAGAACAGCGGTATTTTCACGTTATTACAATGCCCAGCATTGTCTCGGGTCCTCGGAAGGATGCGATACTCCTGTCACCACCACACTGGTCCCCAGGACAAGAGCAGTGTCTCTTCCCGCTCGCTCGCAGACACGCAGCCCTGAGAAGAGCCACGGGACGAGGGACACGTGGCCGCAGACCTGTGGGCTTCGCCGCCCTGGACATCAGGACCACGGCTCCCACACCTTTTCAGTCCGTGGAGAATCTTGGCAGAGAACACACAGCACACACGACGACGGCTCCCACTTCGCAGGGAAGAGTTTCTAGCTTTGCCCAAACAGCACGCGAGGCTCGGCGCCGCCCTCCCGGAGTCTGCTGTCTGGAGACGGAGCAGTAATTGCAATAGATCGGATAAATAACCTAACGGGGGATGTGTCGGGTGCTCTCCGAGCCCTTAGGAGGCCAATCGACCCACACTTAGGAAGGCCAAGAGAAGCTTCCTGGAGGAGGTGTGGAAGAAAGGCCCCAAAGAGGAGCAGGTCTCAGGTTCAATGTCACCGCCTCAAGGAAGCCCTCCCTGACCACCCCTCCTAATATAAATCAGGCCCCTCTGACACTCTCCCATAGTCCCTGTTCTTTCCCTGGCTTATTACCGCTTGTATTTGCATATTCCCAGCTCACAGCTCCTCCTCTGGGGTAGGGGCAGCCCGTCCTACTCTGGCCCCTGGCAGGTGCCAAGTGCTCTGTGTGAGTCGGATGAGCTGTGACTGAGTGGACCCGCCTCGCTGAGGGAACAGCCCGTGCAAAGGACGAGGGCTGGGAGCCAAGGACGCAGTCAGTAGAAACAGAAAGCCAGAGTGAACCAGAGGTCACCCGGGGGTGGGGACAGTGGCAATGCCACATCTGGAAAAGAAATCAGCAAGGAAGCCAGACGGTGCCACGCGAGCCTCGAGACAGAGTCTGGGTGTGATCCGAGGACGTTTGTGCCTCGGAAGAGCTGGGAGGGGCGTGAGTGATCGGATTCGTGTGGAAAGTGCTTAGAAAGAAGCGAGACTGGCAGTGGGGAACGTCAGGAGCTGTGCGTGTGAAACCACACGGTGGTTCGCTGCTCCGGGATTGGAAGAGCATCCGGAGACAGTGGAGGCAGCGGAGACACCACCGTGGAATAGAGTCTGCACGTCTCGGCACCCTCTGAAGACAGGCTGGCGGGAGAGGAGGAGTCAGGAACCGCGGGCGTCGGGCTTGAATACTGGGGCCTTTCGCCGGGGCAGAGAATAACCCCGAAGGAAGCGGAGGTTGAGGCTGAGTAGTGACGTTGACGATGGGTGCGATTTGCAACTGGCTAAGTTTAGAGTTCCTGTGCGGCCTCCAGGTAGAGATGTCCAGGAGGGAACTGAATGTGTTACTACCAGAGCACAGCAGCTCGTAGCAAGATCTAGACTGGAGGGAAAAATTTGAGAAAAATCCATACATGACAATCACTGGTGCAGGGGAACACATAAAACTTCCCCCAAAATTAATCAAAGTAGTAGATTTTCATGAGATATCAATTACGGAAGACTTTGTGAAAATAATTAATTTATGTCAGAAACCAAAACAAAGCTATCTATCGCCAATACTCATGATCTAGTATTGATGTAAAGATTACACACACACACTTTTACTGCAACACTTACCTACGTAAAAATAATCATCACGCATTACTGCATGCTCAGCAATGAGACTACGGAGTCCTAGAAAACGGAAATACATTTCTGTGCGTGCTCTATTCACCTTTGTGTCTCTGACACCTTGCATGATATCCAACACACAGAAGGTACTCGATGTGTGTTCACTGCATGGAAGTGAATTCCTTGATTAAATAACTCGCTCGATTCTTTTCCCAATTAGAGGATACATCTGACTTGTGCCTAGACGGACATAAACCGGAGCTGTGCTGTCCCAGGTTCACGGAATCTGGCCCATTTCCCCGGAGCAGAAAGAAAAGCACTCGCCCGTCTGCCAAGGCCGCGGAACTCAGCAAGGAAGGGCCTGGCTTGGGATACAGTTTCCCTTTGAGAGTTTCCCCGTTTCCTCTTATCGCACTGGCTACGTGCCCACAGATGTAACATGTTGCTAAAACTTCGCATAAATGAAAGCATTTGTATTTCAAAAGCGGTCGGAGAGAAATTGAGAAAAATGGATCTCTAACGCCGGGGTGTCAGACAGGTGGCCCAGGATGAGTCGCCACCCTGGCACACCTCGGGTCCTCCCCACGTGGGTGGAAAGGAGATCCTGATGGCAGAGCCGTGCTGGCACGGACAGCGGGGCAAGTGTCACGCCCGCCCTGTGTGGTCTTGGGTACTCACCACAGTGTGGGGCAGCCCCGAGCTGGTGACGACATCGTGACCCCAGGTCACAGAGGTGGTTTAGTGTCTCGATTTTAAAGTCTCTGTCTTGGTGACTACAGTGGAGTCATGACTTACCCAAGTGATCGGTATCTTTATGTACCGCAATGGTGTAAGTTGAAGTTGAGCAAAAACACAGAGACAGCCTGCAGTATGCGAGGAGATGGCTGTAAAAAGTCTGGCAAATTATATTCCTCAAAACCTGAACTATATGTCACAACATATCAAAAACTGAAAATGCACCGAAGCTGATTTGGAGGATATGAAATTCCAATATTTATGAGGTACTGAGTTCCTAAAAATATAAAATCCTGCACACTTTTATTGAAACGCTTACGGAAATCCTTCCTCTATTTAGAAAGTCGGTTCTTTAAATGAGAGGGTGACATTGCGCACAGCACAGTTTGACTGAATGAATTCTGGGCAGAGTCAGGCGAAAATGTGAAATTAAATAGTATTGGCAAATTTTGAGGCAAGATTCCCTTTTACAAAGTGTCTTTTTTGCGTAGATATCTCTCAGCAAAAGTAAGAGCTGAAAGAATCAACCTTTTGCTGAATTCACACATTGCCGATGCGTAACCAGAGTGACAAATGCCACTTTCTCCCACTTCTGCACTTCACACAATGTTTGTGGTACAAAGTCCAGGACAAAGAGGAAATCATGAACGCAGAATCAAACGTGCGAATGCAAGCCTAGACAGATATCCCTCAGAAAATGTCCCTTTCAAAAAAATATCTTCCAGCCAATTTCGCCCGCATGGAGCTGTGCCGTCTGCGGCGGAGACGCAGGGAGGGGGGTGACGGGCCGAGGGGCCTCCCAGGCAGGACGTGAGTTCGGCCTCCAGGACAACCTGCAGGTGAGCCCAGACCTCTCTCCTCCCAGGTCCTCGCAGGCGAACAAAGAACATCGATACAGCATCTTTGCCAGGCTGAACACCGGGATGAACAGCAGTCCCAGGAGGAATTACACCTTTCTCATTTTACTGAGATCGCGGGGAAACCGGCCCTCAGAAAGCTGGTCACCTGCCAGCACACAGCCTCGTTTCACACAGCTGGGACTCGAACCCAGGCTTTCTGACTCCATCTTATGCTGTTTTCACTGCACCAGGCAGAATGTGGGAAAGTCCGGGCCCTAAGAGATATTCCTCCTTCCCGTACCCATTTGCTACACAGCAATCTGATCTTCCCAACACATCTTCAGATCTCAGAAAGCCAAACCAACCACCTTCCCAGCTGCCCAGCATGCGAATGGGTGTAGCAGCCTCACCCCCAGGAGCCCCTCGGACCTGCCCAGCGCCAAAGCAGCTTCCGGATGTCTCATGGCTGGAAGCACGGATCAACGATGCTGTTTCACGGCATTCCCGAAATATGGCACCACCATCCCCGACCTCCAAGGCCCCCAGAAAGAAGGTGATCCACTAGCGTTCTCCCTCTCGAATCTGAACCCATCACTACGCCAGGGGCGGTGTCTGCGGCCACACACCTTAGCTTCCGTCCTATGTCTCATCTTCCTGGTTCTAAAGGTTGCCAGGCACCGGAGGACCCAGGGCTACGGGCAGGAGGATTCTACACAGTGTCTGTCCCAGAGCTGGCACTGAGATTCCCCAAGCGCCCCACTGCAAGCGGATCTATTTCCACTAACAGCTGGTGGATGTGCATTCCGCGCCGCCGGCAGGCACCCCTAGCGTGTTTCCAGCAAACAGTGCGGCACACACAGGAATTCATCCGAACCCAGAAAAAATCACTTAGCTTAATAATGCTGCCCTGATTTAATTTTAACTTTTCATAAAGCATGAGAGATGAGTGGGGTGTGCTTGGTGTTTCATAGATTACTGATGAGACCGGGCTCCTCGCATCTGGCTGTTTTATGTTTCTTTTTTTTCTTTTATAACTAGTTCCATAAAGAAGGGGGTCAGGAAAGGAAGTTGATGGATGATTAAGAGGAGGGCAACACCTGCAAAATGTGCAACTGAAATGCAAGGGGGAGTTTTCGCTTCTCTCTGGTGTGTAAGTAGCCGGCGAGCGCCTGGGGAGTCCAGAGAGTGGCTTCGGTTAAGGGATTCAATGCCGTGGCTCTGGGCGTCCAGCAGGAAAGGCACCACGCACACGTACATTCACACATGCATGTGTGTGCATGCACATACGTGCGTATGCATGCACGCACATATACATTTACACATGTACAGATGGCACATGCGTCCCCCGGTCTGCATTTAGGCAGCACCCTCGGGGCACAGGAAACTCTATGGCTACCCACAGAGTGACTACGGTTTGCAAGCACTACATTGGAAGAGAGGTTCTAACAAAGTCATCCTCAACTCTTCCTCTTTCTTCTGCTCTAACTTTCACGTATAGCCATCTCTTTTCACCATCTCTAGAGCTACCACCGCAGAAGGCACCATGTTCTCTAGCTTGCATCACGACAAGGCTTCCTCCCTGGACCTCTGAGTCCTTTTCTTAGCCCCTGCAGTCTGTGCTCAAGGTAATCCTGACTAAGTTGGGTCATATGACTCCTTTGCTCCATCCTCGGTTCTCTCAAAGCAAAAGCCAAAGTCCTCAGAGCGGCCATGGGACCCTGCATGATCTGAACCCTCCACCCTCCGCCTCTTTGTCCAAATCCCCAAGTGCTCAGCCCTTGCTCCAGCCATGCCAGCCTCCTCACTGCCCCTCAAGCACGCTAGGCACAGTCTGCCTCAGGGCCTTTGCACATGCTGTTTCCTCTACCTGGGAGGCTCTTCCTCCAACACCCACATAGCTCTGTCTCTCACCGCCTTCGAGTCTTTGTTCAAACACGCCCAGCCACCATAAGCAGGATCCCAATCCTCTCCTACAACCCTTCCCAGACCTCCCAATCCCTCTTCCCTTGTTTCGTTTTCCCACCCTGCACTCATCTCATAAAATACTATAGAATTGGCCTATTTATTTTTCTGGTTGTTTGTCTCCACTTAGCAGACAGTAAGTTCCATGAGGACAGGGAATGCTGTCCCCAGGCATACCAGAGGCTAGAACAATGTCTGGCACAAGTATATTAACAAATACATTATTAACATATATTATATATGACACATATATTGATAAATATATTTTTTGAATGAGGAATGAATAAATGATTTGCTCTGATTTGCAGGTATATGCATGTGAAAAAAATTAGCCCTATTCACATATTTATAAATCTCCCGTATTCAAAATAATAAAATTAGACAAAATCAAGGTCATGGGATATCAGGACAGGCTGTGCAAAAAGACTGCGGGCCGCAGCAGCTCGGAAACCTACGTTACGTAAGGAGGACAGTCACTCTCGCCTGTGCCTGCAGTTCCTAGCGCTGCAGGACTCCGCTTGCCTGAGCAGCTAAGCTCAGCTACAGAACCGCCTGGCTCGCCTGCGCTGTCTGAGGCTCACCAAGCAGTTTCTCAGGACACCACACCTCCTGCCGCGGGACCCGGGTCAGCACAGACTGCACGTGGGCACCAGCCGGAGCTCAGCAGGGGCCAAGACGAGAAAGCGACAGGAAAGAAAATGACTGGGTTGGAACCACTAGAGCAGAACGGAGTTCGAGGTCATCTGTCCTGCCCACCCCGCGTCTCCCGTCGTCAAGCAAAGACGACCAGAAGCCCCTCCGCTTCCTAAAGCTGCCTGGGTGAGCTCCAAGGCCGAACTCTCACCCTGACAAGCTTTCAAGAAAACCTGTCCCTGTCTCTGCATCACCGCGGCTGCCACCACCGGCAGGCACTGCGGCCGGCCGCCCTGCCCCACGCCCGGCTTGTCCCGCGCACCCGCACGGCACCCCAGACTCGCGCTCTTTAAACACCACCGTCCGTGTGCAACTTCCCTGCGAAAAATCGGCAGTGTTGTCGATTCCATCGCACCGCGGTGCCCTCCTGGCCTCGCAGCCCTGCGGAGACGGGCTCTGCTCTGCCGGTCTAACGTGGTCTGGCACGTCTGAGCCCACCAGACGGCCCAGACACCACCCCCATCTCCGCGCAGTCCACACACCCCGGCCTTGTCCCCACCTCCACTCACTTAGGTTTGTGCTGGTCCCGCTGACACAAGGCTCACCCTCCAGCCACACGAATACTAGTCACACTTCCAGAAGACCCCGCCCAACCTTCATCTTCATCAAGAAATCCTGCTCATCTCATGAGACTACAACACGTTCAGCGGCGTAACACCACTGCCATGTGTGAGCTCCCCAAGGAGCCGTCACCAATCGGCTGGTGTCTATTTCCTTTATACTGATGTCTAAGGGTGTTTTTGTGGTTTGTTCGTTCGTTTGGGGGTTTTGCCCGCAAGGAGAAAGCATATTGTGGGCTTTGGTGTCAGACAGCCCTGGACTAAAACTTCCACCTGCTACTTACCGTGTTGGAATTTGGCTGAATTTCTTAACTTCTCTCAATCTCAGTTGTGTTCTCTATAAAAGAAGAACAAAACTACGTACCTCGCGAGGTTATCAGAAGGACAAATGAGATGAATCCAAAGCTCTACGAGGGCAGGGATTTTACCCCATTCACCTCGGCGCCCAGGACGGGAACCGACACCTGGTCCTTCACCAACACAAGAAAAAGTGAGCAAGTGAGCGTGAATCTCCTCGCACGACGCCTGGTGTGTGGCAGGTCGTCAAAACACAGCTGTCACGGACAGTCGTATCCATGAGCAAACTGAGGAATGACGTGTGACCCCTCGGGAACGCTCCTCCCCACGCCGGCCGCCGCCAGCAGGGGGCCGATCCGTCGTCTCCACCAGGCCGATGGCTCCTTCCCGCCAGTGCGTTCCCCATCCTTTCTCCTCCGCCCTCGAGCACAGGTTCAGCCCCACGCGTCGGGCTCAGGACACGCCACTCCAAAATACCACAGTAGGGGCCAGATCCACCACCCAAAATGCACTTCCGTGGCATATTTCGAGCTGGTTGTTCTGAGAAACCGCAGACACAGGCGTGGCCCTGAAAGCTGTCCTTTTGCACAGATCCACGTCCGTAAAGGAACACGTGAGCGACAGCGTCTGCATCAGGAAGAGGGCTGCTCCGACAACTCCATCACCTGGGCGGCTCCGTCTGCACGGCAGGCCGCCGTTGCTCACGCGGCCTCGGCCCGCGCCCTCCTGCGACGAGCCTCGCCTCCCCCAGAGGCCCCAGCCCCTCGTCCGTTCTGCGGCTCGGGATGCCACATGAGCTTCGGTCCCCTGCCTCTTCCTCCAGTCTCGCGTCCTGTGGGGCTCCCGTGCGTATGCACGTAATGACAACGGTTCTCTCCTGTCAATCTGCCGTACATCCATTTAATTTGTAGCCCAGCCAAAGAATCTAGGAAGGTAGAGGGAATCTATTTTCCGCCCCCCAACACGTGCAACATAAAAAGCAAGAAGTCTAGCTAATTCTGGAAGGGAAGTTGATCCTTCCCTAGAAATCGATTATTTATTTCTTTTGCATCTTTCTTGCACGGCGACAGCCCTCTGAGCTGTTCCTTCTTTACGTGCCCATGTCCTGGTCCCAGACCCAGAGTGGATTGCGAGGGCCACCGAACATTTCTGGCACATATTTGTCTCTCAGACACTTGGCCAGACAATAGATGCTGAAAAACACATTTCTTGAGTAACCAACTGAAAGGACTGACTGACTACGTAAAGCCATTTCTGTAACTACGGACATTAAAAACTCACGGCAGAACTGGGTCTGCACTGCGGTCTTGCAAATAAAGCAGAGGTTCCCTTTCCAGCCTGAAGAAGAGCATGCTGGGGCCAGCCGATCCTAGGAGCCACTTCTGTCCACGGAGGGCTGCCGTGTCCTGGGCCACCTGCCCATTTAGTGCGGCGATGTGGACGCAGGTAAGCGGTACATCCCTCTCCCCACTGGCTCCACCGTTGGCAAAGCCCCAGGCCCTCTCCGCTGACTTTCCAGGGAGGCTGGTTGATGAGTGAGACCGTTCACCTGAGACCTTCTCCACCCCCAGGGAGAACGACCGCTCCGAGGAAAGGCGGTGTGACTCCACCGTCCACTCGTCCAGGTCTTGCTGCCTCACAGAGACACCAGGAGAGTTTCTCTTTTACAAAAGTTGCTACGACATTTGCCTAAGGGTGCTACAGGGCAAGCGAGAAGAACAAAGAAGAAAAGGGATCCCTTGAAGGGCCTCCCTCTTGTCCCTCTTCCACGAGGGCAGCGGCATCTAAAGGCTCCTTCCCCCCTTGCACCCCACCTTCCCAGTCCTCCTGCAGAGCCCAGTCCTCCTCGTCTGTGTCCCTCCTGCTCCACCCACACACCCATCCCAAGCCCAGAGGGCTGGGGAGAAAAAGAACACGATCCGGGTGAACTGGGGCACCAGAGGAGAGACAGCCGCGTTTGCCCAAGTTTTATCCGGAAAGCATAGAGCTGCAATACACAGGGCATTCTCCAAGCCTCCGCTGAGCTGCAGAGAAGCAAGGGAGCAGTGGGGGACAGGCAGGAAGAAAGAGATCCCCAACCAGGACGTGGGGCCACGAAGGGTATCATCACCCACACTGAGTTCTGTCTTCCCAAGGAAGAGAAGCGAGACCCACCAGCCAGCCTGGGACAGCACCGGTGTGTCCCCATCTGTCACCAGCACCACACTGTTGTCCTTTCAGCTGCAGGGAAGCCTGCCCCTTCCATCACGCGGCCCTTCCCCGCACACTCGTTCCTCCTTCATAAACATGTTCCCTCCAGAAAGGATTGGAGAACCTGCCTCCTGCTGAGTCTCGGCCCATCGTACGGACGCGTGAGTTACGCTCCTAGCTACACCGGGTTTCAGCTCAGAGCAAAGCCCAATGTCAAAGAAATTCATCTCCAGTTTTGGACTTTCAGGGAGAAAAACGGGACATGATTTCAATGCAGAAGAGAATATCTGAAATCAGGGCCAACTTTGGCAAAAGGGGGAGTTCTGGCGGCCGCAGCCGATGGCTACAGGGACCGGGTTTCCGCCACTCCCAAGACCTCTCCAGCCACACCGACGGAGAAGCTGCTCCGGCAGCCTCTTCATCCCCATTGCCTCCCCCGTGCTTAGGCGTGTACGTGACCATGCACACGTGCACACGTACTCACACGCGCGGAGCAGGGACGCCTCTGTCCCAGGCAGGAAAGCCACGTCCCATGAGGAACTCTAGAGGGGGTGCTCCCCAGAGCACCACCAACAGCTCCCCGGCTTGGGAGGAGGCGCAGTGGCTCTCCAGGTGCCAGTGGAAACATCTTTCCTTCAGATGTAAGTCATATCACAGGATGTGGCCGTTGCTAGGCAACTGTGACTCCCCCTCCCTTCCCTTCTTCAGGTCCTCAGGCCCCCCCACCCTGGGGGAGGAGAGTAAACAAGCTGGTAAATGCTCTCAAAGCCCCTCTCCTGGGCAGGAACCTGTGCCCTGTGCCTCCGGGAGCTCCGCGAGGAGCGTTCACAGAGGGATTTGGGGGTGCACAGTGGGTGCACAGGGCGGCACAGAGGATCAAGACGCTGGTGACAGTGGCGCATCCCTCCGGCAGCCCCTCACTCCATACCCCCTTGGGTAATGCCCGAAGCAAACTGTCCACAACATCGTGGGTGCTTGAATTTGTAAGACAGTTGTCAGGAGACCAGATTGGGATGTGGGGAGCAGGTGACGCTGGCTGGGGCAGGGGATGGGGAGGAATGAAGGGGACGGCGCTTGTTTAGGTTTTGTTAGCTGCTTTGGAATTTAAGGGGGGGGGACTATCCCACTCAGCCCCCAGAAAAGCACAAACCACGGGCACCATCAGCGGCGCGGCAGCGGAACCTCTGTGGGCCGCACAGCAGAAATCGTGGCCTCCAGGATTTTAAATTATCAGGCTTGTCAGTACCAATAAGCCTCAGTCTCTTAAGCCCCAAGAGGTTAAAAAAAGTCCTCCATGCAAGGTGACAAAGAGATTTAGATGAAGGATCCTTGGGGGAAACAAAGGCGGCCGTTGCAGCTTTGAAGGATGCTGCCTTCGGCCCATCCGAGAGCCCCACGTCACCTGACTGCCAACACCAGCCCACGCGGGCCCTCCTCAGCTGCACCGGCACATGTGCACAGCAAAGATAATGTTAATGTCACTGCTTATTTGTTTTTATGTCTACAAAAATGCCCACATATCAGGATTTAATGGTTTTCAGAAATAAAGCTATTTTAAAGCATTATCCAAGATGCAAATGAGTCACGGAAAGCTGCGGCTGTGACCTTCCCTGTCACTGGGCAGATGTTTCCAGACCCACCACGGCCTCCCGTGGCGGCTAACGCAGCGTGGGGACTCCCTGACTCGGGAACGTCCGACCCTCGCCTTCGCTTTGGGGAGCGACAGACCCCAAGTGGTGCAAAGAGCCCTCATTTTACAGAGCGGTCCCTGTGGCCCTGCTGGACAAAACGCCTTCTCCTTCAGGAGGTTTTTCTGCTGAGTCTCCCGGTCTCTGATGAGAAAGCAGGGTACCTGGCAATGACAGAAGACCCTCCCAGACAGCCACCACCCTGTGACCACGGAGGACCCGGACACAAAGAACCTGGTCACGCAAGGTCGCCTCACACAACCTGAGAGCCCCACCCGGGACACGGGGCAGAGGGGTGGGAAGTCCACAGCAGCAGAGTGGGCTGTGCGTGACTCCTCACAACCCTGCTGACCCACTCCGGGTTCCGGAAGGCGAAGAGGGGCAGTGGCCCTGTGGGACCTGACCTGCCTTCTCTGCCACCAGAAGCCCTTCCCTCCCGGACACACACTCAAGCACACGGCCCTCGGGCCACTCCTCTGTGACTCCCACCCCGGACGCGACCCCTCATGGAATGCACAGACCCGTGGGCGGCATTTTCACATTTGCCCAATTTGAGAATCCCCAAACTCGGAGCCACCCTGGACTCTTGCCTCCCCCTCAGTTCCCAAAGACCCCCACCTCTCTCTCAGTCCCCCGTCCACGCGTGGCATGGTCCCCCTCTCTGGGAGGCAGCACAGTGGTGTGGGAAGGGCGTGGACTGTGAAATCAATGGCCAAGACTGACACCCTGGTCATGTGAGACCTTGGGCAGCTGACGCAAAGCTGTGCCTCAGTTTCCCTCACACACAGAAGGAACTCATAATAGTGCCTACCTCGCAGAGTGCTTGGGAAGATTCAGTGAGGACAGCGTCTAGCTCCTAATAGACGTCATCATTCATTGGAAACTGGTTATAAGGCTCAAAAGTAACCTAAAAGCAACCTGGCCGAAGGAGGACACCCTCCACTCACGCTCCACCATTAATGCCCTAATCTGGGTCATCATCCTTCTTTCCTGAACTATTGCAAAAAATCTTAGTCCATCTAATTCCAGAATCCTCCCCCTACAATCCCTCTTTCAGGACCCTCTGGGGACCCAGGCACTCATGTCTGTCATTCTTCTTACGAAAAACCTTCATCTCCATCTGGCACTTACTGAATCCGCCCAAACCCCTTGATGTGGCCTACAGGGCTCTGTAAGCCTGGGCCCAGCCTCCAAGGGCTCCCCCCTTGTCTGCCCGGGACGGCCTCCTGGTCTCACCACCAGAACCACTCCACGACCTCCTGCACAAGTCTCAGCCACAGCCCCTGGGGAGCCCCTCCCTGTCCAGCTGGGTAACTGACCGCGTCCCCCTCCAGGTCTCGACTCCACCTGTCACCGTCCATGCACCTGCCTCTTCCAACAGACTATGTGTAAAAGCAGGGACAGGTTCAGGCATCTGTGTGTCTGTCCCCCCGACGCCTGACCCGGTGGCTGGCTCTCAGGGGATGTTCTCCAAGCACCCGCGGAGCGGAGTCTTCCCTTGCGATGACTTAGACGTAAGAAGGTTCAGTGTCGACACATCCTCATCACGGGTGCAGCCTCGCTGGCATTACCCTGGCTGAGTAGCCCCGGCCTCAGCCCGGTCATGCTTTCAGCTGAATCCCTCTGCCAACAAGGTGGGCTTCTGACCAGACGCCCCTGAAGTCCAGGGTCATGTGTAAAGCCGAACACACCCTCTCTCTCCACCCCCACTCTAGTCTCCCCAGAATCCAAAAGGAACATGTATCTTCAGCAACACTCACGCTCTGCTGGCATACCAATTAACACCAATTAATCATCTTTGTTAGGGAGGGGAAAGATTAGAAAAAGATTTTTGCCAACAAAATATTCTGTGCCTTTATGAAGTGTCCTGGTGGCTCATGAGGTTAACCTGCCTAAGACCAACTCCTCATCAGACCAACCCTGCTCCCCTGGACACCTGTCACTGAGCCTCGGAGGTGTCAAAGAAGCAGAAACGTCTGGCTGGGGAAGCAGCAGAGGCAGAGATCCGACCACAACAGTCATCCCAAAATTAACTGGCGTCCGCCATGGCAAGGACGCTCTGCACTCCCAACAGCCCGGAGATGCGACGCAGCCGCCAGCTGTTACTCCGGAGCCCTGTCCCTAAGGAGACTGCAGGGTGAACCACGTGGCGGTCCGACTCCTAGGCTGCTCCCGTCCAGCGGGACCAGCGCGAACTACTTCCTCGCCAGCCGCCCTCCTTGCAGCCGTCCTCATCTCTGCGTGTGGCAACCCAGCCTTCCGGCCGTTCAGGCCCAAATCCCTGCAGCTGTTCTGGACTCCTTGCCTTCTCCCGT
This sequence comes from Propithecus coquereli, assembly GCF_000956105.1. Classification (NCBI taxonomy): domain Eukaryota; kingdom Metazoa; phylum Chordata; class Mammalia; order Primates; family Indriidae; genus Propithecus; species Propithecus coquereli. Next base: position 131,553 of record NW_012151175.1, on the reverse strand, counting down.
ACATCACTGTCTAGTCACGGAGAACAAAACTCAAAATACATGCGGAACCCGACCACCTTGGCCCCGCGGCCCCCGCCACCTGCAGCAGCCTCCTGACTGGTCTCCACGTCCACTCTTCCTGCCTCCACTCGCTCTAAACACAGCACCACGTGATTCTTTCATGAAGTACATGATAGCACTCTTCTGCTCAAAACCCTCCAGCGGCTTCTTGTCTCCTGTCCCTAAACTGGCCTGCCAAGCCCGCTGGGGTGGCTTCTCCTGTTCCTGCTCTTTCTTCATTCCCTGCCTCCCTCCTGGTCTCCACTGTTCTGTAACGATGTTGGCCTCCAGGTTCCCCGAACACATCGCGCACATATCCACCTCGGGGCCTTTGCATGAGCCTTTGCAAAGATGCCACCCTCTCCAGGAGGCCTACGGAAAGACCACCCTGTTTAAAACTGCAGCCGAGGGCTGCCTAGCCCCACTCTCCTGCTCTCCTGTTTCTCTGTCCAAAGCAGTTATCAACAGTTATCACCTTCTAACATTGTCTGCAATCTCCTTATGGGTTATTTCCCGTGCTCACTGTCCGATCTCCCCAGCTAGAATGCAAGCTCAATGAGAGGGGAAGTCTGACTCATCATTCATCGATTTGTCCAGAGCGCAGAGAACAGTGTCAGGTACGCAGGGGCGCCGGTCGGTACGTTAGCAGTCAGCAGTAAGAGCAGCCACGCGTAGCACCGCGGCGTCGCTCGGGGCCAGGGCAGGAGGGCTGAGAAGATCGGGAAAAGCTACACCAAGGGTAAGATACATGAACCAAACTTTGAAGGATGAGTAGGATTTAAACCTGCAGAGTCGAGGGACGGGTATGCAGGTGGGGGCGGGAGGGGGACAGTGTGTCTTAAGGCCACCGAGGTCCAGGTGCGGGGCAGGCGACGGGCAGCAAGAACGGGGTTGAGAAAGCAGACTGGAGACGCAGCCTTGACGGCCGGGGAGGGCTCCCTGGGCGGAAGCTGCGAGGACTATCACGGTGACTCGGCGGTGTCCTCCCATCAGCCACTTCCATTTACGAAAACACAAACTGGGACTATTTTGCAAAACGTCATCAGCCTTCACAGACTGGTGGCCCGAAGGGCTAAGGCCATCTCCGCTCGACCGCCACACCCGCCACACGCAGGCCTGTCCAGGGGTCCTCACTCCTTGCCCCCTTACTCCTTAAAGACTCAGCCCCTCCATGCACTTGCAGCCTCCTCTGACCACCACGCGACGGTCCTCCGCTCCTGTGTGCTCACTGCCCCTCCTGCACCCCGCAGAGCCCTTCCTTCTTCTCCAGCCACTCGCTGTGTTGTGTCCTCACCCAGATTATATGCAACGCGTGGGCACGGCCAACCCCTGCCTTGGGCCTCTTCTGTGGCATGGTCACAGCTCTGGTTGCAAAGAAGTGTCCCCCTAAATGCCTGTGCTCAGGTGCCCTTCCAGAGACAGACCTGGGCCACCGCAGCGCTGTACCTTTATGACACACTTGTCATACCCAGCTGCTAGGATTAGCACCACTCAGCACTCTTTTGAAGAAAGGAAACTTTGAGAGAGCGAGAGTTAAACTCCGGGCTCATCTGGCGAGGGGTGGGCATTTACTACGTCCTGAAGGAAGTGGTTTTGTTTGTTAAAACGCAGACCGTAAGCACCCTGGGGGTGGGTGCCAGCATTCGCCTTATCAGTTTCCCACTTTGCGGCTGCAGTGAGCCACCTGCCCCGAATCTCATTATCAGGCCCACAGCCTCGCTGGGACGCCCAGGGAAGAGCCGTCCCCCAAGCCACTCACCACGTGTTTTTCTCATGCTTTCACTTCACTCTCACCCGCAGGCGAAAATTATGGAAGTTCTGCTTTATATCTGGAATATAAATATTCCCAGAGCAGCTAAGCGTACCTAATTTAAACATAATTTATTGATGGTTACACTTTTGCACCTGGATGGTTTTTGGCTATTCAATTTTTATTTTTATTTTTTTTAGTAGTTTTATCTGACAAGTGGCCCAAGGCCTTCCCTAATTATAACCCTGGGCCTGAGCTGTGGACGGCAGCAGGGACGGCTTCCGACGTGGTTACCTTCGTAAACAAAGCCGGAGAGGGTGGCGGCTGCATTTACAATTCAGGGGAAGAAAAATGCCTCCCTCTTCCTGTGTTCCCGCTGATTTCCATCCGCGGCACACGCTGCTCCTCAGGACGTCAGGAAGGGCAGGGGCGGCCCCGAGAAACGCGCGCGTGCGGCCGATCCCCCGTGTGCTGGGCCCGCGTGCTCCTCACTCGGGGGCTGGCCAGTGTGACGCCCGCGGCAGCACGAGGACATCAGGACAGACAGGGACAAAGCCAAACGCTCACTTCTGTGTCAGGCCGGGCTCCACTTCTGGCTTCCAGAGTTCCGACGTGCCCTGGAACTCTAGCTTCCTCCTGGCGGTCCCTGTCCAAGTGTCACCCCGTGAAGCACAGATCCGATCTCTTGTCCAGACGTTACACTCAATACAGATGTGTGCCTGGGTCTGAGTCTTGCCCTACCTGGCACCGTCCCCTCCGGTGTGACGACTGCAGGCACACGACCAGGACATCGCGGAGGGAGACAAGGAGCTACTGAGCCTTTCATTACAAGGGAACAGGCTGAAAGAAACGGCCCTGAGACGTGTCTGAAAAGAATCGGTGTCAATACAGCATGTTGGTGCCTGCAGCCCACACCCTCCCCTCCCCTGGCAATGAAAATACTGGCTGTTGCCTAAAGGATTTGCAAATTAGGAAGAACAGTGGGACAACAGGCTGGTGTGTGTGCCTGGTGTTTGATGTCCCCCTGGGCCATGGCGAGGAGGGTGTGAGAACTCGCCAAGTCAGCGCTTCAGCCCCAGGGCCGGGCTGGGTGCTGGGGGCAGCTGAGCCCTCCTGCTCCCCGGGCTGTGCCGAGGGGTGGGCAGGCGGCAGGAGAAGGGCAGAGGCCATGGGTCTGCCCTCCTGTGCGTCCCTCTGGTCCAAGACGGACCCGCCTCACAGCCTCTCCTCGTAGGTGCCCAGTGGCCGTGCTGAGTCTGTGAGCCCTTCCTAGGGGGTGGCCAAGACGTGGTGGGGAAGAAGGCAGAGGCGCCACCTGCCTGAAGGCCCACAGGCCATGACGGGCTGTTCCCCACGGGCTCCGCGGCAGGTTTAGCTACAGGAAGGAAATGGAATTAGAATTAAATTTAAAAGTAATTTGAATTATGGAAACTGTCTCCTTAGTCGGGGGAGAGGGAAAGACAAGAGTCGACCTTGAGCGACACGGGTCTGAGCCGCACAGGTCCGGCCAGACGTGGATCTTCTTGCGCCTCTGCGGCCCCTGACAGCGAGAACAGCCCCCCTCTCCTCCCTCCTCAGCCGACGCGGTGGAGATGAGGAGGGTGAAGACCTTTACGGCCCACTCCCACTTACTGAATAGTAAACATATTCCCGCTTCCTTATGATGTTTTTGATAACGTCGGCTTGCTCTAAGAACACAGCCTGTGATACATGTAACATACGAAACCTGTGTAGTTGACTATGGTATTGGGATGGCTTTTGATCAACAGTGAACTATTGTTAGTTAAGTTTGGGGGGAGCCAAAAGTTCCACTGCACGGGGCCGGCACTCCTGACCCCTGCATTATGCAATGTTTTATGAGTCAGTTGTGCTACGAATCTGGCAATCCAGGTGGTTTAGGGAAAGTTTTTCCCAGAGGGAGAAGTGTTACCTAAAAGCCGATTGTTACTGGTTGAATTCTGTCCCTCTTGGAATTCGCCTGGAGAAGTCTAACCCCCAGTCCCTCAGAGCGTGGCCTTATTTGGAAACAGCATTTTAGCAGAGGTATCAAATTAAAATGAGGTCATTAGGGTGGGCTGTAATCCAATATAACTGGTGTCCTTATGAAAACAGGAAATTTGGACACAGTGACAGACACGCATAGAGGGAGGATGACACGAAGAGACATAAATACGGACGTCTACAAGCCCAGGAGAGAAGACTGGAACAGATCTTCCCTCACAGCCTCAGAAGGAACCAGCCCAGCCGACACTCTGACCTTGGACTTCCTGCATTCACAACTGGAGGGTGGAAAATCTCTGCTGTTGAAGCTCCCAGCCTGCAGCAGCTCAAGACCACTGCCCTAGCAACCAACGCGACTGCTAAAGTCCTCTCCGCGACGGCACGGTTCCCAAGAATTCATCAAAGGTATCTTTACCCTTTATCCCCAGGAAGCCTGGTACGACGGGTTGCTGATAAAGCTGTCCTCTTGCTGAACGGTGAGTTTTAATTTGATTCGGTGCAGCGCCTGGACACAGTAGATACCTAGGACAGTCACTTTGGTTTCTGTTGTTGTTGAAAACTCCTTAACTCCTTTTTACCTAAATCCTAAAAAAAAAAAAAAAAACAGAAGAAACAAAACCACAGGTGTGTTTGAACACATCCAAGGTTTTTACTTCTGTTTAGACACACAACTATAAATGTGTGTGTGTGTGTGTGTGTCTGTGTGTGTGTGTCTGTGGAGGGACAGAGAGAGACCGTGACAGAGAGGTGGAGACAGGAAGAGAGAGAGAGGAGAGAGCACTTTCTACCAAGACTTCCAGTGGGTGGGGGAAAATCAGCATCATGCCAGCAGCACTGCTGATGTTTGGGACTATTTATAGAGCTGGCCACGGTCATGTCAGATCTTTAAAAGAAGCAAAACATCTGGGCTCATTCCAAAGCGGAGAGGAAGAGCCCAAGTCAGAACACTCGACGCGGTGGAAAGGCTGCATCTGGATGAAAGTTACAACTGACATTTGCCACACGTAATCCTGTGCCTCCCGGGATCGTAGGCAGTTCGTTCTGGCATTCGGTGTATTGAAAGAATAACACAATAGCACTGTATTCTCCAACGTGAAAAAAGTTCTGGACTAAATGAATGACTGAATGAGTGAATGTCTCCCATGGCAGAAGACACACAGCAGTTCCTCGAGGAAGGGCCACGGGTGGCCGGCGGCCAGCTAGGGTCAGTCCCGAGAGAGTCTCATGAACAGAAGTCAGGGGCTCGCCATACTAAGGGACAAAAACTGTTCCCCATCTCCTTGTTGGAAGGCAGGTGGCACCTCCCCCTTGCCCCGTCTCACAGCGATGTTGTAAAAATTAATTAAAGAGAAATATTTAAACTTAGCAAACACTTGGGACATCCGCACTAAAAAAAAAAAAAAAAAAATCACAATTTCTACAATATTTCACAGACCAAAAGCAAGTGTGTCCTACTGTCAGCAAAATCAATATATTAAAAACCCAGATTTTGAAAACAGATATATCGCAGCTCAGTTGCCCACCTTACAAAATCCAGTGGGCTCCATCCCTGCCGAGGCCTGTTTTATTTGCCAGGGAACGTCCAGCTGCAGCCTCAGCACGCAGCCAAGACCTGGCACCTACGCATCCACTAAAGAAATCGGCGCCATAAAGGAATAACTCTGCTGAGCAGCCCATTCCATCTACAGAATCTACAAACATTGGGTTCCCTATGCCACCCTCCTCGCCTCGCAGGTGCGACAGGTGAGACGTCTGCCTGGGGAGGGCGGTTTCCTGCGGGGACCCCGCCCTGGGGCCTTCGCCTTTGCTGAGCGTTTCCCTCCCTCATCCCCGGTGTCTCCAGCCCCGAGTGCCACGAGCACGGGCAGGCAGGGCTGCTCCGTTGTTTCAAGAAACCCCTGCCCGGCTTTCCCATGACCACCCTGAAGGAGAGCGCGCAGCGGATTACCAGTCTGGCTGTGGCTTTGGTGGTGACTCACACCGCGTCTTCGGTGGCATCTGGGACGCTAAGGGATTTCAGGGCAGGGCATGTCTCCACGGCACCCCCACTTCTACCTCTTCACTCTGAAATGTTACTTTCCATCCCCAACACGTGTTTCTTCCCTATGAATTGGGGAGGGGAGCGGCGGGTCCACACAAAGACAGCCTTCCAGGGAAGCCAGGGAAAAACAGCCACGTCCTAGACACCGCAGGGACCCCATCTACTCAGAAGCCACAGGATCTCATTTTCGTTCTATAATTTCTATTGTTTGCATTATAAAATTTAATAAAGACGCCATAAAGTATTTGGAAACTGCAGGAAAAAATACACAGAAGAAAACAAAAACCACCTGTCATGCTGCCATCCAGAGAGAACTTCCACTGGCGTTTGGGTGCACTGGATTCCTGTTACGCACATACACACGCTCCATTGATTGGTTTAGAGGACACGTCACCTGGAGCTTCAGGAGCACTGTCTCATGTCACAGATGTTCTTCAGATGCTCGCCCCGTCCGTGGTGCCCACTATGCTGCTGTGTAGACACACCAGAACTCACCTAGCTGGGTCCCCACTGCTGGAAAGGCTGATTCTGGTTTCTCGGGAAGATAAATAGCCCTGCAGTGAATGATTCTATGCACACATATTTCCCCACATTTCTGATTATTTTCTTAAGACAGGATCCTCAAAGTAAGTCAAAAGGTAGAGAAATTCTCAAAAATCATGCTTTCCAGAAAGGCTGCACCGATTACAGTGCCGTGCACAGGGAATTGTACCATTCTACCAGATCTCTGGGACACCAAACAAGGTCATTTTTAACCTTCAATAATTTTACAGCTGGAGAATGGCATCTCGTTTCCATTTTAATTAGCATTTCTATTATTGTTATTATTGTAATTATTACTGGTGATGAGTGCTCGGCTTGCATCGCCCCACCTCACCACCCTGCAGCATCCCTAAGGGGCAGGCCCTCTCGACCTCATTCCACCAAGCAAGACCCCAGCACTGCGAAGTGACTCGTGCCAGGTCAAACCACCAACCCCCAGAGCCAGGGCTCCAAGCCGGACTCCAAAGCCCCGCCCACCCAACTAGGATGTACGCTGATCAGTCAGGGGGTCAACCGTGTTCCCATGTCTTTCTAGCTGTCGTAGTTCTCCTGAACTGTAGCGCGTTCACTTTTCTGTGCAGAAAAACAACCCTCAGCATTTTGGGTGTGCTGACCCTGTGCTCATACCAAGACTCACACGTCACCCCCAAGTCCTCCCTGGCTCCGCCCAACCCAAACAACCCAACTCCCCACAGCCATTAAGGATGCCAGTGTCTTCCCTGTACGTTGAAAACCATTTAAACTGGCTTCACCTAAGCACCCCTCTGCCCCAGGAGACTGCTCAGAATATAAACCTTGATTAGGAAATATTGGTTCACAGTCAAAAAAGCAACAAGTGGGAGACATCCCCTAGACCAGCTCGAACACACAGGTCTGTCCAGGGCCGGTTCTGTCAGAACACCCCTCCGCGTGCGGGAGGTAGAGCGAGCGGTGGGCTGCGTTCTCTCCGTGCCGCGATGGGAATGCTTCCTGACCACACAGCTCCCGTGACGGCGCAGCGGCACGCGCACGGCCAGGCCAGCAACCGTCCATCACACGCCTCAAAGGCCTGAGGAGAAGAGCCGCTGCCGCTCCCCGTGGGTGGAATCATCTCGAAGAATGAGGGCCCCGAAGCCCGGCCCCGGACCTGGGCAGAGGACATTCTTCTGCACCGACAGCTGAAGGGGACGAGGGGTGAGGACATTGCTTTCCTCTGAAGTCACCTGCTTGCCCAGGAATTCGTGCCGCAGGGAAGTTCTGCAGCGTCACGAACCAGCCTCCTGCGCCTCGGATCTCACCCTGCAACTCGCAGCCAATCACCCGCTCGATTCAGCTCCAGTAGAGACGGATAGGGTTTCCCACAAATCACTTGATTAGTGTGAGAAATCTATGTTTCTGCTGCTCTAAGCGTTGCAGGGATTTTTGGTTCCCTTTAAATCTCTCTCAGTATTCTGGTTCTAGCAGCTTTCAGAGCTTCCTTCCCAGGATTTATGTTTCGAAGGTGCTACACTATTTGGCAATGCTACCTTGTTCCCCTCTGGCGTCTTTCTTCCAAACAATGCAAAAGCCTCGACCAGCGATGTCTGAGAGGCAGCTCTTGAGCTCTGAGACATGGAAACAGGTATTCCAGCCTTTCCAGGGACCACTCTAAGACCTCCGCAGCAGAACCGCATGGAATCCACGGCCCAGTCATCCCCTCGCCTGGCCTGCCCAGAGCGGGAACCCACTCCCCACCACACTCACCACAGATCCTCGAGCACTTTCTACACGGCAGGCACTCTGCCCGATGCCTCGCCCCTAACACTCCATCTACCCACACAAACCTGTGAGGTGGGGAGCAGGTATTTAGAGCTGGGACACCAAGGTTTGGAGCAGCCACGTGAGCTGCTCAAGCCAGGTCTGTGGACTCACCTTGGGTTAAGATAAACTCTGGGTCCCTACACCTCTGTGCTCCCATACGCTCTACTTTATCTCAAAAAGACCCCCAGGAATAAGATGCAAAGAAAAGATGGTGAGTTCCCTTCCTGGATCAGTCCCGAACCACAAACCCCTCACTGCCTTTAACACCCCACATGCACCCTCAGTGGCTAAGCGAGCAGGGCGCGTCGGACCCGTGGCAACCAGGAAGAGCCCCCTCCCACAAGAAATTGATGGGCCGAGGCCAACCACGTGCCATGTACACCCCAGTTCTGTATGAGGCCAAACCCCTTCCTGGGATGTGCCGACTGCGCGCTGACATAAACCGGGTCCCTCGGCCTCTTGCTGAGCTTCCCTGAGCAAACCCTCCACTTGCCTCCAGCCCAGGCCCCCCTCGGCCCAGCGCAGCAGCCTCTGCAAGGAGGCGGCGATCGCCCGGCTTTCCTGCAGGTGTGCCATCTCAGGTGGTTCTCGTTTCCAAAGCCCCGGGTCATTCTCCTCCTACAGTCCCACTTGTCGCTGGTCTGTTTTCCGTTTTATTTCCCTGTGGACATCTCAATCGAACACGGAGATGCTCTATTTCCTCACTGTCCACACCAGCGCCTCCCTCGCCCCAGGCGCCTGGCGCGCAGAAGCCCCTCCGAAAGGTCTGCTCTCCTCCTCGCCCCCCTTGCTCCCGGCCTCCTGCACCTGAGAGGGGGACAGCGAAGGAGTCGGCCCCAGGCTTCCGAGACTCACCCTCCCATCCATGGGAGGTCACCCTCATATGACCTTGGGTGAGTCCCTCCTCCTCTCGTCAGGACAATTTTTTAAAGCAGAAATTGGAGAAGGTCATCTTCCTCTCACTCCCTCCTCTCTCTTGCCTCATGGGAAGAGGTTTTTAAAAACCAAGTAAGAAGTCTCAAAAACAAAAAGCTTCAGGAGGAGAGAAGGGCAGTGGGCCTCCCCTGCCTCCCCCTCAGCCCAGGCCAGCGGGCTCCCTGTGGCTGTCCCACCTGTCCGACTTCTGAGGGGTCCGTGACTAACTCAGGTAAGTCACGCGGTCATGCAAGAGCCTGGTGTTTCGGGGGGGCAGCTCCAGGCCTGTGGGAACCTATGAGACCATTTTTCGAGGCCTCCCAAACCACACCCTCATCCCGGCCTCATCCATTCAGTCATAACTCCCTAGAATTTACAGGGCCCCTTCCGCGGTGAAAAGCTCAAGTGATGGCATCGGCGGAAACCTTTCAGTTTTGATTTAGAGACTCAGAATGCCGCTCTGTCATTGTCCGGCATCCCGCTGGGCCAAGGTCCTTTCCCTCCCGGCTTGCGGCTCTTCATCTTCCTCCCCAGGCACTGAGACAAGGAAGCCACGCGCCACGGGAGCCCCGCCCCAGCCACCCACCAAACCGCCTCTGGCCCGGCTGCGGCCCACCGTCCACGCGGCAGCAGAGCCAGGCCGGGCCCTGGCCGCGCGCACCTCCCTCCTGTCCCGTCCTCGCGCGGCCCCCTCCCCAGCCGTTTCCGTCCGCACGCAAACCTCCTGTGTCCCCACTTTCAGCGAGCGATTCTTGCGCTGACCCCACACCCCACCCGCGGCTGACACTTCGTGCCTCTGCACCCCTTTGGGACGGCACTCCATAACGCTGGCGCATGAGCCGTCTCCAGGCCGGTCCCCGGACCCACTCCAAGGAGGTGCTCACCTCGCTCTCCACCGCAGCGCCACCAGCTCGCGCACGGTCTCCATGCCGCCAACCGCAACCTCCGGCTCATCTGACTGCTCATGCCAGAATTTGACCCAGGTGACCACGACTTCCTCTTCAAAAACGCTTCTAGTGGTTTCTGAGGCAACTTTCTGTCCGGTTGGCCCCGTCTCCTGGCCACCCACCCCTGCACAGTCGCCTTTGCTGGCTCACCCTCGATGTCCTAGATCCAAGGCAGCAAACTGTGGCTCACGGGCCGGTTGCCTGTTTTGTAAATAAAGTTTTATTGGAACACAGCCGCGCTCATCTGTCTATGTATCATGGCGGCTTCTGTGCTGCAGCAGCAACGTTGAGTGGTTTCAGTGAAGACCATACGGCTTGCAAAGCCTAAAATATTTACTATCTGCCTCTTTGAGAAAAAGTTTGCCAACATACCCTAGAGCTACAGATGTCAGAGTTCTCAGAACCCAGTCTTTCCGCCCTCTCTCTGCACTCACTCCCCGCTGATCTCATCGGGTCCGTGGCTATAAATGCCAGTGGGAAACTGATAACTCCCCAAGTTTTTCTCTAGCCTGACCTCTCCCCTGAACTCCAGACCCACAACCCAACTCTCCAGGAGCATTTCACTCTGATGTCTAACGCCTCCCAAGCAAACTCTTCACCTCCTGCCGCCCACAATCTCCTACTTCCATGGTCTTTTCCGTTTCATGCCAACAGCCTTAGAATCATCCCTGAATCCCCTTTTCTCTCAAACCCCACATTCGTCCATCTGCAAATCCTGCCAGCCCCCCTTCAAGACACACCCAGACTCTGACCTCTCCCTCGCCCCTGCCAGACCCTGATTCTCCAGGACGGCTGCCACCTCGCTGGCCTCTGTCCACACACCCCCATTCCCTCCCACGCACACCGCAACCCTTGTTCAGCCTCAGTTTTCTCCAACATGTTTACTCATTTGTTCGCCATCTGCCTCCCCCACTAGAATCCAGGCTCTGAGAGGATGGGAACCAGGTCAGTGTCGTCCACCGCTGTGTTCTCACAGCTTAGAAGTGTGCAAAGTCCCAATGCTCGAGCAATGAATAAGTGAGCACATAAAACGTCAGAAGTGCACGTCTCCTGTTAAGGAAACGGAGGGATGTTTGCCTCATGGAGAAATCAAAGAGCAGAGCCTCAGCTCAGAGCTCAGGCAGCCCGGAGCCAGCAGTGTCCTTGCTGAAGCCAGCCAGTCCCCAGTGACAAAGACACTGCCCCGCCAGCCACCCCGACACTGCTCTGCAGAGCCCCCTGGAGAGCAGGAGGGACAGACGGAGAAGGGGCTTCTCTGGCGGCAGAGAGCGCAATGCCCCGCCCGCGCCTCGTTCCTGTGCCCGTCCAGGCGTCCACTGCCCCCTGGCTAGGGATCCTGGACACAGCCCCAGGAGGCGTGGGCTGCTGGCGCTGCCCGGCGGACACGCACGGGCCTGGCGTCTGCCCCTCAGGAGCAGCGGCACCTCGGCGAGTCACAGGCGCCTCGTCTGTACACAGGGTGATGACCAAATGTTCAGGACTTTGAAAACAAAAGGCAGGCGTGGGCTCTTTGCTTTCTCTCTTAGCTGTGTCTTGTCCCACTGAGAAGCCTCCGACTGAAACTTGGAAAGAGGTTACGCTCAGGCTTGTTCTGTGCCGCGTGGCTACCTCGTTTCTGAACGTGGCTCCCGGGTTCTCCAATGACCACCACCTCCCCCCGCCCTCGCTCCATTTTTTTTCTTTTTCTATTTCTTGTTGTCCCAGAACTTTTCTTTTTTCTCCCACATTCTGAACATCCTCACTTCCAGACAGGTAGGGGAAGGCTGGTGGGAGGGCAGCCTTCCCAATCCTTCCTCTCTTCCTGCAACCCCGCGGGGCAACTGCATCTTCCTCAGGAACAAAACCCAGAGAGACCGTGGAGGGGAAGAGTCCCCGTGAGAGCCACCGGCCCGCCCGGCCCTCCTGCCCAGGGCTCTCCCTCCCTTCGCCCTCTCACAGCCACATGTCCCGAGCTCACTGAGCAGGAGGGGTTTCTGAGAACCGAGCAAAGCCTGCAAAGCTGGGGCACCCAAGGCACCTCTCACCATCACCCCCTCAGGTCCCCCACAGAGCCACGTGGCCCTGGGCAGCCACAGGCGGTGCGGACCTCCACTCACACCGAGAGTGTCCCCCGCCATCCAAATCACCGCACTCTCCCATGCACGGGGCCCTCCGCCTCGTCGAGCCTTCTCAGACCACGGTCACCCTCCCAGACACCCCTGTTCCCAGCACCTGCTCTCAGTCTCATTGCCGGGCTCGGCTGAACACACCCTTGCACCCCAAGTCCCCTCTTGCTGTTAATGCCGCAAGTATCCGCCAGGGCCGTGCGAGGCGCTCTTCTGCACCCTCCTTCACCTGGACGTGCAGGCCAACAGGAAGTCCCCGCTGACTGCAAGGTGGGGCTGGATCTGCAGGCAGGACAATCCGGCCCGTTCCATGCCTGGCTCTCGTGTCTGCTGTCGAACCAGCTACGATGGGTGGCTTTGCCTTTCCAAGCGCCAATTTCCTCCTCTGCAGAATGGGGATGACAACACTCAGAATGGGGATGACAACACCCAGCTCTGAGGCTCGCGAATACAAGACACCATACAATGCGAGTTGTTATTAAAACAAACAGGTGGCAAATCATCCACACAGCCTGAGCGCTCCTCCTCCTGCCCGACCTCTGGGCAGGCCTGTCCCCTTCTCCCACATAAGCCATGACAGGCCCGAGAGTGCACCCATCAGAGCCACCACTGGCCCAGCTTGCAGGAGGCGCCCGGACCCCCCAGGTGGCCCTGGCACACATCATGGAGCCAGCCAGCTGTGACTTCCACCCTGAGCAGGCTGTCCCATGCTTTCCAGAGTTTATGCAACAAAGGAAACCACGGCAGGAAGCTAAAGCATTCTGTAAAAACAGGAACAAATGAGACGCCCAGTCAGGAGGAGAACCACAGGGTCCCCTCTGGAGAGCCTGCAGCACCCACAGTCCCTGCTCTGAGTGTGACAGCTGCCAGCACATTCATGTGGTTTTAATTAGTAAGTGAATTAAGCAAAAGGCATGGCTTCCAGGAAGGAGGGGAAGGCGATCCACGCCTTTCTGTGGAAATCTGCCATCCCCTCGGGAGCACGCGGAGCCCCCCAGACAGCCCGCTCCGGAAAGAGTGCGGCACGGGACACCAGAGTGTCCTGTTTTCGTACCTAGCAAAGCCACGCGCTAACTTGGTGGCCCTGGCTGAGTCACAGCCTCTCGCTCTGAGCCTCAGCGTGTCTGCTTGTGAAGTGAGCAGGTGCCCGTGACCATGGAAACGCATCCCTTGAAATGCTAAGACGGGCCTGGCCACTGCAGGTGATGGTCTGGGGGAGCAGGGGACCGGAGGAATGGAACAGACGCCCCAGGCCACAACGACCACGCCCTGCGCAGAGATCCCACACGCGCCAGACCTGCAGTCCAGGCCCAGCCCTGACCAGAGGTGCAGGCGGCTCTGGCTAGATTTTGTGCGAGTATTTATCTTACCTCACTGAGTGGATGAAGGGGCCGTGTCTCGCGTCTTAGCAAACAACAGCGCGCCTAACACGTTGCCACACGGATAGTTCCTGCTTGAACGTTTGTGGTTTTTACAAAGCAAAATTTACAAAGCAAAATAACATGTTTACTGTTGGAAATTTGCAAAATACAAAAAAGTTAAAAGAAATAAAAAATCATGTGTTTCCTACAATGCGGTGATAACCACTCTTAAGATTTTGATATATTCCATCCTGGTATTCAGGACTACATACACCTTTCATTTTAATTGCAATTATACTCTATTTACTTTTAAATCTTTATTTAATATATATTATTAGCATTTTCCCATATTCTTATGTATTATTGAATGTAATTTTAATAGCTTCCTTGATTTCCATTTTATGGATGAGACATATTATATTTAATTAATCCCCCATGCAGTGCTTTGTTACGATGAATAATGCTGAAAGGAGTAGCCTTAATTAGAACTATTTTACACATCTCTGACTATTTCCTTAGGATAGATTCCTAGAAGAGGACTTGCTCGCTGGTTCAAGGGGTATATTTTTAAGATACTTCTCCCATGTTTGCAAATTATCTTCCCACCAGCGAAGTCTAAAAATGCGCATCTCCAGCAACACTCTTAACCACACCGGATACGATGCTGTCATTTTTAATTCTCCCTACTCTGTTAGGTGGTAACGACGCCCTCTGTCAACTTCGCGTGTGTAATTGTTGGTGAGGTGGGACACCGGTACATACTTCTCTGCCCACTTCTCGTCTATGTGTTTGAACTCTCGATTCGTGTTCTTTGCCCACTTTTCCATCAGGGGAAAGACTGATTTTTGTAAATACTCTGAGGTAAAGAGAATCTGTCCCTGGCCCCTCGGGTGGTCCTGTCCTCGAGCTGCAGGAGCTCCTCCACTGAAGCGTCTATGCTAACATCTAACCCGTCCCCGTCTCCTGTAGCTTCACCCTGTCCCCTCCCTCCTGTCTTCGGTGGGGACACCGCTCTCTCTTTCATCTACCACTGTGACCTTTCCTTGTCACCTGTCAGCTGCTTCTCTGGGGGATGAATAATTCCTCTTCATTTCTGCCTGATCTCCTGTAACTTATGAAGTCAAAGCGCTGCCCTGGACGCTGTCCCTCCCCTGCCCTCCGCTGCCCGGCGGCATGCCTCCCTCTCAGCCATTTCTCACCTGGACAGTGGCAAATTGCTTCTGAACCAGCCTGGCGGTCCCAGGCATGGCCCCATTCTGTACCCTCCCAAACTTCACCCCCACTCTTTATTTCACGACGACTTGGACCATTTTTCCTAAATGCAAATGTGACCGTGTGATCATGTCATTTCCTGCCTAAAACCCTCCTGCTCCCCACTGCAGCCGGCTGCCACCACCACCTGGCGAGCACCCACAACCCCCCTTGCCCACCCCGCAAACACGCCCCGAGTGCACAGATTCAGCAGCACCCACGTCCTGCCGACACCCCGCGCTGTGTCTGCTCCACAGTCTTGCAAACGTGGCTCCTCTCCTGCCCGCCTCTCCCCATCCACCTGGCAGTTCCTCCTCAACTCTCGAGCCCCACTCAGGGGCCGCTCTCTCCAAGAGGCCCCCTCTCCACCCCAGATCAGGAGAGCCGAGCTGTGCCCTGCACCCAGGAGACAGATTACCACACTTCACACAGCCTGTGGCATCAGAACCGAAGGCAGAAGTGTGACTTCAGCAGACGTCACTGGGGATGAAGAGGACAGGTGGTGGTCGACGGTCAGCCTGCCTGTCTGACGTGCCCTCGGGCTCTCTCTGGGGATCGTGGGCCGCTCTACCTTCTGTAGGAGGCTCTGCTGTCCCTGGGTTCCTGCCCTTTCTGGGCTGCCCAACACTCCTCCAGCCTCTGCATCTGCCCAAACCCTCCCTGTCCTCCAGGCCTGTCAGCCCCTGGCTCCCACCCCACACCCGTCTCTGACATTCCCGGAGCAGACACTGGTGGCTCAGCTGTCCTGGGGCTCCTGCAGGAGAAGGGCCCCGTCTCCTCCACGGCAGACCCTCTGGCGCCTACCTCATGCCGGGCTCACCGGCCCAGGCGCCTGCGTCAGCAGAGATGCCCACCCTGCACCGCCCCTCGGTGCCTGGTTCACACAACCCCGGGTGTTTCTTCTTTGTTCTCGGGCTACGTCCACACGGGTACTAACAACAAGTGTATCTTGCAGTGCTCATTCCACCGATGCACCTCACTTTCCACATGGCTCGAACCACCACAAGGCAGGCCCGCCACGGCCAGCCGCTGCCTCGTTCTAAAGGGTGCGGCCTGTCCCCAGCTGAGCCGAGAGCCAGTCTCGGGCCCTGAGATCGCGCACCTCGGGCAGGCAAGGTGCGCCCTTCCCCTCACGTGGTGCGCTGTGCTCTGCTTTGTGAAGGTGACAGGTGAAGTGTCCCATACAAAGCAGACCCTGTGCTATGGGCCTCTCTTAAGTCACTTCTCCAGTGAAGGGTGAGAAGAGACATCTAAAGTCTCCTCCTTTGTAAGATGCAGATTAAATGTCTTTCACATTCCTGAATCTCCCCTCCTGGCCCTCCCTGCCCCAGCCATCCCCTCCTTTCTGCTCTGGTTTCAGGCACACGTTCCCGCCACCCTGGCCTCGTGGCAACTCTCAGGGGCCCCCATGGGGGTGGCTCAGCCGCCCCCTTCCAGACATCCTCGGGCCTGAAGAGTTCGCTGCGTGACTGAGGGGGCTGTGGCCAAGCACACGGCGCTGGCAGCGCGCACCCAATGAGCGCCGCTTAACCGCGGTGCCACTGCCTCTGCCACTCAGTTAGAGAGAAACGAGGAGCCCGGAAAAAGCAAACGGTCTATTCAATTTGGACACAAGAAGAAAATGAGCTACAAAGCAAATAACATTGAGTTGGGAGAGGGAGGACACAGTTGCGGACCCGGCTCTGCGGCTGGCTCACCGTGTGAGCACACCTGGGCCTCCTTTGCCACGTCTGGAAATGAGCTGTCGGACGGAGGGGAGACCCCAGCAGCAGACAGGGCCTGCCAGTTGAGGCACAGCCCGTGCAGGGCAGGGAAGGGGCTGCCATGCCCTGGGGGCAGCACAGGTTGGCTGCGCTCCTTCCCTCACCCGAGGGACGACTTCGATTCTGGGCCATTTCAACAGCCCCAGAGTGAAGGTGAGGTCTTGGAGAAATAGAAAAGATGCTCGTCTGGACAGGGCACAGGTCCCTAGACCAAAGGCTCTGCCTTCCAGCTTCGCACAGACCTCTGGCTCCTTCTCCAGCTAAAACCCCCATTTCCTCAAACTATCCATTTCCTGAAGATCAGCACGGAGGCTCAACAACCTTCCCTTTTTAACAACTCTTGCTGATGGAAAATTCTTCCTCATACCTAATCTAAGTCCATCTGCTGCAATTTCTGTCTATTTTCTGCCGTTCAATCCTTGCTGGAGATGGAGAACAGCTGGTCGCCATCCTCCATATAACATCCCCTCCTAAACCCAAATCGGTTATTACATCAGCCCTCATCCTGTGTTTCTTCTGGCACAACAGCCACCGTTCCTTCCGACCTGCCTTCGTGGACGCAAGTCCCTAAAGCACCGCTGACCACCACGGCCCGCAAGCTGCAAGCCCTCTGCAAGCTCCGAGCCCTCCCAGAGCCGTAGCATCTGCCGCGGGATGTACGTAGGACTCCGTGGCAAAACCGACAGAGAAGGCTGGAGCAGAAAGGAACCCACGAGAACGTCCTCCAAACCCCCGGCTCTCCGCGTGAGGGAACTGACAGTCGGAAAGGGCGAGCGAGCACAGTGCCCAAGGTCGAATCTGAGGGATAAAAGTCTGAGTGCCAGAGCCCAAATATTAACACCACAGTGCTCGGAGTGGCTGCAGCCTGTCCTCAGCATGGGTAAGAGCAGGACCAGCCTTAACCAAAAAGCAAAGGACCACGATAGTGCTCCCCATCCAAACTCTTTCTTCCCAATCCCACTAGCAGATAACTGAAATTCCACTACACACATCTCTGATTTCCATTAAGAATACAAATACCTCCGGGAGTGGCAATACTACTAACTGTTCACACCTTAGTATGAATGAGGAGATTTGATCCTTTCCAACTATTAATAGATTTAGGGATAAAAAGAGAACAAAGAACAAAGAAACTGGGAGCCTGGCAGACAACTCTGACTGCTTGCTAATGTTTCGCAGGTCAGCGCTGTGCGTGGGGCTGCGGCAGGGCCCGGCCTCGGGACAGTGGCGCAGTGAGGGCTTGCGCCTGGCAGGGCTCCGCAGGAATCAGACAGGTCCGGGCTCAGAAGCATCTGCCCTGCCTGCTTGCACAGGTCGGGTGCTCCGCCCCAGGTGCTCCTGTGAGGTCTGCACGGAACTGAACTTGGTGCAAGGACCCCCACCTCACGGCTCCCACGGGGGCACGCTCCCATGCCCGCCCCAGTTAACTCTTTCAGGAGTGCAGTGAGCAAGGAGTTTACAATTAAATCCCAACCCCAGCATGGCCTGAAGTGACAGGAGAGAAGGAAGGAGGGCTATACCGCCTATCCGATTAAGCAAGATGACTCAGGTACCTGCTTCACCGTGAAACTGCTCCCACACGGGGAGGGGGGAAGGGACACGTGAGCAGAAGGGTGAGTCACATGAACTATTTACTCATAATTTTGGCCATGAGAGTTTCTTAAATGAAGAATAAGGGGGGAAATAACGGAGTGTGGTGAATACATTTCGGAGACTAGATTTCAAAACAGCCTTCGCTCCGTCTTGAATAAACGAGCACATCGCGCTCCAACCTCTTCGACTCTTAGGGACACTACAGAGGGTTTCGAGCCTCCAGACACACCTCCCCTAGGATAACGGGAATTCACACACCCATCAAAGAAAAAGAAGACATTGTAACAGCATTTACCAAAACACCTAGCACAATAAACGGGCTTATTGGATTTCCCCAAAACCGCAAAATTAAATTTTAAAACAGAAGGCAAAAAGGCTCTTCTCTGATCAAAATTTTAATGTTTTTGAATCCTATTTCAGGGGACAGTTTTCACTCACAGAAAAATCAGCACAAAATGACAAGATCAAAGCAGGTTGGTAAAAAGATGATTTACTGATGTGTTTATGATGAAAAGGGATAACAGGAGGGATGATGGGGGTGGGGGGTCAGAAACAGCAAGGATGGGATTTTGACTTGTCAGGTAAATCACACGGGGCCTGGGGCGGCAGAAGGACACAACCCTTCCCACCACAGTGGCTGACGGACAGCCCTGCCTGGCCGGCTGGGGAGAGGGCAAAGCGCTGGATCTGTCTACGGATGCTGCTTACCCAGGGTCCTGGCCAGAGCCATCATGTGGGATGAAGTGACAGGTAGCAAATTTAATTTCCTGAGCATCCATCAGTCCCGTCACACACAGAGACAGGCACTGGCTTCACAAGGAGTTAATCAGCCTAACGCCAGAGATGAAATTCTCCAAACTGGATCACGGCAGAGGCGACAGATCCAGGGTTTCACACCCCGCCCCGTCCAAGGTGAAGCTGTGATGAGGGTGTTTTGCACCTCGTCAATTATCCTTCAGCTCCTATGATCCTTTTTTTAGTCTAAAGTTGTTATTTTAATGATCTCTGCTCCAAATGGGGAGATACAAGGAAGAGGAATGAGGAGGAGGAGGAGAAGCAGGCGCTCCAGTGTGTCCCACTTGTACTTCCAAAGCTCCCGCTGCTCCCTCCCCCACCCTGCCTTCCCTCTGTGCATGAGTCACCATGCAGGAGCTGTTTTAAATGCCTTACTTTTAATGTTTTCCATCACAATAGAAATCTAGCAGATCTGCATCAACCAAGGGATCCCCAGTTGTGCTTCTTGTTCCTGGCTTTAGACACCCTTCAAACTGGAGAGCATTCTCTAGTATTATTACTGTCTTCATGAAAACAAGGCACCCCTGTTCGAGATCCCCCACAGGCTGGGTGCTGCCTCTCCTGGGCTCCCTGGGGGCATCACATGCCCTAGAGAGACCACAGAGGAAGAGGTGCTCAACCAAACGTGCCCAGCAGCAGAGAAAAGTTCAGCTTCCACTCCAGGCCCGGTCCCCAAAACACAAAGGAATTATAATTTGCAGGGCTGCAAGTTTGTTTTGCGCACTGTCAGACAGCACGTGCACAAGAGAAAGCTGACTCTATCCCGACCAAAAAAAAATTAGGCAGTTATTTTTTTAACCATTGTGAGTAGGGCTTCAATGATAACAGTTCCCACCCAAAATAGCTGCCTAAAAAAGGTGGAGGGGAATCTGTGGTGGTTAGAGAAAATAAGAATTAAACAGTGAAAGAGATTTTCGGAGACAGAGAAGCAAGACTGTCATCTGCGGGAAGGGTGTCTAGGGAAGAGATGTCGCTGGAGAGCCCCTCCCAGAACACTCACTCCTGCCAGGACTGGGAATCCAACTCCCAGCTGCAGGTCTAGAGCAGACATCAGAGTGAGAAAATTCACCAGAACTCTCCAAAGCCTCAGAGACTCGTAATATCAGCCCCAGACCAGTAGCTTCAGAGAACCCAGCAGGTACGAGGGCATGCCTGGTGATGTGCCGTGGGCAGGCAAGTAGGAGCTGCCTGCGTGAACGCAGGAAGGAAGTTCAAGGCCAAGCACATCACCTGCTCCCCCAAGGAGACCCCGTTTCCTAGAGGCCCACCTACCTGACACCTTCCTTTGGCAGAAGCTGGGGGAAAGGCGTTTCCCAAGCACCAAAGGACCGTCTCTCAGAGCAAGGGAAGTCCTTGTGATCTCACAGTGTAGACTGCTGAAGGTGCTGCTGGGCTGACCCGGCCACCTGACATGGTGAGCTCTGTCACCTGCAGCCAGTTACCAGAAGCAGTGGGGATGACTTCAGCATCATCTTTCTGCCACAAATGCACCTGCGCACCCGTAAACAACCTGAGCACCTAGACAGAGCCCACCCCTCCCACCAGCCTGCACCTCCCCCAGCTGCTGAGATGCTCAGGGCCGGACACCCCTCCCGGTGACAAGGGTGTCAGCCTCACATGAGATCAAATTTAGCTCCATCCGGGTTTTTCAGGACACACCGAACCTGGAAAGTCTTCCAGAGTTTTCGGGAGCCAATCAATTAAACGATTTCTTTTCCCCTGAGGACTGTTTTGTTGGTGTCTCACCAAGTGGAGTGGCACAGAGATGCCCACGCGTCCGACGGGACAGGCCCCACACGCTGGGAAATTCCTTCCTCCACCAGATCAGAGGAGCTGAGACGGGGGCGAGGGGGCGAGGGCGGGAGGAGGCAGAAGTTTGAGGGAGGACTCAAGCTGAAGGTCACAGAGTTTGGGAAGGCAGACCAAGGCAAGGTAAAGGAGGAAACCCAAACCACCAACCGCGTTTCTCGGAACCAGCCTCCGGCGGGGTCCACCAGGACCAGCACACCCGACTCCTCTCACCCGCAAGCCCAGACCTACCCCCCCGCCCGCAGACACCCGGCCCCAGGGCAGACCCCCCGGACCGACCTGAGCACCGCTCCCTAAGAGTAGTAAACAAGCCCGGGTCCTCCCGGCGCAGAAGTTTCCCAAATTGGCGGCTGTCTTCCTCCCAACAAAGGCGGCGGTTCCACCTCTGTCACGTCTCCTGCGCTAAACTTTTCTCTCCCTCCCGCAGCCGCGCACCTCTGCGGTGCCAAGCCGCGGTGCGGGCGGGCGGCCGCGGGCACAGGTGCCTCTCGAGCGGCGCCCGCGCCCGGGCGGTGCTGCGGGGCTGGCGGCGCGTCCCGGCCTGCGGCCAGAGCTCGCGGCGGCGCGGACGGAGTGCGGGCGCCGCGCTCGGCGGGTCTGCGGGGCCCACGCCCCGCCCTCCGCCCGCGATTGGCTCCCGGGCCCGCGCCGCCCCGCACCGGTCCGCCGGCCTCGCGCGCCGCCTGGGCGCCGCGGCTGTCTCGGCCGCCGAGGGGCGAGTCCGTTCCACCGGCGACCTGGGAGCCCGCGCCGGGGCAGCAGCGAGCGGGGCCCGCGGGGCCGCGGGAAGGTGGGCGGCGGGGCCGCGGGAGGGAGCGGGGGCGGGCATGGAGATGGAGCCATCAAGCAATCAGCCTCCGGCTCCAGCATCTTAACTTCCACAAAGCAGAGCCCATAGCAACAATTTTCTGGCCTCGATTTCTCCCTGATGGCAAATGTTGCTGAGGACGGAGAGAATTGCAACCGCGGGGCTCCTGCCGTGTCGGGCTCTGGGGGCAGGGCGGGCTGAGGGCTGGAGGGTAGAGTACCGCTTTTCCCAGGGCCACCCTGGAGGGCATGTGAAGGTCATTTTAGATTGTTTAAGGGAGCACATCATGTGCCAGACCTGGGGCTCCTCTCTCAGGACTTTCCCCCAGAGCCCACCTAACCGCCTCCCAACCTGAGAAGACAATTTCCCTTTGCACCCCATCCAAAGAGTCTCAGAAGAGCTATTGTTAAAGTCCATAAAAGTCTCGAATTCCTCCCTGTTCTCACCGGTTGATCCAGAGAGACAGGCATTCTAGACCTAATCGCTCCTCTGGAAGCCTGCGTGGGCTTATTCTGACCCAGCTTCAGTAACGGCTTGGACTTATGTCATCAGCCCAAGCAAGGGGAGAGGAGACCCCCCCATCAAGGGTGGGAACAGCTTAAACACGCTTCTCTGTCATCAGGAAATCATAAGGCACAAACTTTGACCTTTCCCTGTCCCTTAATATATTTGTCATCATGTGGAAAAGACATTTTTTGGCACCTAAATGTTTAACAAGGTAAAATATTTATTATTACTAATTTTCTTAACATAAAATAGCTCTTATAAATCAATAAGAAAAAGACCTGTAACCCAGTTCAAAAATGGCAATGCACAAAATGGGCTGAATTTTTTAAGAAAGAAAAAAATTTTCAGGGTTTTTTAAAGAAAGTTCTGAGAATATTGAGCTCTGCTCCAAATGGGGAGATACAAGGAAGAGGAATGAGGAGGAGGAGGAGAAGCAGGCGCTCCAGTGTGTCCCACTTGTACTTCCAAAGCTCCCGCTGCTCCCTCCCCCACCCTGCCTTCCCTCTGTGCATGAGTCACCATGCAGGAGCTGTTTTAAATGCCTTACTTTTAATGTTTTCCATCACAATAGAAATCTAGCAGATCTGCATCAACCAAGGGATCCCCAGTTGTGCTTCTTGTTCCTGGCTTTAGACACCCTTCAAACTGGAGAGCATTCTCTAGTATTATTACTGTCTTCATGAAAACAAGGCACCCCTGTTCGAGATCCCCCACACGC
>NW_012151175.1:74068-108778 GCF_000956105.1 Propithecus coquereli | reverse complement strand
TTAAGAAAGAAAAAAATTTTCAGGGTTTTTTAAAGAAAGTTCTGAGAACATCAAGTTCCAGATTAGTCAAAAACGTACCCCTCAGCCTTCTCACACTGGGACCCCCCAGTCTTTTGAGTGGCCTCCAGTTCCAGTCCCGCCCTGGCCTCCCCACGGCTGTGAACAACTGCCATCCTTGTCCTCACCTGCGTCCCCGGTAGCAAAAGGCATGCTCCCCACCACCTTGTGTGGTGAGTGTCTCGTTCATGTGTCCATGTCTGGCTTCCCTGAATACGTTTCGAGCTCTGTAAAGACAGAGATTGTATCATGTGTATCTTTATCACTCCACAGATAGCACCTAGCACTCAGTAAGTGGGCTAATAAAATCCAACTCAGAACATAAAGTGTGCACAGCTCTGAGCCTCATGGAATCCTCACTCCACTGCAATTGTTCTTCCAGCTGAGCAGGGTGAGGAGGGGCCCACTCTGGACGCCAGGAGCTAAACGTTCAAGACTGAACACTGTAAGCTGCTGCAGCCGGGGAGGTCACTCCGAGCTCTCGGTGCCTCTGTTTTCCCTCTGGGAAATGAGGCAGCCTCTCACTCAATGCCGTTCTTCTCCTGCAAGCATTTGAAGAAAATCAAAGGATGTGGGAGACACATTTTACCTGTGAGGCATAACCTCAAAAGATTAAGTCCTTTCCATAATGGCTTTCCACACATCAGCGTAGCCAAAGGAAGAGTGACCATATATTAAGAATTAAAAAGTAGGACAAGGGATGTAGCAAAATAATTGTTTTCTATTTCATTTGTCCTGGTGGAATTTGCACATAGGTAAGATGATGAAACTAAACTTAGCCATACATTTTAAATTAACACTGTCCCCAAAAATCTGGTGTGTTCAGTCATGGTATAAAAACCATAAATAACACTTCTACAATTTAAGCAGTATGACTTCCACTTCCAAGAGAAAGCAGGTTTCTGCTGTGGGCCTTCACACCATCCCTTTGCCTCGCCCTTAAAAAAATAAGAAAAATAAACTAAATTATGAAATAAGAACTCTCTTGAGCACCTATCAAAGGTTCAGTTGTCCCCAAAGGAAAAGGAAAACATTTCAAGTGATTTTCCAAAATGCTTTGTCTAAAAAAGCATGTCCTTACATGTACTTTTTGCCTTTTGAAGATGAGAGAGAGAGAGAGAGAGAGAGAGGGAGCTGCAAACAGTTGTTTATGTCAGTGCCTTTTAAACCGTCTGGTCATAAAATATTCTCTTTGAGAGAAGGATGATCCCTTTGTGTCCCGTAGATCAACTGCTTAATTCTGAGAGTTAGAGAATGCGCATTAAGTATGCAGATTCCGCTGGTACTTGCATTTGTATTAAATATCAGCTCCATACAATTTAAATTCATTGGGGTATGAAATGTACTGAATTCCATTTTGTGGGCAGTCCTCTGGCAAAGCAGTCCATTTTGATTTAACAGTTTCAGTGCATTAATGGTCTGAAAGGCTTTTGGAGGTTCCTGTTCCATTTTGAGTAATTAAGGAAAGAATGTGGGTTTCTTTATTAAAACACAAATTAAATAGCAGCCGCCAGAACCAGAGTCTGTCTTGTGGGTAACCACTTGCTACAGCAAATTATCATGACCTACAACTGGAGGCTGAGAGATTCTGCGTTTACTCGTCTGTTTATACCATTTTCTCAGTTATCATTTATTTATGCCAAATTCTGTTCCTAAAAGGGAGAAGAGGAGAATAAATCTATGCAATGCCAAGAAAGAAGGAAATGTGTGAAAACAAGAGGGAAAAAAAGAAGGTGACTTTCAACACTACATCGTTGCTGATTGACTGGAGCCACACAATGCCATTTAGTGAAAACACAGTATTAGCAGGATTTCTGAAACCTAGCGTTGGTGAAAGGTTTTCCAGAAAACTTCTCCCGGCACAGCTTCCTAAGTAGAAAAACTTGGAGGAACATTCTCACAGCTTTCCGTTCTAGCTGATGGCTGTTGTAAAAAATGTGTGTAATCAAACTCCCTCCCCTGCACCCCCAACCCCCAAATCAAACCTGTGGAGCCAGTGACATTTCCACAAAGTACAAGAGGAGATTATGGCCGCCAGGAGGGTGTCGGCCACCAGGAACCATGCTTAATGATTTCATCAATTACTAATGAGCCTTCAGAAAGTTGGTGTCAGAAGAGACAGGACTTCACGAGATTTGAAGACAGTAAGGAGTCTTTTATTATTTAAAATACTCTGCTAAAGAAAAGCAGATGATTCGGTTTCTTCAAATCATGATTGTATTTATTAATGAGCCAAAGTTGTAAACATCCCAAAAGAGAGAGAAAGAGAAAGGAGAGAGACAGATAGAGATTTGCAAAGACGAATTGCCTACCTAAATTCTGTTTTGCTTCAGTTAAATTCTTCATAAGAAACATGGCGCTGAAAGCTGTCATGAAAATTGTCCAGTGATGCAGCAATTGACAGGAGGTGGCGAGTGAATGAAGAAGGTCCACATGCCTTCTGGGAGGCTGGCAGATCACATGTGGCATGAAGGACCCCCCAGAAGAAAGTTCTGCACGTGTGGACGCAGCTGTTGGACCTCTTGCAGGCCAGGAGCTGTGCCCTAACAAGGACGCCTTCTTGGAGACCTCACTGAACATATTTACAACACCTGCCACGCGCATTTCCTCACTCACAAATCCAGTAATGGCTATTTCTAAGGCTGTTATGGTGACAAATCAGTCCAGAAAGGGCTACGCGGATGTCCTACCACTGGATATTAAGCTTAGAGACAACGACGGCAGTGTCTTGGCTGCGCCAGTGTTACTGCGATACACGGCCACCTGCCGTGTAATATCAACTATTTACCCTAGATCAGGTGTCAGGTCAGCTCTGCAGTGGGACCCGAAAGCGCTCAGAGGGCAGAAACGATGCTCCGGGCAGAGGGACAGTGTTGGGCAATGGGATTTCACTTGCTGTTTCCTAAGGAAATTCTCGCACTGTCCCATTGATTTATGCCATCCTGGAAGAGAAGACCTCGAGGTGTGAAGGTGTCATCCAGATGATCCGCCTGAAGCCAAACTGTTTTTCGAATGTGCACACTTTATTAGGCAAGTCCTGTGAATTTTGTATTCTACTCCAAAATGTATCCATTTAGCAAATGAGTTAAAGAATGTCACAAATATTTGTCTAACACTGAGTGTGCAGGAAGATGTTCCGTATTTATGGAGACTGGGGTTTGAGCCGCGTAAGTCTCAAGCTGCCAGTCTGCCCTCTGCCTGGCTTCCAGAGACAGGTGAGATCTGGCCCCATCCCACCTGCCTGGCCCTATTCCACTCTCGTCCCCACAGAGCCCAGCTCCATCACAGCTCTCCCGTGGACCTGTGCGTTCTCAACCTTGCCATGGCCACCTCAGCTTCTCCCTCCCCCCAGCCTCCTCCTGAGAGATTGGAGCCGTCCTTGAATGCCCCGCCCACACGGTCCACACCGCCCCTTCCATTGCTACTCCTGTGTGCCTGGTATCACCCAGGTCGCCCAGGAAGCGTGGCGAACACAAGCAAGGAGACACTGGTCTGCCACGTAGACGATCTGAAGGAAGAACTTCCATCTCAGCATTACAGAGCAGGAACATTTGCCCCCTTTAAAATGAAGGAGGGGTCCCGGGAGCAGGTCAGGGGTAGATAAACTGAAGGGAGGTGAGCGATACACTGAAGAGGAAGGGAAGGGAAGGAGGGAAATCCTAGACGTTCATCCGAGGTGGGCGCTGTTAAGACGGAAAGGTGATTGATGGAAAAAGCGAACCCATGTTTTTGCACAACCTTCGTGCTCTGTGTATGTTCAGGTCGGTGAATAGTAAGGGTGTTTTATGGCTGCTAATGGACTGCACAGTTTTCTAATCACTGCAGCAGAACCACCAGGTTAGACCATATGCAGCCAGGGTAAATAGTTGATATTACAGCGATCCCCAAGATTATTAAGGAAAGATGCCTAAGTACTGTCTTTCAGACAGCATCAAGTGTCCAGAGAAGGCAGCTCTCAAGAATAGCTCATTCTCCAAAGGTCTGTTGCTTTCCCTTTTGTATTAGAAGCTATCTCAATGATCTGTTGATGTCAAAGGTTAAAAAATACAAAAATGCCGTTAAATAGGAATCACACATACAGCCATGGGCTTTGATTATCTTAATGTTTAGTCTGGTTTGGACTTAGAGACTCTTACTCCCCCCACGCTCAGGACTGCTCACAGCCCCCTCCGCAACCCCTGAACCATCCCTCCTGGGCTACTTCCCAGAAGACAGGGGTGGTTTCCTCCATAACAACGCCCAGAAGTCCAGCCTCCCTTGGTCTCTCCCCACCAAGGCTTGGTTTGCTGGTAGAGCTCTGAGCCTTTTATCCTACGTCTTTGCCAAGGGCTCTGAACTGCTCTGCTCAAAGGGAAGCCAGTAACACTCACCTTAGGTTCCCCTTAGCCACCCACTCCCCGCCAAAAAGAGAAAAAAAAGGAGCTCCTCCCTCCTTAGTGAGCGATGCTTCTGTTGCAACACCTAGTTCATTAAGGGACCAGCCACTTTTTCTTTTCGACTTCGCCCTAAGATTATAAAAAAAAAAAAAAATTAGGGCCTATTTTGAATAAGGTCTTTTCCCATGTGTGAAGAGCGGGGGTGATCACCAGCTGTCGCAGAGACCAGGGCAGATGACAGATGGGCTGGCTATGAAGAGGCAATCTTGGATCCTGGGCCAGGGCGCAGTGCCAACTCTGCAGGGGACCTGCGGAAGCAGGGAGACCCTCTCGCTTGCTGGAATGGTTGAAAAGAGGCTTCCTGAAGGCTGGGCTTCCACGTCCCCTCCGGCTCCCCTCTCGTCTTACTTTCCTTTTCAATTTTCAATGCTAGACCCTCGTAGAGATTCCTAAAAATATCTTCTTTCTCTTAGAAGTCAATCTCTGCTCATTACTGAGCCAGCAAGAGGAAAGAAGACATGAAAATCTTACCAAATGGAGGAAATAAAAATTCTGCCTCTTCGCCTAGATCACGGGGGGGGGGGAGGGGTGAACAGCAAATATTTAGTTTTTTAAAGATTTCAGGCTAAAAGGTGTTTGCGGAGGCAGCCTGACGTGAAGCCATGGCATGAGGGTTCTCGTGAGCATCTCCCTGATTTTTATCAGGAGCTGGGTTCGGAAGCGTTCTCAGATGGCCTCAGCAAATGACTCCTCAGTGCTGAAATTCATTAAAACCAGTCCCATTTCTAATCAGAGTGAATGTCGGAGGGGCTGGAGGCTGCAGCAGGGTGGCCGATGAGGAAAGGAAGAACGATGGTAGCAACGTTTCAGCTTAAATCTCCTTAACATCAGTTTTACAAGACGTCTGAGTGATGGAGTTTCAGAATCCCACTCTGCTTTTTAGCTATTAAAGAGCCATTAAGAAGGGCTTAAGCTCTCCGAGGAAAGCTCTGAAATCGACACGGGCGGCTTAAGACAGTCTCCCTAGCCCAAGACACGGAAGGGCTGGGAAAGGACGGATCCACCAGTGCGCCCACAGCGAGGCCACTGCCGCGATGAGGGTGCCCGTGAATCTTTCTCCGACCTTCGAGGCTCTGCTGGGCGTTCGTGACTTACAGCGTCTGTGGCCCGGTGTTCCTTTCATGACTGTGCCCTCTGGGCTCCACCGGGGGCAGCATGTGCATAAGGAAATATGGTCCTTCTGCCCTCGCAGTGGCCACAGTGGAATGACCCGGTCTGCGAGAATGAGGGCACGAATGTGGCGGATTCGTAAGTGGAACTTTTAATAAAGCTGTGATCCGCTGCACAGAAATGCCCAGCTATGCTCCACCCTGACTGGTCAGGAAATGATCCTGAGGGGATGAAACAAATGCAGAGCTTCTCGGAGGCAGGGCGCAGAGAATCCCGCCGGTTCCTCACATGGACGCCGCAGGGCTTCAGAGGTAGAGGGTCATACACGAAAGTTGGCCAAAGAATCCTGACCAATAGAACATTCTAAAACCCAAGAAGATCGACGGAAACGTTTGCTGTTCAGGAGGTATGCTGATGAAAGCTGGGGGATCTAGGCAAGCCCCTTCCTGGCCTAACCGGAGCACAGGGCCTGCTACCCCCTAGGGCATGCACCCCGCTTGCCCAAGAATGAATGAATAAGTGAACGAACGGATGGATTATATTATTCACTCAAACCTCTGGCCCATTTTGCATGACCTTTTGTCTCCAGAAGTAGCAGATGGTTTGTTTGTAGGAAACGACTCCCTTTCTTGGCTTCACACTGGAAGATTAGGAAAGTCTCCTAAACATCTTTGTCAGTCTCCGCTCATACCAGCAACCCTACGCAGAGCGACCCTCGGCTTTTCCAGTTTATCTCCGCAAATGTCTCCACCAGACTTTGAGATGTTCCCACCAGCCTCACGCTACGTCTGGATGGTGGGGTATACGTAACTCATAAAAGACTTTGTCGATGACCTGACGACGTGCCCCTGGCCTCATTGCTAATGCCGGGGCCACTGGGGTTTACAAGGGATTAGTGAGGAGTTGGAGTTGCAAGGAGCTGTTCTGAAGTATTATGTGCTCATAGTAGGCAGCGTGAGCTGCCGTAACAAAGTACCGCAGACTGAGCGGCTTAAACAAAAGAAGCTCATTTTCACCCGGCTCTGGAGCCTGGAGGTCCCTGACCAGGTCTTTCGGGATTCTGGTGCGGGCTGTGTTCCCAGCTTGCAGACGGCTGTTTCTCACTGTGTCCTCACATGGTAGAGGGCGGGGGCTCCAGATATCTTTTCAGATGAGGACACTGATCCTATGAAATCAGAGTTGGCCTGACTCTTATGACCTCATTTATGACCTTTTTTCCTAAATTTTAGAATATTACTGGGGTACAAACGATTTGGTTACATAAATTGCTTTTGTATCATGCCCATCCCCCAAATAGTGTGCGCTGTACCTGTTAGGTGTGATTTTACCCATCCCCTACACTCCCTTCCACCTGCTTGATTTCCAATGAATGCTGTTTCCATATGTACACATAGGTGTTGATCTATTAGTTCCAATTTGATGGTGAGTACGTGTGGTGTTTGCTTTTCCATTCTTGTGATACTTCACTTAGAAGAATGAGCTCCAGCTCCATCCAAGGTAATGCAAGAGGTGTTAGTTCACCATTTTTTATGGCTGAGTAGCGCTCCATGGTATACATATACATTTCATTAATCCACTCATGTATTGATGGGCACTTGGGTTGTTTCCACATCTTTGCAATTGGGAATTGTGCTCCTATAAACATTCTAGTGCAGATGTCTTTATTATAGAATGTCTTTTTTCCTTTGGGTAAATACCCAGTAATGGGATTGCTGGATCAAAAGGTAGTTCTACTTGTAGCTGTTTGAGGTATCTCCATACTACTTTCCACAGAACGTGTACTAGTTTGCAGTCCCACCAGCAGTGTATGAGTGTTCCTATCTCTCTGCATCCATGCCAACATTTATTGTTTTGGGACTTTTTAATATAAGCTATAAAGGCTCTATTTCCAAATACATTGGGGATTAGGGTTTCAAGTATGAATTTCAGGGCAGGAGGAGACACAATTTAGTCCTTAGCAGTGTTCTCTCATCTTATTGGACAGTTGAGTCTAATTCTGCATAAAGATGATGGAATGGAGTGGATGAGATCCCAATATCTCATACCTCCCCAATTGTAATTATTTGTAGCTTCTGGAGACTACCTTCCTTTTCTTTTCTTTTTCCTCTCCTTTTTCTTCTCACTGCTGTTGCCATTAAGTTCACTAACTTTCAATATTAGAGCATTAATATAAAGCATAATAGAACAAAACCCCCGCTATTTGTGTATGATATCCACACTATTCATAACCTCCCCTCCTGCCTGTAATCTTCCTGCCTTTCACAGCTTCAAACTGCATCTTCAATCTTTGGAACATCCTCCTGAATCCCAGGGCTGCATCCTTCTCCTTCAGTGACCTCCTCCTCTGATCCCTGGCATGCTCTGACATTCCAAGCCCTGTGTCCTGCCCTGGCCGCGTGAGCAGACCCACCAGGGAGGCAGAGAGGAGCTCTCTCCCACCGGGAAATCTTTATTTAGGAGGATCTTATAGAAAGCAGTGCTCAGTAAATGCTTCTAGGAAGAGGGACACTTCTGTCCATCTGACATAATTTCCATTTTCATTGCATAAGAGGATAGAAGGAAGATACGACAAGTACACCGATATTCTGTGGGTTCTTTTTAATCTGGCAAAAGCTGCATCTACAGAGAGCAGACCTGCTCACCTGTGTTCTTTCCCCCCCAGAGCTTCTCTGAGCTTCAACTTCTGTAATAGTAAAAGGTATATCAGAGCCTATCTTAAAACACTGTTGGGGGATTATTATATTAGCTAAGGTAGCTAAATTCATCAGCACAGTGCTGGATTCGTAATAGTTTTCAATAAATGTATTTGAGCTTGAATAATGTTACATGAGAACAACGCATCAGTTCTTGTTAATGTATTTATTTGCAAAATCGTTCACAGCCTTTCAGGTGACGTCGCCCTGACTGGAGGACACGCTACAAAGTAAATTATGGTTTCTTCCTTATAAACTTTAAAATGGTCAGCTCCTCTTAAAGTGATTACTTGAAAGAACTTTTGGAGACCAAAGATGATAATGATTTTCTTTTCTTCTTTTTTACTTTTTTAAGAATTACTTAGTGAAAAAAGCATGTCACGTCTTTTAAACATAAACATTAATTCAAAAAAGAGTTCAAAAAAAGTGTTTTCAGAAATTCAAATGATAAATGCAACTCAGTACTTTTTACTTTTAACACTTATCAAACTTATATTAATATGGCCTAATCTTATTCTCTCAAATATTAGAGTAGAAAATCCTTTCAAATAAGTTTATAAGTCTAAATCTTTATTCCTCTACTCAAAATCTTTGAGATCTTTATACTGACCTGAGCATTATAGGGACAAGTGTGAGTTTGGCATCTACAGTCCCTTAGCTATGAAAATACTACATAACAGAAACTATTTGATACAACTAAAACAGTGCTCTGAGGAAAATTCCTTAAGAATGCATTAATAGAGCCAGGCATGGTGGGTCACCCCTGTAATCCTAGCAATCTAGGAGGACGAGGCAGGAGGATTGCTTGAGCTCAGACTCCATCTCTACTGAAAATAGAAAAATTAGCTGGGCGTCATGGCACGCACCTGTAGTCCCAGCTACTTGAAAGGCTAAGGAAGGAGGATCGCTTGAGCCCAGGAGTTGGAGGCTGCAGTAAGCTATGATGACACCACTGCACTCTACCCAGGGTGACAGAGCAAGACTCTGTCTAGAAAAAAAAAAAGAAATTTAAAAATGCCATCCACAGTATTTTTAGAGGGAGAAGGGCAAACAGACAAACTGATTCTATTCTTCATAATAAAAAATAAATGAGAAGAGTGAGGAATAGTTTTTGAAAGTAGAGCCCCACCAACTATTAAAATATACTGTAAGCTATAAGAATTAAAATAAAGTTGTACTGTTTCTTGACAAAACAGACGAGTTTTTGGGCTTCCAGTAGAAAGGGCAGAAGTAGAAGGATTCCTGTAAGGAAAGTAGCATTTCCAGTCAGTGCAGCAGACGTGGATTATTTTGTAAATAATGTGGGGATAGCGGGGCAGCCATCTGAGAAGATAAAGCTGTATTTCTTAGTTCACATTTTACATAAAATAACTTTGAAATCAAAAATTTAAATACAATAATGGAAATACTAGAAGTGCTCAAAGTATACTGTAAGGAGATTTGTTTTATGGTTTTTAATGGGGAAAGTCTAAATATGACACAAAATCTAAACACAAAGAGAAAAATCCATACATTTGACCACAACAATAAAAAAAACTTCTGTGTTGTCAATGGAGGAAAAAAAAACAGTAAATAAGATCAGAAGACAAGTAACAAAAGGGAGGTAATATTTGCAACTAATAAGACAGATAAATGACTAATCTCCGTGATATATAAAGATTTCTTATAAATTAACAAGAGAAAAGACCAGTAACCAGGAAGAGAATGACAAAAGAAAGAAACAGAATATTTATTTCTGTGAAAATTCTTAAACGTATCAAAGGATGTTCGCTCTGACTCTGAATGCACATGGAAAATGCAATCAGGTATTTTTCACCTTCCTAAAAGTAAAAAGAAGAAGCTCAATGATGCTGCTGCGTGTCGGCAGCATGAGGAGACAGACACCCACTCTTTGCTAGTGGTGTAGAAAGTTGGCATAAAAACAAAATGCAAGACACAACCCCTTAGTCCCCGTAATTTCAACTCTAGGAATTTATACTGTGGCCGTATTCCCACATGGGTGAAATGATGTATGTACAAAGATATTTATCGCAGCATTGTTTGAAATAGCAAAAAAGAGGACATGACCCAAATGTGCTAAATAAATTACAGTACTTCCAGACGGTGCAAGACCGTGCGTGCGGCATCTAAGAAGAAAGAAGCGACTCAGTAGGACCTGAGGTGTCAGCAGCCCCCAAGGTACGAGGCCAAATAATAAAAGCAAGAGCAAGCACACTGTGAAGAGCGTGTTAACAGCTGTGTGAAAACAGAAATAAAAAGAGAAGTGCATATTTACATGTGTGCTTGTACACGCGTGGGGGACTCTGCAGGGCACAGGGGACCCGCTGGCTGCGCTGAGCCCCTCCAGGAAGGGGCGCTTCGTGGCGGGAGTCGGGAGCAAGATCCAAGCGGTTTTCCAAATCTATACCTTCTATTATAACTTTCTGATTTTGTGTCATGTGCATAGATTGTTTTAAAAAATAAATAAAATAATGTTTAAAGTCCTTGACTTTATTCTTTTCTTTAATGAGACCTGCTTACAACTAATCAAAAAAATTGAAGTGTTCAAATAGGGAGAAAACGGGGTTTAGAAGGCAAATAGAATTAGGGAGAAGGGTCCAAAGACCAGAAAAACAAATGTTCTTCACCTTTTCTCGTCCACATGTCCACAAAGCTGTTTAAAATACTGACACTGAACTGGGTTTTGTTCATAACAGCTGTGTCTCTGTGGCCGTGGGGAGGTCGCCCCTCCTCTCTGGGCCTCGATTCCTGCACTTCTATGATGAGATCATTGGACAAGATGCTCTCCCAGGTCCCTTTTAACTCCAGAATTCTATAAAACATCACTTTGATCTTTCCCTAAGGCTATTTTATTAACTTGCTTCAACATTAGCCCACAAATTGGGGATTACCAGCTGCTAACTATTGCTCGAAGCTTCCTCTTCATTTAGATAAAATGGTTCCCTTATCAACCTTTCTCTTAAAGCCAAGTTTATGATATAAACAGATTCTATTTATGCATCTCTTTTTTGGTTAGCAAAGCTTGTATATTTATATACATCCCGATTTATGCTATTTTCTGTTTTCTAAAAGCCAGTATTCTTTCTGGTTCAAACTATGCCTAACCACACCGGAAAACATGGTTGCCTCTGTCTCTGAGAGGGAGGGATAAAGGCGTTTCCTCTCCTAGGACTTTTTCAAAGACAAGACAATGCTCAGGAAAGAAGGTTCTCCTTCCTTTTAACTTAAACGATTTGCCGAGGAGTCCTCTTCCTTGCTTCCCCGCAAGTCACCTGGGCTCAGGACAAGCTTCCTTGGGGACCCAGGCCATCCCTCGCAGAGGGACCTCTGAAGGCGGTTCTGTCTTCCGGGGGGTCATTCAGCAGTGGGCGCGTCACCCAACTCCCCAGCCCTTCCATTATGCCTGTCGGATGCCGCCCTTCGCTGATTTCTGGTAAAGCATCAGTGTTTTGTCACCTACTTTGGTGCCCAGCTTGGGGGACAGTGACTTAAGTCACTTCACCACAGTATGGAGCAAGGGAAGAGCAATTAAAAGGGGGGTGGTGTTGCTTGGGTTCGAGTTCCTGTTCAATGATTTCTCAGTAGTGACTCAGCGACATTGTATCAGTTTCTCAGGCTGTTGGAGCCTCTATTTCCTTATTCATAAAATAAGAGTAATAATAGCCCCTTATAAGGTTTTTGTAAGGATTATAAGAAATGCATAATACATAAAATATACAGTACATGTAATATGAATAATACAGCATTATATACAGTATACATAAATTATCTATTACATAATATATATTAGTGTAAACACACGGCCTTTTGCTTGTCATTTACCCACTCTGAACCTCCTCCGTTTCCATTTTAGTAAAATGGGCCACTCGGTCAGTCCCACCTCACAGTGCTGCCGGGGATTACATGCATGAACATGTACACGCTTACACGCTTACACATATCTGGCAAACAGAGCTCAACAGATGCTGTCTAGTGTCATTACATGGCAAGGTCCCCTTCGTGACATCAGCCCTCAGTAAGGGACGGCATCGTATCACTCGTGTCTCTCAGCGCACATGAGCCAAGGAGCTTGCGGGCGTGGCGGGAACGGCCCCGCGCAATCTCCAAACCGCCCCGCGCGGCAGGGGCCAGGGCAACATGGGCAGCGTCGGCACTGCCTGCGCTCTCGGCGGAGACGGTCTCAACGCTCGGCCTTTTATTTTCAAAAGGTAGCTAGCGTGGGCCCGGCCTTCTGCAGAGAGGGGGCCCCACGCGGCAGGGTGTTGACCGGGGCTGGGGAGACGGCTCTGCCAGCAACGCCAACGCCGGACCAACACCGGCCTCTCAGCTTCCTCACCTCTTTAGTGACAGTTCATCTATTTTCAGGACAGGTATGATATACAACGTTTCTCCAAAAATCTTATTTTGGGACCTGATTCTCAGAACTTCTCCTGGGAGTGGGAAGAGGAAGAAAGAGAATTTAAGAAAAAAAAAAGCCACAGAGAATAGGGGGGCGGGAACAGAAATTGAGAGCCTCACAGAGGATCCCTCTTGTGGGCCACAGGAAAAGAATGACATCCATCCTGGGGAAATGCCCGCGGAGTTCCCGCCACCCCGCTGTCCTGCTGAGCCAGCACCCCGAGCCAGCCCGGAGTCAGAGCTCCGCAGCCGCGGCACAGCCCTGGGAGGGCGGGCAGCTCACTCCAGGGCTCCGACTCAGCAGCCACGTTCTGCTTAAAAAGGAAAAAGTCTTCTTCATGGCAATCACACCTGTCAAGAAGGGAAGGATGAGCCAGAGCAAAGGCGGACAGAAGATGCTGCCTACGTCGTCCCCAGAACACAACTCTGGACGTGGCCAGGAGCCCTCCATGGCCTGAAAGTTTTCAGAGCATGGGGGGGAAGCTTTTCGACTCAGTTAGCATTTAATAGTCCTGATGCTCCAACTCAGGGGTCAGCTGCGAAGTTACTGAAGCCATGACCGGGGCTGGAGTAGCCAGGTGTGTTTGCGATGTCAGCGCCATTCTCCTGACACCGCCTCCCCCCGCCACCCCTGCCCGTCACTCGCAATCGGCGGTCCTGGTATTTAGTAGCATTTCGCAAGAGCAGGGAGTTGGCCTGCGGGCCTGGAGCGCCCATGGACTCGACTCCAGCCTCACTCTGCACCTGGGACATCAAGCCAGCGTCGGAGATGCGGGAGGACTTGGGAACCTGGACGTCGCGAACGTGTGAGTCCGGAAGCAAGTGAGCGCCTTGCTCCAGGAGAGCCCGGCAGGGGGATCCTGCCTCGCGCTCCAGCCGTGAAAAGGGCAAACTCGCAAAAACGCACTAAGAGCAGTTACCTCTATGCAATGGGATTTCGGGTAAAATGTTTTTCTTTTTTATGTTTTCAGTATTTCCAAAAATCCCTACATGAGGATAAATTATTTGGTAAACAGAAGAAAATACACATCATTTACAAAGATAAAACCTCTGTAATCTTGTTACACCTCCTGAGCAGATGGCATCGGAGAGAAGCTGGAGGTTTCCCTCCAGTGAATTAAGAGCAGAAGCAGGTGCCAGGGTGCTAATGCCACTGCGGGCACCGCTGGTTTCCAAAGCTCTATTCCCATCAGCTCCCAGAGCCTTCACAGCCTCCCTGGGAGACAGGAAGCTGGGGGTGTCGTCCCCATTTTAGAGAGGAGAAGCAGGGTCACAGAGGCACCTCACCTACCCGCGCAAGGGACACACCGGAGTCTAGAATGTTGACTGGGAGCCCAGGCTTCCCTGACCAGAGCAGCCTGGAGCAGGAAGATTCCTCATCTGCAGAAGCCCACAGCTTGTAGCTCCCAACACTCTGAATCCGGGACTTAGGCGTCAAGAGAGGATTGTGCAACCCCAGCCATGATGCTTGGGATGCCTTCCGCCTCCTCTTGTTTCTCTCCCAAGGCGGGGTGAGTGGGGTGCTCAGTCCAACCAGGGCTTGTCATCTTTGGGCGTCAGCGGCACAGATCCGGCTGAGCCACCCTGCCCGTGAGCTGTCGCAGGCGCTGTTGTAAGACTGCACGTCTCCCAGGATCAGCAGCTCACACTCACCTGCTGGTAAATAATAAAATGCTTTCCACCGTAGCCCCCGTCTGCTGCGGGCTCCACTTTCTCCTGATCACTTTGGCAGGTGAAAGTGTTTTTTCCTCTCGGTGAGTTGGATGGGCTGGAAACGCTCGTTTGGAAAAGAAGCCGCCCTCATACTTGTACATGAAAAGGACGCAGTGCCAGTTACCCAGCCGCGCCACCTGCTCTGGGCACCCGTTCAGAGCTCCAAAATGATCCCATTAGCTGAGCCTTCTTAGCTGACAGGTGTGAATCGATTAACTAATGAAACTCTGGGCTGGGTCAGCCAGAGGAGGCGATTGCTAGTGTCTCCAAGGACACATATTTTGCCCATTTTTTATTTTCAAACGGTACATCTTTTTACATTCTCACTTCAACTGGAAGTTGTTTTTCTCACCTAAAGTTTCGGAATATAAATCTCAGCGTCTCTGGGCACCAGAGAAGACAGAAACAGAGAGACCTAAGAAAGAGAAAAGAGAACAGAGCTGGAAAACTGAACCTGTCGGAGGTGAGCAACAGGCATTTTGCAGAGAGCAAAAGGGAGAAGCACTATGTCAGCGTCCTGACGGTGACAGAGCTTCAGCTGCGATGGCTGTGGGACCGGGAGTCTCTGTCATCAGTCCGTGCAGAGCTCGCATCGTCGCAACAGAATAACCTGAGGTAAGTGGAATGGGGATCAATAGAACCTGGGTTTGGAAAGCTCTAAACTGAGCCTTCCTCGTTCAGGAATGGAGATGCTTGCACTGGACGCGAAAAGCTAGAAGCTCATCCGTCCTCGTGGGGAAGAACAGAAGGTAAACATTACAGCTACAGGTAAGAAAACTTAGATTTTTTCCAATTAATCCTTTTGTTATCTCGATAAAAAGTGGGGTGGGGGTAACAATTTTAGTCATTGTTGTGGATCAGTATCTGGGCTGGATGTGTCTCTTTGGCAACCGCAGGTGACGATATCATAAACCGTCATGGATATTACAATGTGCTGGTCACTGCGCAGGGCGCTTTGCAGTTGCTGTGGCTGATCTGCCCAACCTCACGTAATGTCGGCGTGGTGAGTCCCATCTTACAGAACAGTAAACTGAGGCTCAGAGAGGCGACGTGATTCATTATTGTAAACATCAAATACGGAAAAATATATAAAGGGGAAAAACACCCCCATAATCATATCCTGGCTGTTATTGTATTTTTCTGTACTTGTATTATCCAATTTTAACAAAATTGAAATACTCCATCTAGCATTTTGTGCCCTGCTTTTTCACTATTTCATCCCGTCGTTAAGTATTCTTCGAGGAAGTAATTTTTAATGCATAAACCGTTTTCCATTCTTTACTTGTGCATCAGTTATTTAACCAACCTCCTATGTAAGATTTTAGGTAGCTTCTAATATTTTTTCTATTATACTAATGGCCGAGATGAATATCCTTGAACATAAATCTTGTGCATAAATTTGATTATAGCCTGAGATAAAGTCCTAACATTAAAATTATTGGCTCAAAGTCTCTGAACGTTGCAAGACTGTTCATACACAAATTGCCAAATTACCCTCCAGAAAGTTCGCACCAGTGTACACCCCGCCAGCGGCAAGGGACGTAAACACCCATTCCCCACATCCTCAGCAGCTCTTTTTCTTTTAAGTTCCTACCAATTAGATGAGCAAAAAATAAAATTTACAGATTTATAACTTGCATTTCCTTGCTGGCTAGCGCACTGAACAGCTTTCGTGTTTGCTGGGCAACGAGCTTCTGCTCTGCCGTGAAGGACCCGTCAGGTTCTCTCCCTGTTGCCCCTAGCTGTGTTTGCAGGTGCCCGCATGCGGGACCCGGGGAGGCCCCGTGGGGCCTTTGTAGCACTTAATGTGGCTCTGTGTGTGGTAAGGCCCAGTCCTCTCTCCGTGAAAGATGGTTGCTCCTCAATACTTAGCAAATGTCATCCCCACGGGAAACCGACCCGGGGCCAATCTACTCCACCTAATCACACGTGCTCAGGTCCCTGGGCTCAGAAACACACCAGGAACTGGGACTGGAACCTTCTGACTAAGTAACTCTGCAAAGTGTGATTTCCCATGAACTTGACCTTCCTCCTGCCTTCACTTGGGACCGAATCGGGCCCAGTTGCAGAGCACGGCTGCGCCTGTCTCCTCCCAGGCCTGGGCCTCAAAGCCCAGCACGTACACAGACTTCCCTCAGATGTGCAATGCCCTCTGGGTGACCCTGAGACACAGCAGTCTTCACACTTCTGGAGAGGGAGCAATTCTCCCGGAAAGGCTGCAGCAGCGCCCGGAGGAATAAACACAAACCACGCAGCTGCCCGCGATGAACTTGACCTCGGCGGTTGGAATGGAGGCTGTCTGCAGTCCTCAGCACTTGCCCTGCCCCGTGCCGGTCCCATGGGTAAGCGGTCTCCAGTTCCTACTGCAGGTTACAGCTTTGTGGTAGTTAGGAGTGAGTGAATGAATGAACAAAACAATTCTTATCTAGCACTTTCCATGCGATTCTGGAACAATTGATGCAGTTGCTTCCTCCGTCCGACGGCAGACGTTTACTCTCCCCTCGCATGCCTGGCACATAGTAGGGCAGATGCTCGTTGAAGGCACGGCGGGACCGAAGCGTACTTCCGCCACAGTGACCTCTGCTGGAGCGCGTCCTCGCAGCAGTTCTTCCCTCGGGAGCCGCGTACAAGGCAGCAGATTCTCCGCTGCTCCCCGCCGTTGCTCTGCTAGGCAGCGAGCTCTGCGCCGCGCCATATCCCGTGGGCAGCCAGGGTGGCACTGTGTGACAGCTGCCCCCACGGGACTCTTGGAATAACGGCATGTCTGTCTCCCCAGCCGGTGCTGCTGAAAACCACTTCCCAGAGAAAGAGGAAGAGCCAGCCAGTGCGCGCCTGCGTTCACGCCTGTTCACGTGTGCTCCATCGTGGCAAAGGTCAACCCACACTCACAGAGAGCGCGGTGCCAGCCCCTGGCAGCAGCTGAAAAGGGCGCTGGCAACAGGGACCCACCTCAAACCACAGCCTAGGACAAATCAGAAATACGTTCTGTTAGAAGAAATAGGCTATCGTCACACTTTCCCTGTGAGTCTTGCTGGGGGAAAGCACCCCGGTACCCTGGGAAGAAGCTCCGTGTCACCCACAGAGCAGAGCAGGTGGCAGGCGGGGGCCTCTGTCGGGCAGGGTTCCTGCCTCCCGGCGGCTGGACGGGGAGCTCGGCCTGCGTGCTCTTGCCCTGCTGAATAATTGAACCTCCCGTTGGAAAGAGTCTGCTCTCTCCTCACACAAGCATCAGGGCTTCTGAATATTTCAGGATCCCCGGGCTGCGCAGGGTCACTGGGCTTGCCCTTGGATAATGGAAAGCCGACGTCAGCCGCTTCGGGCCCAGCCCCGGGCAGAACCGCAAAGACGGAGGAAAGTGTGTGTTGGTGCCCTTCCTCCCCGCGCGTCCCCATCAGGCCCTCTCTGCCGCTTCGATAACCTGTCCGCTTTGTGAGCAGCGGCTGCGCGCCTGCTGTCAGTGAAGCCCTGTGGTCCCTGGGTGCTGGGTCCCCGCCCGTGCTGGCGGCCCCTGCTGTGAATAAGCCCCAGTCAACTCAGGGCTCAGGCACCCCCACTCCCGGCCCCCCGGGTCCTTCGATAATGGCTTAGCCCCGGTCCCCGTCCCGGCAGCCTCAGGAGGCCTTGCGGGGCCCTCGCTGTTACTAGGGCCTGCCCGACACCGGGCAGGCCAGCTCTGTGAATGCCCAGCTTCACCAGGTTCGAAACTCTCCGTCTCCATCCCCTCCATGTGTACATTTGTCCTCCCCAGAAAGAGCCTCCAAGGAAATGAGGACAGGGAGGACTCCTTTACTGCCCTGCTAAACGCCATCCATGGGCAGCAGCCGCCCCACAGCCAGCAACAGCAGGGCGGCCCTGAGTAGCTGCCACCTCCGTGCACCCCTCCAGGCTCCATGCGGTGCCCACAGCGGCTTCTCCCCCACCGCCCGCTGGCTGCTCCCTCGGGTTCTCCCTCTGTGTCCGACGGTCCTCTCCTCTGCAGAGAGAGCGCAGCGCTGTGCAAGCCCGTGTCTGCTTCCCACTCAGGGAGCTGCTGGGTCCCGCATACTCTGGGAAGTTCTCCCTGCCTGGATGTCAGGGTTAATGTCATGTGTCAGCTTGCCTGGGCTATGGGATGCCCAGAGAGCTGGTGGAACATTGCTTCTTGGTGTGCCTGTGAGGGCCTTTCCAACAGAGATTAGCATTTGAATCAGTAGACTGAGCAAGGAAGATCCAATGCCTTGAGCCACGTGGGGCCACATGTGGCCTTCTGGACCCTCGAGTGCGGCCTTTTGACTGAATCCAAACTTTACAGAACACATTTGCTCCGTGAAGGTCAGACTCGGTTGAGGGGCCACATGTGGAGATCTGGAGGCCACGTGTGGCCTTGAGGCCACGGTTGCCCATCCCCGGAACCCCTGAGGGTCCCACCGAATGAAAGGCAGGGGAAGGGCAAATCTGCTTGCTCCTTGGGCTGGGTCATCCCTGACTGGCACTGCTGGGCTCCGGGCCCCCAGACGCCAGGGCTCGCACCCAGTTCTC
The DNA here is from genome assembly GCF_000956105.1 of Propithecus coquereli. Taxonomy (NCBI): domain Eukaryota; kingdom Metazoa; phylum Chordata; class Mammalia; order Primates; family Indriidae; genus Propithecus; species Propithecus coquereli. The sequence continues at coordinate 89,853 of NW_012151175.1, read as the reverse complement.
AGGCCTTCAGAACTGGATGAGACTCGCACCAGCAGCCTCCCTGGTCTGGTTCTCAGGCCTCCGGACTCGGATCGAACCAGCTTTCCTGTTTGCCAGCTTGCAGACAGCAGATGGTAGGATTCCTCAGCCTCCGTAATCGTGTGAGCCAATTCTCATAATAACTCTGCTCACATATATGCATGTATATATGATACGCACATATGTTTGTATACCAGATATGCGCGTCTACGTATCGCCTGTCGGTTCTGTTCCTCTGCACAGCCCTCACCAACACACCGGCCGCTCCAGTGCTGCTCCCGTCAGACAGAATCATGTCGTCTGCCCATCTCACCTGCCTGTAGTCACCTGTTAGGGGACCTACTCACGTCCCCCCCTTTAGTTACAGACTAAACCTCCTCCTGGGACAAGGTGTGTAGAGAGGGCTCTGCACTGGGTTCAAGCTCGTCCTTCTGTCTCCTCCTGGCCCCGGGCTGGTGGGACGCAGCTCAGGCCAGGACACGAAGCGCCAGGCGTGACGCCTCCTCTCTCCACCCCATCGAATGATCAGAGGGGAGGCATGCACACGCGCCCTGAAAGATCCCTTCTGCACTCCCAGTAGGTACCCTGGTCCTGGAGATTTTTCCTAAATCACCACCCCCACCTCTTTACTCGCGGGGTACACACACCAGGGCCCCAGGCGTGTTTTCCCCCAGTCCACTCCTGAGCTACGGCACTAGCTGATAGCAGGGGTGGCCCGCCCTGGGGTCACTCATTCCCGGGCTCTTAAATACAGAAAAAACGTCAAGAATCAAAGGGATTTAGCTCTAATGGTGAAATTATAGGTAGTTCGGTAACTACTTAGGGCCAGAGAACTTGCTAAGCATCCCCTTAAATCCCCCCACATGGGCATCTGCACATCTGAAAGCCCCCCAGGCTGACTCCAGCCTGCCCTTTGGTTCTCTTGTGATAGTGACTATCTTGCTGTCCCTCCTGGCTAAAGGTGTAGCCTTAAGGACGGGCTGGACACAGACCATGAGGCAATCATACCCGTTGATCCTCCATCTTCCTCCTGTCTTCCTCCCCACTTTGGAAGCTTCAGCAAGACATACTTCAATTCCCACTTTAAAATGAAATCATGAGCCTCAAAATAATTAACTTTTCATCAATTGCAGGTCGTGCCATCTGCTCACACACCTTCAGTGCTCGATCTGCTCACTGAAGGGGAGGAGCAAGCTCTCCCTACCGGGCATTCTTGGAGCTTCAGAGGCTGAAGTTCAGGGATCGATGGGGTGCATGTGTTTGGAAGTGAAAGAGAGAAATTCTTCCTGTAGGGGAGGGGGCGTCTCTCGGTGCTATTCCCAGGCAGCGAGCTCTTGTAACAATTGGCATCACCCCTCACTACCATGAAACATTAATACAACAAACTTATCTCTATACTCTTCTCCCAGCACTGATTTTTTAAAAAATATTTTATCTTCATGACTTGTTTTACAGAAGGGTACTGAGCGATATATTTGAACTTGGACCCCCTGCCATCATGAATAGCAGAAGTTAATGTCCGATGCAGTCAGGACGCTGCACAGCTTCCTGGGACCCCAAGTCCAAAGACCGCCGTGCACTGACAAGCCACCTGTCGCCCCCCGTTAGTCGTGTGCGTAGCCCTCCTTCGTGCGTGCCCATCGCCCAGCCCACAGGGCCGAACCGACTGAGACGAAGCATCCAGAGCCTCTCGTGCTGGGCACATGGACACTGACCCCAGGAGACGCAGCCCAGAGCAGGACTGTATGGGCGACGAAAGGGAGCAGGAAACGCCGCACGGTCATCCCCTTTCTAGAGATCCACGGTATTTTTTTGTCAGTGAAGCCTCTCAGACAACCTTCAGGAAAGACATCTGTTTCCAAACTTCCTAACCTTTCCCCATCATGAAATTTTTATTAATATCCTGCAGACTTGTAGTCCACAAAACATACTAGGAAATGGCTTTCCCAGGGTGGAACAGGATGGCGTCTGCAACAATAGTTCATCTGCAAATGTAGCAGTGAACTTTGCGTGACTATTTCAAGGCTGTTTAATTAAAGCCAAGGGCACGATTCTTTAAATGCAATCCAAGGAAAGTAATTACGTAAGGAAATAAACGAATATAGTTCAAGAAACTGGCCTTCTGGTGGTCCACTGAGATCACAGGTCTCAGAGCCTACAGGGGTGGATGGGAGGTGGGACCTTGGACGGTCACCCTTGGATGGCACCTCTCTCACCACATCACACGGGCACCAAAAGGGCAACAGTTCTGGGTTAGACGCTCAGAGGAAAAGCGAGAGCGCTGTCATCTCACGTCGATAGTTGAGGATAGGACTCAAGGCTTTGGAAACCGGGAAAGCAGAAGGCAGGGACGCCTGCCTACCTGAATGGCTCTCCCCTCCTTACGGGTGGGAGGCATGAAATGAGGCCACACCGTGAGTTGGCACCAGGTGGAAGCCAGGTCCAGCCCTCCTGCCGCTCCCCGTTGTAACCCGCGCAGCGATTACTCAGTCTATGGACCACCGAAGGCCTCAGCTTTTCTTGACTATGGCGAACTGCGTTCTGTTATGGCTACTTTAACAAACCCAGTTTTTTTTATTGTTTTGCTTTTATTAAGTTGATGGCAGTCTGAGGCCATGAGTAATCGGGAGCCTGAGAGGAAAGAGAAGAGGGAAACAGGACAAAAGTGGGCGCAGTGCGCCCTCCCGCCTCTTGCTATTTTTGCTCAAAGTGTTATTTTTCCGGCGCTCTAACCATAAAGTGATGATCACGATGGTGGTGGCGGCGTCTCTTCCGTGAGGGCCCTAACCCCCTTCCTAACCCCTCCCGGAGGCCCTTCCTAACCCCTCCCGGAGGCCCCTCCTAAACCATCACCTTCAGAGCCAGGACTTCAGTGTTTCATTTGGGAGGACATTGCGCTGGGTGTCTTCACGCCCCGTGGACACCCAGGCCCCATCCCGCCCGGCGCCCCTGACCTTGCTCTTGTCTGTCTGGTGTCTGCGAGGTGCTTCATTTCCTTCCGTTCCTGTCCGAGTTATCGTCTATCCCGGAGAACTTCCGTGACCATCGCTGCGAAAACCATCCCGCGCACATCCGCCGTCGCTGTCTCCTCTCTCGGCGTTGCTTTGCTCGGTGGTGTCATCATCCCCTGGCACGTTACATGTTCATCTCAGTTTCCACCCTCTCACGTGGGAATGTGGACGTCCTCGGAGGAGGGACTTTGCGTTCCGTTTGCTGTTTTACTTCTAGCACCTGGGACGCAGCTTAGGATGGATTGAAATCTACTCACATCGTTCACTACATTCATGAGTGCAGGTGTCAAGACCCAAGTTTATGGATGAAGAAACTGAAACTCGTAGAAGGTGATAACCTGCTAAAAACTGGGACATGGCGGACCCGGGATTCGAACCTACATGTGTCAGGCTCCACGGCCATGGTGGCCGCCACTGTATCCTTTCCTTGGTGCCCAGTGCCTCAGAGGCCCCTGCACCTCCATGTCCACAGCACAAAGCACCCACTTCCCAGCCACCTCCCTTCTCCCGCCCTGGAAACACACAGCCGCCAGGGCTGCTCTGGGGACTGTGGACACAGGCGCGAGAGGCCGAGGAGAGAGACACAGAGTGTACAAGGCTGCTTCTGCGCCCTGCGCCTGCCCCGCCATCTCTCGCCATCGAGCTGCCGGAGCGCCCGCCTGAGAGGAAAAGAAAGGCGCTCAGAGGGCTCTGGGGCTTCCCAGCGTCGCTTCGCTGCGCCTCTCTGCAGCTGCCTGCCCTGCACACTGCTCAGGCTTCTGTATTAATTATGAGACACAGAGAGGAACAGGAAATCTATCCCCTAATGCCACTCCGCCGCGTTCCTTGTGACCTTTTCCGCCTTGGCAATGCAATCCCTGCTCTGCCAGAACTGCAGGCCCATGGCTAAGCAAAAGACGCCCCGTCCCTCCCGCAGGACAGAGCGCCTGTGGCATGCCCTCTGGGCAAAGGTGCAGGTGCGGAGCCAGCAGAATCTCTCTGGTTGGCATCTGTACCAGGGCCACCCCGACAGCAGGCCACACCGCCCCTCCCGGCTGCCCAGCAGGCTGGGGTCTGGGAGAAGGAGGGCAGCAGGGGAGGAGATGGGGGAGCCGCACAAAGACAGCCCCTGGCTTGTTGGGGCCCCATGCTCTCTCCCCGCGGAACACGGTGCCAGCTCCCTCCCAAGAGCCACGGCCGGCATGCTCTGCACACGCCGGAGCAGGCAGCTGCGGCCCTGGAGAACTCAGACTGCTTCCCTTGCTCTCCGCCTCCCGGGCTCTTCCCCGAGGCCACGGGAAGGAGTTTCCTCAGGAGAACATCAATCCATTGATACGGGTGCGCACGGCCTCTCTGAACAGAAAACCAGAGCCACACGCTCCTCTCTGTCGCCCACGGCGCGCACGCGCCTGACTGCCGCCTCAGCGACTCTCCCTCTCTTGACACTGGCGACCAGAGCCGGGGGCTCAGCTTCAAGGTTTTAGGGTCTTCACTGCGTGGGGAGGGGGCGTGTGTCAGGGAAGGGGCACAGACACAGTGGCGGAGGAAGGCAGCCGATGCCCCCAGCAGCCCAGATGTGGTTGCTACTTATGAAACTTCGTTCCCTCTCCTGCTGGATGCTCCAGGCCCCAGCGAGACGTGGCCTGGGTGTCCGCCTCCTCAGCATCACACAGCGGATGCTGCCGAAGCCTCTCTCCTGATGTCTCCCCTGTCCTCAATCAGCCATTTTCTGTTTGCTGCCCTACTTGTCGGCCCATGAGTCCCAGATGATTAAAAGTTGCTATGTGTAGGGGGAGACCTCCAGGGGGAGTGGGGAGTATAATCACAAAATAGGAAGAAGTTTAAGTAAAGATAAACAGATTTCTTTACTGCGGGACTTCTCAGAGCCTTTAATATTAATATGTATGTTTAATTTAATTTTATTTTTTTACCAGATCAACAGAGGTGCTAACCAATAATATGTATGTTTAGATTGTGAATTTCCAAGAGGAAAATAGAGTAGCACTGTTCTAACATTTTATAAGACAATACATTTTTCAAGGCACTCACCTATCAACGAGGGCTTCAGAGATGTATTTTGTGAAAAAATGTCACTGTAGGCGTTTGGTAGCCACCAACAGCATAGAAATAGGCATGAGGCAGGGGGAGGAGTTGGGAGAAGTGGGTGGCACTGCCCTTCTGGTGGGACAGAGAGCAAGATCCCTGGTCCTTACAGGCCCCCGGCACCTCTGCCTGCCCTGGAAGGGTGGCCGTGTGTGCACCCAGAAAGAACGGGGGAGAGGAAGGGTGCAGGCGCTCACGGCGCTGTGTGAGGTGGGCAGCCAGAGAGGACGGGGACCCCAAAAGAGGGCGTGAGAAGCAGGGAAGTAACAGGATGGGGCAGCCCCCTTCTGAGAGGTGCCAGAAACATGCCCTCCCTGTCCCTCTCCTCCTAGTCCTTCAGGAGAGCAGGGAGAGGGGACATTGGGGGACAGTGGGAGGAAATGATGGAGGGTTTGCTCCCAGCATGTAGTTGGCCTTTTCCCTCCATTCTGTAAAGTGAGCAGGAGAAAGGGAAGCATTCCTAGGCTTTCCCGTCGGGTTCACGCGGTGTTACTGATGTCCGGTGCAGGCCCTGCTCCGCGCCAGGGGCTGTGAGGGGTGAAGGCGTGCCACCAGCTGCTACTTTCAAAGAGCCGAGATGTTGTTGGAATGACAAGACCACGGGGTGACGGCTGGAGAACAAGAGGACAGCCCATCGGGGACAAAGGGGGGTGCGTACGGAAGGCTGGCGTGCAGGAGGCAGGCGGAGGGGCCGCTGGGGCATGACACTGGTGCAGACGGTGGGGTGGGCATTCCTGGCGGGGATGAGGCAGAGAGACGTCCCTGGGCCTCCATCTTTCCACGGCGGAGGCAGCAGGGTGTGGGGAGAAGACACAAACACAGCTGGGTGGACCTGCCGGGGAGGCCTGGGCACGGGGGCTACACCCCCTGCTGGCAGCACATGGCAGCGGTCCCATCTGCCAAATGGGAATGTTACAGGATGAACTGTGACCCCACCCCCTGCTGAAACTCACATGTCGAGTTCCTAACCTCCCCGTACCTCTGAATGACTTCATTTGGAGACAGGGTCTTAACAGAGGTAACTAAGTTAAACTGAAGTCCTTAGGGTGGGCCCTAACCCAGAATGACTGGTGTCCTTGAAAGAGGAGATCAGGACACAGACATGCAGAGGACAGGTCGCGTGAGGACACAGGGAGGAGACGGCCACGCGCAAGCCAGAGGGAGGCCCCGCGGACACCCGGATCTTGGACTTCCAGACCCCAGAACCGCAGGAAAACAGATGTTTGTTGTTTAAGCCGCCTGGTCCGTGATGCTCTGAAATGGGAGGGTTTGGAGATGGATCAGGCAGGGGCGCGGAGAAGACGGTGTAGACAGCAAGAAGAGAAGGCAGTGGGGGCTGGGAGCCCACTTGGGCCAAATAGTTAATGCTGCTAGGCCACAGCTGCTCATTTGTGCAACGTGGGGAGAAGAGTTCTTAGCCCACAGGACCGTCACAAAGATGAACAAAAGAACTGTGAGACGCTGGCGACACCGCCTGGCAGCTCTGCTCCATGAGGTTAGCGCCCGTGCGCGCTCTGGCTCTGCAGGGCGCCTGGCCACAGCGGCAAACCACATCTTGTCTCGCACAGGGACGACAGCAAAGCCTGCTGCCAGTGCGTCTGCCTGGATGCCGCAGATCTCAAGCTGGGACTCAGCACGGATCAAATCATTCCTGACTCAGGGCCGGGAGGCGAGGGTGGGGCAGGCTCAGCTGCCAGAGGCCAGGGAAGCGGAGCCTGGAGCCAAGCGGCCCAGGCGGGCAGGGCGGCCGGCGGGAGTGGGGAAAGGCCGGGCAGAGACTGGGGCTGTGGACTCCTGGGACGTGGAGGGAGGAGACGAGGCGGTTAAGAGGAGGAGTCAGGGAAAGAAAGAAACCGGAAAACAGCAGTTTCAAGAAACCGAAACAGGAGCGTTCCAGTAAGGAGGGGGAGTTTTAATCCTGCGGAGACAACAGAGAGAACGAGAAGCAAAGCCAGCGTGGCCAGGAGGGCCGTGGCCAGGAGCCACCGGAGCCGCGGAGGCAGTTCCGGGCGAGGAGGCAGGAGAGGCCCACCCGGGCCCGGGGAGGCCGTGGCCACATTACTAGCGGCTGGAGAATTAGCTCCTGTGAGGGGCCCTGGCTTAGGTGTTGCAGACAAAAGAAGGAATTACTTGGGGACAGACCGGAGTTTACCCCGCGGGAGGGAGAGGAGCCTCAGCTCTAGAGGAAGCCAATGACAGGAGAGGCGGGACCCAGGGCTGGAATGGAGGCGCCGAGGGAGGGCCCCGCGCTCTGTGCAGGTGAGGAGAGCGGATGAACGTGGTGGAGAGGAAGGAAATGCCCAGGGCATGGCGGGGAAGCAGAGTCGCCTCCATCCCCTGGATTCGGTCAGGCAGGCCGGGCCCTTCCCCAGGAGGCTGAGGAGGCTGAGCCCAGAGCGTGGGCTGACTTGGCCGGGCCCTGAGCAGGCAACGGGACACCAGCGGAGAAGCCCCCAGGATCTCCCTGACCCGCCGACCCTGAGACGGTGATTCGGTGCGAGTGGTGTGTGTAGGTGACCCCCGGAAGTGTGGGGGTGCAGCACTGGGACAGGCAGCGGGGAGAGCGCCGGGGCCTTTCGTGGGTGGCCACTGCTCTGGGAGCTAGAGCGAGCGCCTTCCCTCTGGGCACCCCTGCGGACGGCTCAGTCTCACCTCGGAACAGGCTCGCAAGGGCCAGGGAGCCAGCGGGCCCATTCGCCAGCTCACTGGGGGGTGAGGGTGCCCCTGGCAGGGCCAGGCTCCCACACTGAGGGTCTCCTCAGTGTTCCTGTGGCCAGAGGAATCCCTCGGGCAGAGAAGCCTGGAGCCGGAGGTGAGAAACTGCGGGAGTCAGAACTCAGAGCCGGCCCCTGCGTCCCCTCCTGGTGCACGCCCTGTGTGGCCACCTCCCTGAGGCAGCCCAACTGTGACTGTGACCAGCTGTCACTTCCACAGTTACAACACAGGGCAGAGATCCCACAGAGGTAACGAGGTCCCAACCCCCAGAGGGACGATCATTCTCGGGGCGCTGGCCCAGTCGGGCCATCCGGGCACGCGGCAGGAAGCTGGGCAGACGCTCTCCTGCAGGCACGGTGGAGGGCGGCCCCGGTACGGCCCTGAGTGATCCCAGCCAGAGAGAAAATGGGGACCTCTGTCTTAAAACGGGAACTGGATTCTGCCAACAACCACAAAATTTGGAAGAGGACCTGAGCCTCAGATGAGGTCACAATCCCAGCTGACACTGTGACTTCAGCCTTTGACGCTGAGCAGAGGACCCAGCTGAACCGTGCCCACACTCCCAACTGACCCACAGAAACCACGAGATGATAAACGCACGCTGGCTCAAGATGCCGCGTGGGTGGTCATTTGCTGTGCGCAACAGGAACCGATATGGAAGCCGCAGGAGTGCACAAGACACGTCCACCAATGCTGCAGGGCACCGTCGAGACGGGCCAAGGGGAGGTGGACGGGGCACCCAGCTTCCTCCTCATCCTGAGGCTGCCTTTACACCTAGAGGCACAAATCCAAATCGAAGCACAGGAAGAGGCAGAGGAGTCATCCTTCCAGGCCCCGCCGGGGTCAGCCAGGCTGTTGGCAAGATGCGAACACAGCGCGCTGGGCCCCGGCTGTGCGCAGCCATCAGAGCTGGGTCCCTGCAGGGCCACTGAGGGAGAGGTTCTGGGGCTGCTGTGGTGCCAGGCGCCAGCGGGGTCACTTGCATCTGTCCTTCCTTGAGCGCTCCCAGAGCTCTCCTGGGCCTCGGCGCGCTGACAAGCCCTGAGCTCGTCCTCCTCGCGGGTGGACGCGCCACGTTTCCCCCTCCATGGCAGGTCTCCCTCCGCCACTGTGACTGCTCAGCCCTCCCGGTTCCCGCTCCTCAGCAGAGTGGAAATTACAGCTGACAGAGGCAGCTTTACAACCAGACCGAGGGAAGACACTTGAAATTCGATCCAACTCCACATTTGGATGTCCAGGATCCCCGCGTGGCTGGACTCCACGCTGAGTCATGTTGAAGTGCACGCACTGAACACGCGGTCACGGACCTTCTCCCCCGACAGAGGACGTTGCCTTTCAGGCGAGAGTTCTGGGGAAACCGAGGCTGGGGCTCAGCCGGAAGCGTTGTTCTGCCCTATTCTGTGCCTTGTGGTGGCCTTTCCACACCCAGGGTCTGTCTGCGTCTGATTCACAGATCAATAAATTTCATTGTTTCATCTAAGGGTGAAGACATTTTTGCGAATAAATACATAATTGTCAAATTCACAAGGGACTGGTAGTAATCCTTGCGATGGGAGAAGTGTGCCCACCAGGATAACCCACTCAGGGCATTGCCCAGGTTTCATTTTGGGGGGCAGGTTGACCCCCAAAATAAAATTAAATATCTTGCCCAGCAAATACCTGCTGAGTCTTTACGTATGCACCAAGCTCCGGCGATAAGTTACACTCGGCTCATGCCCTCGAGAAGCTTCCTTGCACAGAAATACAGTGCGGACGAGAATGCGCTATAAGAAAGTTGCAGGCAACTTGCTACGGGAGTTCAGCGGAGGGAGAGATCCTTCCGGCACCGACTGTGGGGACTGGAGAGAATCAAAACCTCCTCTGGCTCCTGGTCGCGTTCAGGCTGTCTGGAAGGAAGCGTGAAGCTTTGTACCCAAGGTGGGTGGAGGGTGGCCGCTGCAAGGAGAGCAGCAGGTGAGTGTAGGCAGGGAGGATGGAAAGTGAGCAAGTCCTGTGATGCAGGGAGGGGAGGGTGCTAGAAAGATAAGGAGGTGCCAGAGTGTGTCTCACGGTCACCGAACAACGGAGCGGAGAACGCTTAAGGGATGTGTCAGTCGAGCAAGGAGAGTTTGAGGAAGCTGCATTTTCCAGGGTGTGGAGCCTTCTGTCTGCATGATCCGTTCTGGCCTCTTGAAATTGCATCTTCCACGTATCATGGGGACACCCTGACATGCCTTAGTCTCCTCTGCTTGTGTCCCTTTTTCTTTATTAGGCATTGAGTGTTCTGCCCTTGCAACCTGACTTGGCGATGGGTGTTTTCGGCTCTTTAGGTCTCGGCTTACCTGCGTCGGTCACTCGGAGGAGCAGCATCTCTGACAATTCTACAGAGCACCTCGCTCTGTGGGAAGAGCCAAGGGGTCCCCCTCTGGGTGTATCAGCAACGCAGAGACAAATTGCTCCTTAGGGTGGGCTCTTTCTCCTCCGCCTCTGGCAGGATTTAACTGACGTCCTAGCAGAGGGTGACATTTCCTGACTTTGCCTCCACCCTCGCGGCCCAGCCCACTGGGGCTTCCACCCTCCCCGCGGACTGCAGTGGGCGAAGCGCACGTGGTGGTTTCGCTTCGCAGGGGCTTTGAAGAGGCAGAAATAAGACACGGCAGAAGACACGTCCACATCCCTGGCTGCCTGGAGTTCCAGAAAGGGCCTCAGCCTTGTGTTCGGTGACACGTGTTGCAATTAGGAAGTTTCAAGAATCCAACAGAACCAGCTTGACGTCCCAGCTCTACCACCCCCCCGCTGTGTCACCTTGGCACGTTACTCCCTCCAAGCCTTGGTTCCCTTTTGTTTAAAGTGAGGCTACAGACCACGCTTACCTCCCGGGGTTGTTGCAGAGATGAGCAGCTGATGTCTGCTCAGCGCTGGCAGAGTGCCTGGCCCGTCAACGAAGCTGGATTGAAGTTCGCCATCAGGACCGCCGAGCTTGGAGGGCACGCTTGGGCAGGACCAGGAACCCCCAGCTGGCGAGAGGAGCTGCGTGCGATCTACATCCCAGGAGGCAGGGAGAGCCGGACCCACTGCCAGCAAGTTGACCCCTTTGTTTCCGAGGCGACCGCAGTGGTTTCCTCCCTGCCCTCCCTGCTTCTTGCGTCTGACTTTGCGGCGTGGTTAGGTGGTGTGCACAGCAGGCAGGGAGGCCCAAGACACTCCAGTGCGCCACGCGGCTTTCCAGTGCGAACGACCCTGGGCAGTGAAATCCAGGCTCTTGGTCTCCTGAGGCACAGAGAGGCGAGAAGCCCAGTTTCACTGTGGTTGATGGTAAAAGACACGACAGCAACTCCGGCTTCCAAGCTTGCAGGGACAGCAGGACCAGGGACGTGCTGGACGGGGCTCCTACCCGCTTGTGCGCGTCTGTTGCTAAATTTTAGGAATTCTGCTGGCTGCTTGACATCCTGTTGGTAGCTTGAAATTGGCCATGGGAGAGTATGGACACCACAGAAGTCAGCAAACTTCACAAATCAAGGTCCCTCACCCCACCCCTCCTCCGCCACCTCCCATCCCCCACCCCCAGAGCTGGTTGTTAAACACTTACCAGCACACCACTGGGCAGAACCTTCCTCACGTCCCTCCCCTGCCTCAGCTGCTCTGAACTATTCTCCCCACCCCACCCCCACCTCCAGACAGCCCAGGCAGATCTTAAGGAGTCCAGAAATAAGCTGCCAGAGACAGGCCGGTGAGAAGTCGCTTGCGACGCAGAGAGAGTGCGCCCTGGGAGCTAACACTGAGACTCCTGCGCTCGTCCCTTTAGTCCTCTGTGCTCTTCCTCGAAAGGGAGTCAGTCGGCAGATTTTTGGTTGGAGAACCCTTTGCTGCCCAGCAGTGGCGAAAGATCTCCTGGGCAGCTCCCTGAGGCGCAGGTGGATCAAAGAGGAAATCAGACCAACTGCTCAGAGCAAACCTCCAGGGCACTCCTCAGGGTCACAGGGACTCTTGGACGTCACGCCAGAGCACAGACAAAGACCCTATATGAGTGCGCACAAGGAAGGGCTTGTGGAGCTGACAGCAGGACAGGAAAACCATGTGGCGTCAGCAAGGGCCCGGCAGCTTCCCAGAGGCCCGACCTGTGTTCCCCTCGCAGGAGCTGAGGGGACTCCACGGCAATGGCCGAGGCCGGTGGGGAGCCGACCCCACCCCGCCCAGTGGACAGCTTCGCTCTGCGGCCTGAGCGCAGCTTCCTCCCTCTGCCCCCAGGCGGGAGCTGCTCCCTCGCTGCCACAGGGGAAGCGTCCCCTGCTTGCACCTGTGCACTCGCCACTGCAATATTTATGACCCACATCAATTTTTCATCCAGCCCTCGCCTCCGCTTCCGAGGCAAGTGTGGAGACCTTGCCCTCTGAGCTCTCCTTCTCCTCAGGGTGGAGGGGGACCGAGAAAAGCGCCTGGCACCTCCTGCACCAAATTGGCTCTGCCGTTCCCTGCTCGACATCCTGTGCCTGCCATGTCTCCTGGCAGCTCGTCCGCCGCCCTATCTAAGCCGTTCATAGTCTGATTGCTCCTTTAACATCCAGCCTGCGTCCTGGCGGCTCCTCCCCTACCTGAGCCTTCTCCTCACAGGGCTCTGCAGACACAAGCCTCCCTCCCTCCCTGCTGGGCTCCTGCTGCTTCTGCACCTGGAGGAACCTTGCCTCTGGCGTATCTAGAGCTGCCTCTCCCTCCAGACTCGGACCAGATTCCACATCCTCCGGGCAGCCCTGTTTTCCCTAATCGAACCCCCACATCTTCTTTCTTGTCTCTGTTTCACTGCCGCCGGTAACTCATGGCTTAGGATGCGGCCGTCCTTTAATTATCTCCCCAGCTGAACTGCAAACTCCCTAAAGACAGAGCCTGCATCTTAATACTTTACCTCTGTGTTCCCGAAAGTGTTCAGCATAACGCTGTCACGTAGTGGGTGCTTAATAAATAACTTGCTTGGTTGAAATCACTGGGGATTTTTGTATGTAATAATTGGATCTTGTTCTTACTGAGTCTAATCTCAGGCATAATGATGACAAAACTTGCAGAGACATTCTTCTCTCTAAGAAATACATTGATACGTTAATTGTATTAACGATCAGTGTTCTGATTATTGAATACTTATTCTGTGCTCAAAACAGCAAAGCATTTCACAAGCATCATCTTATTTGCCTCTGAGGTAAGAACTGTTATAATCTCCATTTTACACGGGAGAAAACTGAGACACCAAGACGAAGTGACTTCTCCAGGGACACCTGGTAGAGCAAACATTCGAATGCGGTCATCTAGCCAGAGCTCATGGTCTTATGTGTCACAGCATCCCGGCCACCGCCAGCATCCCCGCGTTCTACAGAAGGGCAGTCCCAAGGGCAGTGCACGGCAGCCCAGCCACGGGGGCATCTCCAGCTAAATGAGTGAGATGAACGTAAGCGTTTATATCTGCTCCCTCCTGAAACAGCAGCCGTGTAATAGGAAGGTAATTTTTTTGAAAACGAGTAAATCTGCAAAGACAGTGAGAAGAGTGCAGAAGACAGTTTACAGCAAAATTCTAGAAGTCAGACAGTGAGTGGAAAATGGTACCTCCCCTTGCAGGACAAGGGTGCTGAGCGGCTTCTCTGCTCACTGAAGGACCCTGGGAGTCCCAGAATGAGGCCTTGGGTTCTGGGGACAGTGGAGCAAGAGAAGAGACTGAACATAGGACCGTGTGAGAGCTTTTATACAGGACAGCGAGTCCCAAATCCCCTCCCCACACCCTGCGCAGCCAAGGCATGGCCCCGCCTTAGCCCTGTAGGAAGGACTCCAGAAAAGGACACGAGAGGCCCGAGGCAGGCATGGGGAGTGGTGCCAGGCTGAGGACAGGGACTGAGGACATTTGTCTACAGAACAAAGACAGCTTCATCCCTCCTCACTCCCCACCACCCCCTCCCATCCCAGGCCCCAAATGCCAGTGGCCAGGTAAATAGAATATCCCACTGCAGGAGGTGGGAAAACATTCCCTCCAGAAACAGAATTCTATAGATGACAGCCCAGAGTAAATTTATATTAAATAGATACATTTGAGGGTCTTTCAGGGAAAAAGCTAACTTGCAACTCCACCACCCAATGGTGTAGCCAAAGGAGCTAATGCCCCACGGCAATCCGAGAGCTTCCATCAACTCTTGAGTCCTGTATTCCAAAATGTGCACAGACAGCAACATATCTATAGATTTTTAAGGACAGAATCTAACATGAAGATGAAAACAAAGAAATTTTCGTTTGTATTTTTCATTGATATATCCTAGTTGTACATATTTTGAGGCCACATGTGATACTTTGATACATGTATACAACCTGTAAGGATCAGGTCAGGGTGAATCGTTACCTCAAGTATTTATCTTTTCTTTGTGTTAGAAACATTATGATTCTTCTCTTCTAGTTATTTTGAAATATACGATAAATTTTTGTTGACCGTAATTTCCCTACTGGGCTGTTGAATACTAGAACTTATTCCTTCTATCCAACCGTATTTGTGTATCCATTAACCAACTTCTCCTCACTCTCCCCTCCCCTTCCCTTCCCAGCCCCTGGTCACCACCGCTCTGCTCTCCGCCTCCATCAGAGCCACTACTTTAGCTCTCACATAGGAGTGAGAACAGGCAACATTTGTCTTCTCGTGCCTGGCTTATTCACTTGGCATGACAATCTCCAGTTCCATCCACGTTGCTGCAAATGACAGGATTTCACTCATTTTATGGCTGAATAATATTCCATTGTGTACATATATACCACATTTTCTTTATCCATTCATCTGCTGATGGACACAGGTTGATTCCATATCTTGGCTGTTACGAATAGTCCACGATGAATATGGCAGTGTAGATATCTCTCTGATATACTGACTTCCTTTCTTTTGGACATACCCAGCAGTGGGACTGCTGGTTCATACAGTGGTTCTAATTTTAGTTGTTTGAGAAACCTCCATACTATTAGATTTTCTACAATGGCTGTACAACTTCTCATTCCCACCAACAGTGTATTAGCATTTCCCCTTCTCCACGTCCCCACCAGCATTTACATTTTGTCTTTCTGGTAAAAGCCATTCTAACTAGGATGAGATGATATCTCACTGTGGTTTTGATTTGCATTTCCCTGATGATTAGTGATGTCAAACATTTTTTTATATACCTGTTGGGCATTTGTATGTCTTCTTTTGAGAAATGTCTATTCAGGTATTTTGCTTATTTTTTAAATCAGATTATTTGGTCTTTTTCTATCAAGCTATTTGAGGTCTTTATATATTGCAGTTATTAATTCCTTTTCAGCTTGTAAATATTTTCCCCCATTCTTTTTCAAATTGAATCACTGTTAACATACAGAAATGCTACTGATTTTTGTGTGTTGATTTTGTAACCTGGGACTTTACTAAATTCATTTATCAGTTCTAAGACTTTTTTTTGGTGGAACCTTTAGGTTTTTCTGCATACAGATCAGGTCCTCTGCAAACAGGAATAATTTGACTTCTTCTTTTCCAATTTTGATGCTCTTTATTTCTTTCTCTTGCCTAATTGCTCTGCTTAGGACTTCCAGTGTTATCTTGAATAAAAGTGGTGAAAGTGGACATCCTTGTTTTGTTCCAGATCTTCAGGGGAAGGCTTTCAATTTTTCCCCATTCAGTATGATATTAGCTGTGGGTTTGTCACATTCGGCCTTTATTGTGTTGAGGTGTGTTCATTCTATGACCAATTTTTGAGGCTATTTATTATGAGGGGATGTTGAATTTTATTGTATGATTTTTCAGCGTCTATTGAAATGATCATATGGCTTTTGAAAATCAGGAAATAGACACAATATGGAAAACAGAAGAAAAGTTCCAAAGACTGTCAATATCTTTAGAGAGACACAAAAAAGAAATTACACCCATGAAATGAGAAAAGAGGGCTCTGATACAAAAAAGGGAGCAATTAGAGAATAAGAAAGCTCTTTAAAAAATAA
>NW_012151175.1:69860-73233 GCF_000956105.1 Propithecus coquereli | reverse complement strand
ATAGAAACAGCTTACTTGGGAGATAAACATTACGGAGGAGAGAGGAGAGGGACCAGAAGGGAAGCCACCAATAAGGGAGCATTGTCTTCCAGGACCCTTTGGAGACAGTCTCAATCCCTGGGAGAGACACTGCAGAATCGTGCAGCCACCACAGGAGTGAGGGAGTGGGGAATTCATACACCAAGTCCTGCCAGGTTGAGGAACAAAATTCCCCAGCACCACTGGCCTGCTCTGAGCACAGAAAGAGCAGTTTGGAAGAAGTCCTCAGGCAAAGGAATGCCGACATTGCCAGCTCACAGCAGAGCAGCTACACCGAGGGGCAAGGTCCAACGGATCAGGTAAGGCACAGCCTGGGCTGCTTCAGTGCCTACATTGATCTGAGGAATTGCGGTGTGCACGAGTTACTTAGAAACGTGGTGTTAAATCGCAGGACACCCAGCTGCAAGAGTTCAGAGGAGTTGTATCTAGGGAGCAGAACTGAAAAACAGGAAGAGGATTAATCATATTTTGTTCTAACTTTTTCCAATATT
This sequence comes from Propithecus coquereli, assembly GCF_000956105.1. Taxonomy (NCBI): domain Eukaryota; kingdom Metazoa; phylum Chordata; class Mammalia; order Primates; family Indriidae; genus Propithecus; species Propithecus coquereli. Next base: position 72,703 of record NW_012151175.1, on the reverse strand, counting down.
TTAAAGTATTATTTCACTTTTAAACTATGTGTCTTATTTTTTTCCAAAAAAGAAGATAAATTTGAAATGAATATGAATATCACCAGGAAGTCATCCCACGCTGATTTAATTCGAATTTTTCATGGGGAAAATGTCACAAAATGATTAGCCAGCCGTGTGGGAAAAGGAATTCGGTGAATGTTAATTGAAGAGAACTGAAGCCAAACCTGCGGAAAGCCAGTTGTCAGTGGTATTCAATTCTGAAACTTTTTGTTAAGCTCCTACTATGTGCAGACATTGCGCCTCACGGTGACAGATGAAAAGGTAAGATCTTGAAAATAAGGTCTTTGCAGACGCAAATAGTTAACATGAAGTCATAATGGATTAAGGTGGCCCATAAATCCAACAGCTGGTGTCCTTGTGAGAAAGCCATGTGAAGGCACAGAGCGGAAGCCACATGAAGGTGGCAGGCACCAGAGTAATGTGTCTATAAGCCAAAGAACGCCAAGGAACATCAGGGACTATGGCAGACCTAGGACCTGGGAGAAAGTCATGGAACAGACCCCTCCCTAGAGCCTTCCAAGGGAGCACAGCTCTGCCAACACTTGACTTTCGACTTCTGGCTTCTCGAACCATAGGAGAATAAACTTTCGTTGCTTTAAGCCACTAGTTGGTGGCAATTTGTTACAGCAGCCATAGGAAACAGTACGCCCTGCTCTCCCCAGTTTGTGGTTGGGGAGGAAGTGACCTTAGACTGAGGAGGAGTGAACTCTTCCCTCGGTTTCTCCTCCCAGCTGGCTGGAAAGTGAACCCAACAGGCTGAGCTACAACAGCCATTCTGGGCCAGGAAAGGAGGCTGTGCATTAAGGAAGGTGGGTGCACAGGGTGGCGCCCCGAGCTCCTGGCCCAGGACAGCTGTGTGGGTGCGGGGCTGCCCACTCACGTGTGACTTCTACGTGGAAATAAACACTGACACTGTTTCTGCTACTGTCTTTCTACATTTCCTGCCACTTGCTGCTGAATCTAACCCTAATTCCTATCTGGAGTCAGACTTACAATGGAAACGCGCGATTCAGCGTGGTAAGGAACGCGATAGAAATAAGTTTGTCACCAGGGAATGCATGATCAGCCTAACCTGGGAGAGCAGAGAAGGTGGCGGCAGCTGGAGCTAACAGCAGGAGTTCGCCAGGCAGCCTGGAAACAGCGTGGCAGGAGGCCTTTCAGAGAGGGGCGCCACTTGCAGAGGCAGGCGGCGGGGTGAAGGGACAGGCGGTGGGCCCACCTGCATGGGGTAGCGCGAGGTGAGGGGCGGCGGAGAGTGATGCTGGAGGCGGAGAGAAAGGCAGGGCCACGGAACCCCAGAGCGCCACCCTGAGCACTCGCGCCTCCTCACGTCCCAAGGAAGAGCCGTGACTGGTGTGCAGAGAGCAGTGATGCTGTCGGGTGAGCATTTTAGAAAGATTGCCTTGGCCGAAAGACCGGGGAAAAGCCTGTGGCGGCGGTTGCTCGGTTTGATGACGACAAGAGTCAAAGCGAGTGCAGAAGCACTGGGGACATAAGGAACGACTTTGAATTGGTGGGCTGTGGAGGTGAGAACGTGCGGCCCAGGATGACCCTCGATTCTGGCTCGGAGATGAGCCTGCAGGTCGTTGCCCAGGCCGGGTTCGTGGCGGAAGGGCAGGCCGGGTGATGGACCACTCGCTCCGGTTCAGCTCCAGAGTCAGCCTTCCTGATTCGGAAGACCACGGGCTCTTTCCCAGGAGGCGGGGGTCTGTCAGGTTCTACCAACGGGGACGGCTAGAGGGAAGCGGAGAGGCCGGGGGAGGCAGAGGGTGCACCTGTTCCCATCAGGGCGCAGGTGGCGGTCCTTTGCCCTGACAGCAGCCGTGGAAGCCGAAGTCCTCCTGCCTCCTAGAACCAGGCCCCATAGCCCTTCGGAAACAGCAGCCCCAGCCGGTCAGGGGTTCTGCCCCGGCCCCAGGTTTCACCAGCAGGTGAGCCCCCAGGCCCTCTCTCCATGGTCGAGTCCAGGCTCTGCCCGGCTCTGCTCAAAGCCTCTGGGTTCTGGAGTTCGAGGCTGCGGTGAGCCACGATTGCGCCACTGCGCTTCAGCCTGGGCGACAGAGCAAGGCTCTGCCTCTCAAACAAAAAGAAGGAAAGGACGGGCTTCTGGGTTCCATTAACACCACCCCCCGCCCTCATCCCCTGCCCTGGTGGGGGCAGCTACTTCCTGTGGCTACCCAGGGGCTCCCTCTCTGTTTTTAATTCATCCTAGTCCCTGCTGGACCCTGACTGACACCGTTGCTGGTACCGAGCGGTCTCGGGCGATGGGCCCCCAGCCCCGCCCCAGAGCTGCGGTTCGGGGGTTGGTTTGGGGACATCTCTGGGTCTCCTGGGACGCAGCCACGTGGAGCCAGATGGAAGCAGCTGAGTCCTCTCGAGCTGGGAAGCGGAGCGAGGCTGGAGGCGAACGTGCGCACCCTCGGCGTTTGGGTCGCGCGAACCCCTCAGCGAGCGCAGAAAGTGAGCCCTCAGGAGCCCCCAGGTTCGGGAGGTGGAGAGAAGGAGGACCCAGCGGCGAGGGCGCAGTGAGGACGATGACTTGAGAATTAGGAGAGATCAGCACAGCCAGCATCCCCCGGAGAGGACGGCGCGGTGGGCGGACTCGCAGGCGGCCGCGCGGCCGGGGGCTCCCGGAGGTGCCGGGGACATCTGGGGCCGATGGGACCAGGGAATCAGACCAGAGCTGAGGGCCAGACAGTGCTGCGCTTTGTGCAGGACGGAGACTCGAGCCCCTTCCGAGCCGCGGGACGAGCGGTGGACAGCGAGGTCGCCGGGCAGCAGCGGTGGGGGCCGAGGGAACC
>NW_012151175.1:58985-68460 GCF_000956105.1 Propithecus coquereli | reverse complement strand
CGCAGAACAGCCCCTCACCCACTGCTCCCCTTTCAAACTAAACCCGGCATCACCTCCCCTAGTGATCGTCGTAACAGACACCGTCCCCAGGCGACCCTCTACTTCGTGCGGTCGCATCGCGAACGTTGTCTCTAACACGGGCAAGGGCTCTGCGCGACAGGCGCGGAAGCAGAACCGAGAGAAACTTCAGCTCCACCGCCACCTAGGAGAAATCCCGGAATAAAACATGGTCCCGGCATCGGGATCGCCTGAGGACTTGTGGAAATGCCGATTCCTGGCCCCCACGCGCAACTACAGATTCACTGATTAATTTGGTTCATGGATCTGCTATTATTTGTCAGTGTAGGAAGTTCAGAAATTTTAACTCAGGCCCGGAGGGGAAGCGGGTGTTCTTGGCATTTGTTCATAAGAAATGAAATCAGAGCTAGAATTTTAACAGGTATAAATGTCCCCAAAATTGGGTGTAAGAAATACCAATTTCTTTACTCTCTTTAAATCTGGTTTTAAGCCCTCATCCCTCCAGGTTGGCAAGAAAGTCGCTCTCTCTTTCACTCCCTGTACCGTCCCAGCCCCACTGCCGACAGCCCTGGTCCGTGGGAAACAGTGCCAGGGTCACCAGGTCCCACTCTGGCATGGTCAGTGCTGGCATCCACGTTGTCCGTAGTTGCAGTAGCTCCTTGGAGACTGGCATCTTCTTCTCCCACACTGTCCTTGGGGTGTGGGAGTCTTTGCTGAGGCTGAAAATCCTCCTGCCCTCTGAGACGACGTCCCACCTCCAGGGAGCTTCCGTGGTCAGGCTGCAGGTTCTCATTGCCGCACGTCCTCCAAACATCTCCCCTGCCCCAGCCACTGGGAGTCTGCCCTTTCTGTCTCCCCTCCACTGAAAGCTCCCCTTTCTCTCCCTTACCCACCCACAGCAAATAACATAATCTAGACAATGAGCTCGGGCCTTGGAGAAAACAAAAGCCTGGAACAAAACTCCAGCGGGAAGTGTCCAGGCCCCGGAGTTCAGCCTTCCTACCTCCTATGGAGACCCAGCAGTCGCTGAGAGCAGAGCCACGAGGGGCAGGGGCAGATGGGCGGAGGGCAGCCTCACAGTGCCAGCGGCTACAGGCCTTGCGAGATGTAAGAAGGAACTGGGAAAAATTCTTGAAAATGTATAATAGCTGTAGAGAAGAGTGACAGATCCCAGGATAAAAGAAGAGGAGAAAGAAATTAAAGGGAAAGGGTTCTGGAAAGAAAAAAAAAATGAAGGAATCCGTATTGTACAAAGAATGCCTCCAAACAACAATAACAGAACAAGCAAACAAGAGAAAATCGAGCAAAACACCTAAGTACTTGATAGAAGAGGAAACACAAATAGCCAGTAAAGATATGAAAAGATGCTCAACATGGCAGTGGGAATTAAAACCACACCGAGGTCCTGATGCATAGCCATGGTGTTGGCCACAGTATAAAAATCTGGTCAGATCAAGTGTTGATGAGAATGCGGAGAACTGAGGACCCCTTTACATTCCTGGTAGGAGTAGAAATTGTTACAATTACTTGGAAAACAATTCGATATTATCTAAGAAAGCTGAAGACATGAATACCTAGCAATTTCCCTTTCAGGCATGTAGAGCGCAGCATGTAGCCCACAAACTCCTTAGGGTCCCCAAAGCCCTGCAGGGGGTTCCACAAGGGCAAAGCTATTTTCATCCTAACACTTAGACATAATTTGCTATTTTCACTGTACTCACATTGTTGTATTTGCAGTAAAAGCAAGAGAAATTGCCAGCACTACTTAAGAATGTCCTTGAGGCAGTAAAAGGTATTAATTTTATTAAATCTCAACCCTTGATGACATCTTTTTAATATTCTGTGTGATGAAATGGGAAATATACCCAAAACACTTTGGCCGCATATTGATTTATGAAGTTTGTCTCTCAAAAGCCTTTGTGCCATTGTTTGCATTGTAAGTTGAGCGACCACGTTTTTCACTCAATTTTTATTTAAAACAAATGCTAACAGACAAACCATAGTTATTCAGACTTGAATATTTGATAGACATTTTATCATGATGGATGAAGCGAGTCTTTCAGTTTCGGAGAAACTGACATTATTTGTTATTACTTATTGTAATATTGTAATTATTGATAAAATTCAACCTTTCACACAAAAATTAGAATTTTGAAAAACTTCCCAATATGTAAAGACTTTTCTGATGAGATCAGTGGTGATATTAATGAATGTGATTTTCTGATATCTTATAATGAAATGTGTCAATATCTGTAATATCTGCATAAGTGAGTGAACTGATATCCAAATGATCAATGCATGATGGTAGAAAACCAAGCATAAGTAAAAGATCCCCTCCAAGCACAAGCTAGACCAATAATTTTAATGTAAGAGAGTACCAAAAGGTCATTGATACAGTTTCAGATTCTGTATTGCAACTAACCTTTAAGAAATTGCCATTTGTCAAGTTTTAGTGTAGTGTCAAAGAAGAATATCCACAATTATCTGAGAAGGCTAATAAAATGCCACTACCTTTTCCAATTACATGTATGAGTGAAGCCACATTTTCTTCACATACTTCAACCTAGATAACAATCCATAGTAGATTGGACGTAGAGTCACAGATTTTCAAGAATACAATACGTTTGTACTGACTATAGTCACCATGTTGTACAATAGAACTCTTAAACTTATTCCTCCTAACTGGAATTTTGTATCCTTTGACCAGGTCTCCCCAGTCACCTCTTCCCCTCCAGCCCCTTGTAACCACCAGCCCTCTACTTCTGTGAGTTCAATTTTTTTGAATTCCATATAGGTGGAATTCACCTATAAGGGTGAGACCACACAGAATTTATATTTCTGTGCCTGACTTATTTCACTTAACCTAATGTCCTCCAGGTGTGTCCATGTCATTGCAAATGAGAATATTTCTTCTTTTTATAAGGCTGAATAATATTCCATTTGTACGTATACCACATTTTTGTTATCCAATCATCCATTGATGGACACGTAGGTTGGTTTCTATCTTGGTTATTGTGAATAATGCTGCAATGAACAGAGGTGCAGACATCTCTTCAACATTTCATTTCCTTTGAAAGTGTACTCGGTAGTGGCATTGCTGGATCATGTGGCAGTTCTATTTGTACCTTTTGGGGAACTCCATGCTGTCTTCGATAATGGCTGTACTAATTTACACACCCACCAACAGGGTACAATGATCCCCTTTTCTCCACCTGCTAACGCTATCTTTCATCTTTTGATAGTAGCCATTCTAACAGATATGATGTGATATATCTCGTTGTGGTTTTAATTTGCATTTCTCTGATGAGTGGTGATGTTGTGCATTTTTTCTTATACCTGTTGGTTATTGTACGTCTTCTTTTGAAAAATGGCTATTTAGGTCCTTTGCCCATTTTTAATCAGGTTGTTTTCTTGCTATTAAGTTGTTTAAGTTCCTTATATGATTTGGCTATTAACCATTTATTAGATGTATGGTTTGCAAATATTTTCCCCATCCCATGGGCTATTTCTTCATTCTGTTGATTGTTTCCTTGGTTATGTAGAAACTTTTTAGTTTGCTGTAATTCCATGTGTCTATTTTTGCTTTCCTTGTCTATGATTTTGGGGTCATATCCAAAAAAATCACTGGATGTCATGGAGGTTTTTTCCTATGTTTTCTTCTAGTAGTTTTATAGTTCCAGGTCTTATGTTTAAGTCTTTCATCTGTTTTGAGTTGATTTTGGTATATGGTATAAAATAGGGTCTAATTTCATTCTCCTACATGTAGATATCTTGTTGTCCCAACAAAAACCACTGATATTTTAACAAGTATATAAATACCTTCAAATTTTCTCAGTTTTAATTCTTAATACAATAAATATAAATACATACAACCCATATAATTAGTAGCTTTTTGGAGTTCTCAACAATTTTTTAAGTGAAAGGGGTTCTGAGGCCACGCATTAGAATCTCTGTTGTAGAGAAATCCTTGCTCACGAGCAGCACGAGAATGTACAGGAATATTTACAGCAGTCTTGCTGTAACAGCAAAAACTGGAGCCCACTCAGCACCAGAGTGATAAACAAAATATGGTATCTTTATACAGTGGAAAACCATACACCAGTAAAAGTTAATGATCTAAAACACATGTAGTGCTCAGCACAGTGGCGCATGCCTATAATCCCAGCACTTTGGGAGGCCAAGGCAGGAGGATTGCTTGAGGCCAGGAGTTTGAGATCATCCTGGACAACATAGTGAGATCCCACTTCTACAAAAAAAAAATTTTAATTAGTGAGGCATGGTGGTGATCCCCTGTAGTCCCAGCTACTCGGAAGGCTGAGGCAGGAGGACGGCCTGAGCCCAGGAACTCAAGGTTACAGTGAGCTGTGATCAGGCCACTGCATTCCAGCCTGGGTGACAGAGCAAGACCCTGTCTCTAAAATAAATAAATAAAGCACATGTACAACAAAGATTAACTTTGCTAACATAATGTTAAGGAAGAAAAAGAAAGCAGAAGGAGAATATATCCAGTATAATTACATTTATGTACACTTTTAAAATAAAGCTAAAAACAAAAAATTCAAATCTAAACAATCTATATTTACTTATGCAAACTACCAAGACAAGCAGTAGAATTATATACAGAAAATTGAGCATAAAGTTTTCCTCTGAAGAAAGAACCACAGGAATGGTTTGGGGAATGGTGCACTGGGAGCTTCAAAAATAATGTTTCATTTTATCAACTGGGAGTAAGTACATGGGTATTTGTTGTATTTTTATTCTTCATACCATTTGCCGAAATCCAACATTGTTTCATGACAAAAACTCTCACTAAATTAAGTATAAAAGGAATGTTCCTCAATACAGTACAGACTGTATATGACAAGCCTACAGCGAACATCACACTCAATGGTGAAAGGTTGAAAGCTTGCCCTCTAAGATCAAGAACAAGACAAGGATGCCCAGTCCCACCACTTCTGTTCAGCATAGTGCCGGAAGTCCTAGCCAGGGCAATTAGGCAAAAGAAAGAAATAAAAGGAATCCAAATGGGAAAAGATGAAGTGAAATTACCTCTACTTGTTGACAACAGGACTTTATACATAGGAAATCCTAAAAACTCCGCCAAAAGAACCCTGCTAAATAAATTTAGTGAAGTTGCAGGATACAAAATCAATTTACAAAAATCAGTAGCATTTCTATACACCAATAACAAACTGTCTGTAAAAGAAATTAAGAAAACATCCCATTTACAATAGCATCAAAAAATAAAATAAAATACTTCAACCAAGGAAGTGAAAGATCTGTATATTGAAAACTATAAAACATTAATAACAGAAATTAAAGATGACACAAATAAATGGGAAAATATCCTGTGTTTATGGAATGGAATAATTAATATTATTAAAATGTTCATACTACACAGAGCAATCTACAGGCTCAGTACAATCCATATCAAAATTCCAATGTCATTCTTCACGGAAATAGAAAAAAGAATCCTAAAATTCATTTGGAACCCCATAAAAGGCTCTGAATAACCAAAGGAATCTTGACCAAAAAAAATGGAACTGGAGGCATCACAGTACAGAATTTTAAATATATTACAAAGCTATAATAATCAAAATAGCAGGAAACTTGCACAAAAACAAATATATCAGCCAATGGAATAGGATAAAGGGTCCAGAAATAAATGCACACATCTAAGATCAATTGATTTTCAACAAAGTTGCCAAGAACACACCATGAGGAAAAAACAATCTCTTCAATAAATGGTGTTGGGAAAACTGGATATCAATGTATGGGAGAACAAAAATGGACCCTTATTTCATCCTGTACAAGAATTAACTCAAAATGGATTAAAGTCCTAAATGTAAGACCTGAAACTGTAAAACCACTAGAAGAGAATGTAGGGAAAAAACTCCATGACCTTGGTCTGGGCAGTGATTTCTTGGATATGACCCCAAAAGCACAGGCAATGAAAGCGAAACCAGACAAATGGAATCGCATCAAACTGAAAAGCTTCTTCACAGTGAAGGAAAGGATTATCAGAGTGAAGAGACAACTTATAGGTTGGGAAAAATATTTTCGAATCATACATCAGATAAGGGCCTAATATCCAAAATATATAAGGAACTCAAACTATTCAAGAACAAGAAAACAAATAACCCTATATTAAAAATGGGCAAAGGACTTGAATAGTCATTTCTCAAAATGGCCAACAGATAAATGAAAAAATGTTCAACATTTCCAATCATCAGAGAAATGCAAATTAAAGCCACAGTGCGTATCACTTCACACTTGTTAGATCGGCTATTATCAAAAAGATGGAAAATAACAAGTGTCAGTGAGGATGTGAAGAAAGGGGAATTCTTGTACACTGTCGGAGGGAATGTAAATTAGTGCAGCCATTTTGAAAAACAGTATAGAGTTTCCTCAAAAAACTAAAAATAGCATTGCCATGTGATCCAGCAATCCCACCACCGGGCGTGTACTCAGAGGAATTAAAATTAGTATATGGAAGAGATGTCTGCACCCCTATGTTCGTTGCAGCATTATTCACAGTAGCCGAGATATAGAAACAACCTTTGTCCATCAGTGGATTAATAAATTTTAAAACTATGGTATATATACACAGTGAAATACTATTCAGCCTTAAAAAAAAAAGAGGAAATTCTGTCATTTACAACATTGTAGAGGAATCTAGAAGACATTATGTTAAGTGAAATAGGCCAGGCACAGAAAGACAGATTCTATATGATCTCACTTGCATGTGGAATCTAAAAAATTCAAGGTCATGGCAGTGGAGAGAAGAATGGGGGGTGGGAGTGGGCAGGGAGATGTATTGTGTATTTCAAAATAGCTACAAGAGGATTTATACGTTCTTACCACAAAGAAATGACAAACATTTAAGATGAAGGATATGCAAATGAGCTTTATTTGATCATTCTGCAACATACAGATGTATCAAACCCACATCGTACCCCATAAATATATACAAATGTTATTTGTCAATTAAAAATAAAATAAAACAAAAAAAGAAGGAAAATAGAACTGGATTCTTATCCACCCCAACTTCTCATGGAGGACTTCAGACAGATTAAATATCTAAATGTGAAAGATAAAACTATAACGTAAATAGATAATAATAATAAAAATTTATGACCTCGGGGCAAGAAAAGAACTTCTTAAACAAAACCCAAAAGCACAAGCCATAAGATAAAAAATTAATGGATTAGGTAACATCAAAACCAAGAATTTTTGTGTGATGAAAATTAACTGACAAACAGCAGAATAGGAGAAGATATTTGCAACATCTGTAACTGACAAGGGACTATATGGAGAACCTTCGAGAAACCCCCTCACATCAAAAAATCAAGGAGAAAAACTGAGAAGATCAAAAGAAAATAGTCGATAACTAGGAACGATTGGTTCACAGAAGGGAAACCCCGAAAGTACAAGAAGCACATAAGAGATACTCAAATTGATTAGTAATTAGAGAAAAGCTAATTAAACGACAATGCTCTATCTCAGCATCTATCAGCTTGGCAAAAATTAGAAAGCTGGGTAATGCCAGTGGTTCAAAGATGCGGGAGCCCTGGGGCAGTGCCGGCAAGAGCGCGGGCAGAGGCCACCCTGGGGACCGTTCTGAAGGACTTAGATGAAACAGCCAGGTACTCTGTGGCCCAGCAACTCAGTCCCCGGGCAGGTATCGCAGAGAAATTCTCCCACAGGGCCCAAAGGCACTCATGTGAGGCCATTTGTTGCAGCATTGGCTGTGTTGGAGGCGGCCGGAGGCATCCGGCGTCCTTTCTAGGCTGGTGGGATGGAACAAATGAGGTAGACACACACGACGTGGGACTCTGCAGCTCGCAGGGACAGCAGACCAGAAGATGTGCACGGCCCCACGTGAAGGGTGTCACAAACATAGTGCTGAACCACAAAAAGAGAGAAACAGCCCAATTCTATTTACGTACATTAAAATACTGGCACACTATGCATATAATGCAGATTCTACATCAACACAAACCAGTATGAAAGAATACACATCAAGCACCTTAGAAAGATCTCTTAACAGAAGGAAGGAAAAGAAAACGAGAATTAAAAGTCACAGAAAACAAAGCAGTAAGAAAGATGCCCTGAAACCAACACCAAGATTAACGGAATCCTCTCCAGCTAAAACAAAAACAAAAAGAAGGGAAAAAAAGCAAGTTTGGGAATCACAGTGTGACTGCCTGGGGCGTTAGCCAAGAGGTCTCACTGCATTCTCGGGAGAAACAGAACCAGCAGGGGGTGTGCGTGTACGTTTGCGTGTGCGTGTGTGTGTGTGTGTGTGTGTGTGTGTGCGCGTGTGCACGCATGTGTGCAAAGGGAGAGAGAGAGAAATGCGATCAAGGAAGTGGCTCTTGCTTGGGGCCAGGCAGTCTGAAACCCACAGGGCGGCTGGGAAAGTCTCAGGCAAGAGTTGATTTGCAGCCTTGAGGCAGAATTTCTTCCTTCTTAGGAAAACCTCAGTTTTGCTTTTATTGGATGAGACCCATCCACACTATCAAGAAAAATCTCCTTTACTCAAAAAGTCAACTGATTGTAGACATTAACCCCATCTATAAAACAGCTTCACGACACTAGATCAGGCGTTAAAGGTGCAACACCTGAATAGCTAGATACTGTACACGAGCCACTTTGACACATAAAAGCCACCACCACGGAGCGCATGCATCAGATGGCAATAGTCACTGGCAACAAGTTCCCTGAGGACAACTGCGGACCCCGGACACCTGCGCACAAATAGCACCCAGGTAGGTCAGTGGTGTTGCCTTCTCTCCCTTCCTCCCCGCCACTCCTGCCTCCTCCCAGGATGGCCAGAGCGACGCCCCCTCGCACAGGTAGTCGAATTACCATCCGCATTTCACAAATGAGGGACTGTCCCGAGACTCGCCCTGGGCACTCAGCCGCGCTGGTATTTCAGCCCAGGTGGGTCTGATTCCTTCCACCGCAGTGAACCTGCTCTCAACCCAACTCAAACTTCCTAACTCATCCTCAAATCTATGTTCTCACGGAGACCTCAGGCACGGCTCTCGCCTCTCCGTACTGTCCTCGTCTGGGCGGGTCCCTGTCTCCCACACCAAAATGCAAACTCCTGACCCCCCTCTGTGTGCACACGTGGCCTCTTCTGACGCCGGCATGTCCGTGGAATGAGAAACAGCAGCTGCCCGCGGGGACTCTGGCCAGAAAAGCCTGTGAAACCAAGAGGTGGGCGACCCCAGCTTATTGATCTCTTATTGATAGCGGGGCCAGTCAGATGGCCCCTGAGAATTTAAAACCTGAACGGAAGGACCCGGGAATGACCAGCAATGCAGAGGAACGGCTCCTGGCAGCGTCTGAGGCAGCAGGTGCGAAAATCCTGCCACCCGAGAGGTCCGAGGCTGCCCCATTGCTGCCCTCCCAAGGCTCAGTCACCCGGAAATTCTGTATCCTGGATTTG
>NW_012151175.1:44269-57750 GCF_000956105.1 Propithecus coquereli | reverse complement strand
GAGGAAGGGAGGAAGGGAGGAAAGAAGGAAGGGAACACGTGAAGAAGGGAAACTGCAAGGTCTTGGGGCCAGGCCTGCAAGTGGCACCTGAAACTTCTGCTCCTGCTCATTGGAGGAGGGTCACACCTGGCTGCCAGGGTGGCCTGGGCAATGTCCCTGGCGGGCAGACGCATCCTGCTCCAACTCTGCTATATGGCAGAAGGGAAGAGCCGTGCCGATGGGCACTGGTGGTCTCCAGCTACGAGACGTGTCTAATAAGTCTCCTCTGCCCCAGCAAACTAGCTAGAGGCTATTTCTCTTGCTTACGATGGAAAGAGACTTAGCGCCATAGATGCCCTGCACGCCTGGTGAGTGAGGGGTCCATTAACCGACGCTCTAGGATACGTCTCTATTCTGGGGGCCGCAGTTCTACTCCTGGAGTAGGGGAGCAAGGTCGTGTCAGAGATCAATAATCCTAATCCATCTGGGGCCAGAAAGGACAGAAGTCTTTCGGGTTTCTGCCAATCAAGGTCTGGCACTCCAAGACTGATGAGAGTCTGACCTAAAAGGAAAGGCTGCCAGGTCTGTGGTTCTGGGGGACAGAGGACAGGCTGGAAGGCGGGTGCCTGCCAGGCAGAAGGTGGCTCAGTGAGCACTGCGGCCTTACCAAGCTGGCCCGGTGCTGTGTGCACCGTGGCAGTGTGAGGAACCAGCGCCACGTTCAGAGGCCCCACGGGAATGTCCAGGTGTGGCTAAGGTCTTGTGGGGGTCATCTCCCCGGAAAAGAGTCCAGCGGTTCGAGAGGGCGGGACAGTGCCCAGGCACCCCTGGGTGTGGCCGTCCCCCAGGCCGGCCCTGAGTCCTGCAGACACAGAGACCTCAGATGCTTCCTTGTGCTCTCACAGTGGAGGGTGTCATAGTCGCCTGATGAGCCATGAAGTGCTCGCATTTCCCAAACAGGACCGAGCCCTCCCAGGTCCAGAGGGACCCAGCATGGCGGCAGGCGGAGTGGGTTCCGCACTGGCCACGCACTCCGGAGGGCTGCCACCCACCTGCGGACGCGGGAGTGGGCAGTGCCACCTCCCCGCCCTTCCTCGCCGGCTCCCTCGTGGGCGAAGCGCGGTCGGCCCCGTCTGTTACAAAGGCAGTGCTCAGAGTTCACGCAGTGCTGGCGGGAAAACTTCCTTAAATCACATACAGGAAAATGAGAGGGAAAGGAACACGTGGCCACGAGTGTGACTGTGTAGGCAGGTGCGAGGACCCCAAAAGACACTTCATACCAATTCTATGGCTGTGCGTGACTTAGTCATTTTTCTGTGTTTTCACAAAGTTATCTCATTCGATTCTCAAAGCAGCCCTGAGACATGAGCCAGGCAGGTGCTTTCATTCCATTATATGGGAAAACTGAGAGATTCTTGGCCAGACGCAGTGGCTCACGCCTGTAATCCTAGCACTTTCGGAGGACAAGGCGGGAGGGTCACTTGAGGCCAGGAGTTCGAGACCAGCCTGAGCAAAAGTGAGACTCCATCTCTATTATACTAAAAATAGAAAAATTAGCTGGGCTTGGTGGCACATTCCTGTAGTCCCAGGTACTCCAGAAGCTGAGGCAGGAGGATCGCTTGAGCCCAGGAGTTTGAGGTTGCAATGAATGAGCTACAATGATGTCACTGCACTCCAGCCTGGGCAACAGAGTGAGACCCTGTCTCAAAAAAAAAGAAAAAAGAAAACTGAGAGATTCTTTTATATTATATTATATTATATTCTTTTATATTATATTATATTATTTTCTTATGTTGATTTTTTAATTCCAAGTCTGATGATCTTACCTTCAGAAATAAGAATATTACTACTTAATGGCTCCCATTCCAGCAGCTGTAGCAGAAAGAAAGAAAGAAAGAAAGAAAGAAAGAAAGAAAGAAAGAAAGAAAGAAAGAAAGAATACTCAATGGTTGTGAGCACTTACTATATACTAGGCATTCTGCCTTCACAAGAGCTGTTGTATTTTAATATCTAAGCCTCAGGGCATCTAAAACACCCCAATGAGGGAAGTACTATTATTATTTCCATTTGACAGTTGAGAAAATAGGCTCAGAAACACTGGGTGGAAGGTTTTCCACAACCCGTAATGTGAAATCTGGACTTCACAGCATCATAACGTCTTAATGCTGTGTGGTTTCAAGAGATGACCTGATTCTTTCACCTGCTTTGACTCAGAAAATAAACAATCGATGGGGATTTGAGAAGATTTCACCACCTCCCTTGGCTACTGCACAAGGCCCCTGTAGACTCCAACTTTTAATGCAGGGTACAGTTTAACTTTTGGATACAGACACAACCATTAAAGCATGGAAAATCCCCCCAAAATCAATCTACAACAAGAGACTCCAGATTGGCCTGAACCACATTCTCCCCAGGCCTACGCAGCAACTTGGGGACACTGTGCACATTCAGCACTAGGAAGAATTCCATGACTCTAAATTAAGTTCTAGGCAAGACGAAGCATGGATTAATAGCTGTCCTAGCGGGGCGCTGTCTCCTGGCTGCCAGCGCTCTCACCAGCGGTCCCTACTCACCTTCAGCAACCGCAGGGCTGCCAAATTCCGGATGTATTTCCTGGGACTCGGGCTACATATCCAAGGATTCTCAAACCTGTGAGCAGACTGGAAACAAACCTCACCGTGGCATATATTCAATTCACTGAAAAGAAATCTAAGTGCTACCGTCTGAGAACCAGACAGTCCCTTCCGAGCACTGTTTCCAATGAACCCCTGGTCCCAGTGGACATTAGCATAGGTCGAATCACTGCCGGCACCCCAGCCAGGAAGGCACTTGCTGTCTCGGAGAGGGAGTAAGAAATCTCACAAAGATAACAAGAGCTGCCTGAGAAGCTGTTTATTTAGCCCTGCTGTCACGACTGCCATTTGTCAGGGTTTCAGCTGGACCTTGACGCACAGTCCCCTACACCCGACCCCCTCCCCAAACATCTTTGGTTCGCTTCACATGAATGAGTAGGGATTGGTCTTCTCGGCCTTCTTGTCGCATCCGCCCCCACCCTGCCTCGGCCAGCGCGGGGCCCCTGCCCTTCCACGGGCCGTCGGTCTGACGCTCTTCGCCGGCGTCTGCATTGCTTTTCCACGTGACTCGCTCACAGTGCTCAATAGAATTTCAGTGGCAAAACACCCTAATTTTTAAAATGCTATCAACAGGGATGTTAACACTGTTGACACTTGCTGGTAGTAACACTCCAACCGCCTTTAGCATTTTAAGTTTTGCTGTTTATGATTGACGCAGAGAAGGTGCAGTTTTGGCGAGGAGTCCAGTGTAACGCTCTGTGCCACACTCCTCGGTCCCCTGAAAGGCCCACCGTGAAGACATTGAGGTGCTTTGTCCAGAAGATGCAGCAGCTGGGCAATCTGCTCTCCAAAACTTTGCCGAAGAACTTAGTACGGTGGCCAAAGAGTGTTTTGGTTTTGCCAGTGCTCAAAATTTGGAAGGACATAGAGGCCGGAGTGTAAAGTTTATATAGATGTCATGTAACATCAATTTCCACACATGTTACCTGTTTCTTTTTTTTTCTTTTTTGTCTTCTTTTTTGTTGAGAAAGAGTCTTGTTCCGTGGCCCTGGGTAGAGTGCAGTGGCATCGTCGTAGCTCACAGCAACCTCCAAGTCCTGGGCTCAAATGATCCTCCTGCCTCAGCCTCCCGAATAGCTGGGACCACAGGCATGCACCACCATGCCCGGCCAATACCTATTTCATGACAATCAGATCAATAATCCACTTTTCATGATGCCAAATCTGCAAGCCCTACATGCCACTTTCATTAAGATTTCCCTTAAAACTTGCAATCAATAAAAAAGATAAAAAGTCTGGTCTTAGGGTTGGTACTGGCCTTCAGCTTGGTTTCACATGGGGTCTGAGTTTTCTTCCAGTTTTGTCTGCGGATCCTCTATGGGAAAGTAAGTAAACCAGCTGGCCGCATTTCAGTGATCCAGAGGGTTGGAGCAGGACAGCTGGAAGGATGGGAAGGCAGAGAGGACGAAACCTGAAATGCAGCACGCATTCAGTTTCCAGTCTCTTTAAATATCTTGTGAAATGTCTGACCCTGCAGACATTAGAGGACCTTGCAATTGAATGAAAATCTGTAAATACTTTTTAAAAAGAAGAATTCATTTTGTGTCATTATTAATTACTTAAAAAATAACAGTTAGTAAAGTTAGAGTCAATTGATTTTTTTCCAAGTGGGTCACCGGCGAGCATCTTTTGCTGACGCCATACTGGGAACAGATGGCTGGATGTCAGACGAACGGCCTGGACTCGGGTTGAAAGGGCAGCATTCAGGCCCCGGCTCTGCCACTCACAGGCTGTGCGTCCTAGGAGTCCCTTTGCTCCCCTCGCCAGCGTTTGCTGTACATGGGCTAGTGAGGCTGCGCTGTCCACACTCGTACGGTCTGCGGCTCTCAGTACCGGCCAGTCTGGAGTGTACACTGTAGTGGACACCGGTGATGGTCCACTCAATCCCCGTGGGTCACCTTGCTGCCTCTGTGCACTCACCTTCTGCACACACCTGTGTCCAGTGCCTGCACCTGGGGCTGGCTTCTCAGGCCTGGACTTGGCCTACTCGAGCCGATTTGTCCTTGGGCCCGAAGAACCAAAGTGCCTGGGAGTTAGCACCCCCTCCCCCATTAGCTGACAATAATTTTGGGCGTGTGAAAGCCCAGTTCCCTTGCCCGAGTGGGGACAAACTCTGAGGAGTAATTCCTGCTGCGGAGCGCCATGTAGGATCCGGCCGAGGCCAACGTCCTCGCCTCGCTTCTCCCCACCCTCCCCAGCTCTCCCACTCCCTGTCCTGTTCCTCCCGGAGCACTTTCTTAATCACCCCTTGATCTGCTTCCGGGGAACCTCACATAATCACCCATTTCACAGGCAGAGAAAAACAATAACCGTACAAGAGCTTTCTTCTTCTAAGGTGCTGCATTACTGACATGCAGCGGGATTTGCACCCGAAACAAACAGACACACAGAGTCGCGGCACCTGAGGGTCCCTGAATCTCCGTGGCCGGTGGCTAAGGAGCTGTTCCTGTGAGGAATCTCATCCGGTCACACCTGCACTTTCGAAGTGGTCCTGAAGGGACATTGGTGCGCCCTGAGCTTGGCAATCCAACACACAGGGGTGGCTTAAGAAATGGCACATCAGAGATGACGTCTCAGTGTGACCCAGGACAGAGCCTGCAGGGAGGAACGGTGTATGATGCCCACATTCAGCGTTGGTTGCACGAACACAGATGTAGCCACGAAGTGAGGCATTAGCTCATTTCTTAGCCAAATGCCCAGACCCAGAGATGTGCCGAGCACCAAATGGCCTGTTCTTCCTTTGTGGCCTGCACTGTCCTTCCTCCCTCCTCCCCTCATCCTAGCTCCTGCCTTGGCCCCGTGTCAAGCATCCACTGACGCCCGTGGATATAAGACCTTGTCCACGGGAGTACGGTCCAGGCAGAACCAGCAAGGTTGTGCAATGGCGGATGGTTCTACGTGTTTTCAAAATCCCTGGGAATTACAAGGGTGGAGTCTACTGGTTACATCTGGGAAGTTAGAAATGTCCTCCTAGAGAGGTGGACGTTTAAAGTCAGTCTTGAAAATGCCAGGGGGGTGCAGGCGAGGAGAGAGGGGCATTCCTGATAGAGGATAGAAGAGCAAAGGCCAGAGACGTCCTTCACGTCGCTCCAAGGTCACGCACGTGCTTCTGCGTGCCCCGGCCTGCAAAGCCAGGAAGGACGGCTCGCAGGGAGACACATTCGCTTTCCCGGGATGTAGTCCTGCCCCAGGGACGGTGCCAGAGCAGAGGCTGCTAATTTAAACTACCATTAAGCTCTTCGGCAGGGCCCTGAAGTCACTTAATGAATAGGAGTGTGATAACCTGTTCTCCACAAAAGGAGGAATTAAGAACTCATTTATATCAGTGACAGGGTAGAAGGAAAACAGCCGTCTCACTCCAGCCAGATAATGGAGATACCAACCCCTGCTTTATGGAGTCTTAATTAGATCTCCTCGGTCCTCTTGTTTTTATTTCATGTTTGCCTTTTTAAAAAAATAATGGAAGAACAGCCATAATCTCCCACGACTGGAGTGATATTTTGCGGGCAGAATATAGATGATGAGACTCCGTGTTCCAACAGCTCGCAGGGGGCTGAGGAGTGAGAAGCAGAATCTACTCAGCTGGAGGCAGGTGCATACTCACTCGCTTTGCTAACGAGCTCGGGCTGAGAGCACCGAGGGCTACTGGGGAGAAGGCCAGACCCGCCGCAGGAGCCCGAACCAAGGTGGTTTCGGGGCGAGGGCCAGGGACGCTTTAGAACAGAGGCAGGAGAAGTCGGAAGCACGTAAACCGCCGGGAGAGGAGATGCCACGCGGGCTGCTCTGACGTGTGCCGCTGGCTTTGTGCAAGCGACTTGGGGAGTTGGGGCTGAGGCACCGGAGGGAGGGAGCTGGAGAAAGTGGATGTCGGCGCGAGTCTCGGCTCTGCTGGCGACCTGCTCTGTGGTGCCGGGCAAGCTAGTTTCTCTCCCCGGTTTCTATTTTCTGTCCAGGAAAGCACAGTACAACTATTAATAGATCCAGTCTCCCCCAAGCCCACCCCGTCCCCACAGGCTTTGAGGGTGCGAAGAAAGGGCAGCACCCCAGAGGTCAAGCCAGAGGCGAGGAGTGGGGCCCCGAGCAGGGGACAGGGCCACCTGCATTTCCCCTGGAGAGCTCTGCTGGCTTCGGGTGACATCAAAGTAAAGTCAAAAGAGATTTTACCCTAGACGCTCAAAGACATATGAGCCAGCCTGGACCAGAGCTCTCTAAACATCTCCCAGGAGAACCCTAACGCTCTGAAGTCGGTTCTGTGCCAGGGACGCTCTAAACAGCTGTCTCTCCTGAGCTTAGACAGCAAGCCTGGCTGAACTCCTTCCTGTCAGACCAGCCCAGCGACGGGCACTTGCGTCTGTCCCCTTGGCAGGGGCATTCTCTGCCCCGGCCTCGCTCTCATGGATTCCTCGCCCCTCCTCTCTGCCTCCACACGTGTGGTCCCGGCAGGGCCACCGGCGCTGGAGTCCAGCCCAGGCAACAGACACCACCAGTGGCCGTCGGGGCTGGGCAACGGTCTCATGTCCCACAGAGGGTGGGATTCAGCAAATGGAAAACAAGGTCAGGAACAGAGAGAACCAAACCAGGTCATCAAGCCAGAGGCGCTGGCTTTGAGACGGGATACAAACTGCAGCCTGAGGGCCCGGCCGTCCACCGCGTGCTTTGTGACAGCAATTCCACTGGAATACAGCCACCCCCGCACATTCGCATGTCACCGTGCCCTAAAGCAGCAGAGCGGAGTAGTGGCGACAGGGACCTTGAGGCCACAGGCCTGACCTAGTTGCTATTGGCCCTTTGCAGAGAGAGCTTGCCAGCCCCTGGCTCTGAGTGAGGACGCTGAATGAACAGTTAGCCCTCCAGGCCTCCCTGCTCCGCCTCCCAGCTTCCCTCGGGAGGGCACGTCCACCGGGCAAGTCCCAGGCAAAGCAGCATCCCACGCCCCATCTGCCCGCCTCGGCAGCGGGAGAGCAGCGTCGCTTTCTCCCAGGACCAGGAAGAGGGTGGCGCGGGAGAAAGCGCCCAGCCCTCTGCAGGGCGGGGCTGCGGGAAGCTCGGCTCTGCCTGTGGGTAGGGGTGCAGCTCCTCTCGGCGGGAAGATCGATTCCTTTCCTCCGCTCCGTCACTGCTGCTGTGCCCACTGTTTCCCCACCCGACCGGAAGGGCACGTCCAGCTCCACGAGGGCCTCATTTCAGAAGCCACCACGTGCTCGGCCGCAAGCCTGAGCTCTCCCCTTTTCTGAGACAGGACTTTGTCAACCCCTCGTCTTGTCTGATCAGCACAGAGACACTCACTCGGGGCGGTGAGGACAGCAAGGAGGGGCGAAGGTCTCCCCCGGGCGCTCTACCTGCTGACCAGGCCCGACCACCACTCGCGGTTTCTGTCTTTCACACCAACAGAGAAGCCACTGAACGGAAGTGGCTGCTTTTGCTCTCACATCTCCCTGAGAACCCTCCAAGGTCTCCGTCCCTTCCTTTCTCCCGGGACCGTGGGCCACGTGCACACTGGAGGAATCTCTTTGCGGCTCTTCTCGGAGCAGGCCAACCAGCTGTCTCATTAGAAACCCGCAGCGCCAAAGCACAGTGTTTGAACTGGGTCTGACGCGGTCACCTGCTCCAGGAACGGGCGTTGTGAAGATTCCGGTAACTGCAATACGACTGACATCACTTCTCACCAAGTGGAGACTACTTGCCCATCCACCACTCAAGCCTGTGGCTTACACCAAGGGGGCTCCTCTCCCCCTGCAGCGTGGGCTCCCAGGGGGGTTGCGACCCCGATTTAAACGGACAAGTTTCCACGTGCAGGCAGAGCGCTCTCAAAGGAGTCCTGCGCTCTCAGCCCCCCACCGGCTGCAGGCTCCACTCCTGCCGAGGGTCCCTACTCTCACCTTCCCTTCCACTCTCCGCCCGGTTCCTCAGGACGCTCTCCTTCATCCACAGCTCGGACCTCAGTTCCTCTCTGACGTTTTCCTGGCTCCCCCGACAGAGGGACGGGCACCCTTCTTGGGACGGGACTGGCCCCTGCCCAGGGCTCCATCAGAGCACTTAGACATGCAAATAACTTCTGCCCTCCCGACATCCTCCCACCACACCCCGCACGCCCCAAGGACCGGCTGTGTCATATCCGTCTTCAACCAGGAGAAGAGGGATCGGAAATAAAAGGTTTAAAAACCAGCCGCAGAGGCTTCCTGCACCTGCCTGCACTGGGGGGGGCAGGGATCCTTCCAGGGCAGCCTCCCGAGGCGCACGAGGGCTGGCAGGGTTCCCTGGAGGTAAGTCCCACGGGCACACGCTGTAGGCACAGGGAGGGCTGCTGTCCTGGGACAGCTTTTCCCTGGGGCCGCGAGCTCTGCCCCTCACCCCCTCTGCACCTCTGCCGGCTCTCTCCTAACTCCCCCGCCCGGCCCCAGCCGCAGAGCTAACGCAGGAAGTCGCCACTGTCGGAGCTAGAAGGCCTGGCAGACCAGCTGGCCCCGGGGCTTCCAGTGAGGGGCCAAGCCTGGGGTGGGCGGGGACCCCAGGCACTGCCAGGTACGCACATTTCAGGGGAGGTTCCGCATCTAGGGGGCTCTGGGCCACCTCCACCCCTCCCCACCTCACTGAGAGCAGTTTGGCTTTTGATTTGATCTGTAATAGCTATAAATTTGGCTTCTGCATGAAATACCTTTTAAAAAAAAAAATGATTCCACCAATAAAGCAAGACTGGAAATTTGGAAGGCTAGAAAAAGGAAGTGACTTGTCCGAGGTCATAAGAGGAGTCAATGGCAGATGGGGGACTAAATTTAGGCTTTTCAGCTCTCCCCTCCACCCCCCCTCACCCGCCCCTCTGGTAGCAGCAACAAGCTGTTTCCAAACCCATTTGTCCCCAGGACTCTGGTCAAAGCCCAGCTCTGTGAAGCCACTACGCAAACACCCAGAGGGGTAAACAGATGGTGACGGTTGCTGTTTGCACGTTTGAGTGGCGCTGACTCCTCCAGGTGAATCTTCCCCATTCGAGCACATGTTCAACAAGACCGCTGCTCAAGGCCCCAGAGTTCCTAGCCGCGCAGGTAACCTGCAGTCTCAGGGAGAAAGAGCCAGCGCCCTGGGCAGGGCGTGGCGGGAACGGAGCAGGTGAAGACAGTTTCCTACAGGAGTCAAAACCCTGAGGTCACCGCCTCTGAAAATCCTGGCTCCATCACTTTCTGGTACAGCACGAAGCCCCCAGACCATGGCCCGATGGGGAGTCCATCAGCGCTGCCCAGGCCAGACGGGGCCCCACAACTGGGGTGTGGTTCCAGCTCTTTCCTGGGAGGGGCCCCAGGCCCCTGCGTTGGGACAGATGAGCTCCTGGGTGGTCTGAACACCCAGGCGATTTAAAAGGAGGGAGCAGGAGGCTCAAGGCAGCGAGGATTTAGTGCAGTGTGGGACCTGCACCCAGGCCTACGGTGCTGTGACTCCACAGGAATTCGCTTAGTGGGGCAGGACCCAGGCAAGCCCCGGAAGGCAGGGAGCAGTTTCAGACTCCCCCCGAGAATAACGAACTGCGAGTACACGAGGCAGGCCCGACGTTATGGTGTGGGAAGCGTTACTAGCCTCATTTTACAGAAAGAGACTGAGGACTAAAAAGGATTACACACGTGTGCAGGTCTCACGGATGGATTCCAGCCCAGGCGATTTGCCTCGGGAGCCAGAGAAACTCGGAACTGCCGCCATCTACTCGTCCTTGCGTGCAGGGGCCTTTCGGATGAGGGGGTGGGAAGGCTGGGAGGCTGTTGGATCAGAATATTTAGATCCAAGGAACTGCGGCGGGTACCAGATTGGGAATTGTCCCGTCCTACGAAACCCCTTTCAATAAACAGACAGCCCTCCCATAAATAACTACGGAAGCCCACCAGGGGTGGCCAGGCGTTGTCCTAGAAACTGGCCCAGTGATGAGGGCATTTGCCACGGTCTGTGCACTCCTGGAAAAATCCAGACCACCAGCCTGTGCCTCACCCCGGCAGCACCTCGCAGAATGAACCTGCAGCCCCACATCGCTCGTGAGTGGGGCACCCAGCCGCGCATCGCAACGTCATTTGGCTTCCTGCACCCCGATTCTCCCCGAACCCTCCTGCACTCGTACCCTCCAGACCCCGTCTGCTGCCCCTGTCTGGACCACTGGACCCGAGGCTCTGCCCACCTCCCTGGGCTGACCTGACCGTCTTCTGTGAGCAAACACGCAGCCTGGCCCAGCCCGGCCCCCGTGCGCCCAGTAAGCAGTGTTCCCGCATGTCGGCCACCAGCAGGGCCCCTACCCTGATACACTTGGGACAGGCTGATGAAGAAAGATAGTCAGGACCCGCTCACCCCCAGGAGGGATGAGCTGTTAGCATCGCTGCCCAGCTCATATTCATTCATTCATTCATTCAAAAAATATTTATCGAATGACTACTCTGAGCTGGGCACTGTTCTAGGCACTTGGAATACATCACTGAATAAGATAGACAGAGATCTCTGCCTTGCAGCACTTCAATCTAGTGAGAAGAGAACAGGAAACCATAAACATAACAAACACATGCACACAGGAATAAACAGTAACAGTTGCTATGGAAACAAAGAGAAAGATAGGCAGGATGAGGAGAGTAGAGGGTGCCAGGTGGGTCATAAATTAATTGATGGGTGGTCACGGTAGAGCCAATGAAAAGGTGAGACTTTTTTTTTTTTTTTGAGACAGAATCTCTCTCTGTTGCCCGGGCTAGAGTGAGTGCCGTGGCGTCAGCCTAGCTCACAGCAACCTCAAACTCCTGGGCTCAAGTGATCCTCCTGCCTCAGCCTCCCGAGTAGCTGGGACTACAGGCATGCGCCACCATGCCCGGCTGATTTTTTCTATTTTTAGTAGAGACAGGGTCTCACTCTTGCTCAGGCTGGTCTCGAACTCCTAACCTCAAGTGATCCTCCCACCTCAGCCTCCCAGACTGCTGTGATTACAGGTGTGAGCCTCTGTGCCCAGCTGAAAAGGTGAGAATTGAGCAAACATTCAAAGAAGGTGAAATATCTGGGAGAAGGGTGTTCCAGGAGAGGGAACAGAAAGAGCAAAGGCCCTGCCTGTCTGAGGAAGAGCCGGCAGCCCGAGTGGTGGAGCAGTGAGCGGTGGAGGGAGGCAGGGGGTGGACAGACAGCCAGATTTTCAGGCAGGACCCTGTAAGATTCCCTAGTAGATTTACAGATTAGAGAAAGGGAGGAGTCAATCACAACTCTCTCAAAATTAAATAATTCAAACTTGCAGCTGTTGGAACTTTACATTGTTTCGAGCCTTGAGAGGAATGTGGCTATGTGGTCTGAGTCACACAGCATGCAAGTGCCACTTCTGCTTGTCCCTGTGAGCAATTAGAAAAGGCCTTGTGACACCAGAGATAAGACCCCTCCGATCAGCACTCCTCCTCAGGGGAGGTAAAGCAATCTTCCTTGGAAGGCAGCAAGCTGTGACCAGTCAAACCTCTGTAAGGCGTGTGCTGACCTTGCGTGGAAAATGCCGCAAACCTGTTAAACCTCTCTGTTTCTGCTTATATGGTGTAAGCAAACCTTAACTTCCCCACTTGGGAATGCCGACCCATTCTTTTGGAGTCTGTGTTTCCCAGGTGGCTATCCTCAAGCTCTGCACCGGCATAAACTCTGTATTTGATTATATTTCCTGAATCTCATTATCGAAGGATGAAGTTGCCATGAAGAAAGATGGGAAAGGCCACAGTGAGGGAAGTTTGAAGTGGGAAGACAGCCGCACAGCTTGGTTCATGTTGAGTCTGCGGCGTCTATTGGCTGCCAGAGGACGGCGTGAAAAGGAAGCTGGAGACAGGAGTGCGGAGTGTAGCAGGGGGCTCTGGGGGCTGGAGACAGAGGTCGGGAGGTCGGGGGTCACTGGCATGAGGCAGTGATTAAGTCCACTCTACAGTAAGATCACTGGACAGTGGGTGAGCATGCGGGAGAAGAGCAGAGGTCTGGAAATTGCACCCCTGGGAGGAACCCTCGGAAGAGACGGGTGAGGTCAGAGGAGAAGGCGCTGTCCTGAAAGCCACCTGGGGAGGAGCAAACAACGTGCCGCCAGGACGGGGCAGTGATCAGCCGCATCGGGTGCGTCCAGGGCTCCCGTAAGCCGAGAGCTGAGGAGGGACCACTGGGTTTAGAACGTAGCGGCCACTGGAGACCTTCCTGGAGCAGTTTCCCTGGAACAGCAGAGGCAAATCGGCCTGCGTGGGGGTTCCAGCGGGAGTGGGTGGAAAGCAGTTTTGTTGCAAAGGAAAGCAAAGGTTTGAAGAGAGAGCTGGATGGAGAAAGAAGTGTCCTCAAGAAATTTTGTTTTCGTTGACTTTTTTTAAATGAGAGAAATGAAAGCATGTTCATTTGTTGATTGGAAGAATCCAAGAGAGCAGAGAATGATTAATGAACGAGGGAGAGAGAGAGAAGGGAGAACTTCTGGAGCCCTGAGCTGGGGTCCACGTAGGGGGTGTCCACAGGCGCAGGGACAGGCAGGAGACCCCGCGAGGGTAGGCGTGGTGGCGGTCAGACCCTTCGCAAATTCCCTTCCAGTTGCTTCAACTTTACCAGTAGGATGGGGGAGAAGTTTGATGATGTGAGCAGAGAGGAAAATTTTCTTAGACATGTAGGAAAGTAGGACAGTGACTCACCAGGAAATGTAGCATGACTGCTTGCTGATGTGAAGGCCCCGCTGAAGTTCGCAGGCTGAGAATGTCGGACGGGACGGGGCCTCGTGGGGTGTGCTTTTCTCCAGCCACATTCGCTGCCTGGGCCGCACTTCCCAGCCCCCGGGCCTGCAGGGTCAGGCTTTTAGCTGCTGCTGCCAAGCTTCTCGGGGCCAGAAATCTAATGCTGCCACCTCTCCCCTAAAACCCCCATCACTCA
>NW_012151175.1:39934-44219 GCF_000956105.1 Propithecus coquereli | reverse complement strand
AAGCAGTTTTGTTGCAAAGGAAAGCAAAGGTTTGAAGAGAGAGCTGGATGGAGAAAGAAGTGTCCTCAAGAAATTTTGTTTTCGTTGACTTTTTTAAAATGAGAGAAATGAAAGCATGTTCATTTGTTGATTGGAAGAATCCAGGAGAGCAGAGAATAATTAATGAACGAGGGAGAGAGAGAGAAGGGAGAACTTCTGGAGCCCTGAGCTGGGGTCCACGTAGGGGTTGTCCACAGGCGCAGGGACAGGCAGGAGACCCCGCAATGGTAGGCGTGGTGGCGGTCAGACTCTTCACAAATTCCCTTCCAGTTGCTTCAACTTTACCAGTAGGATGGAAGAGAAATTTGGTGATGTGAGCAGAGAGGAAAATTTTCTTAGACGTGTAGGAAAGTAGGACAGTGACTCAACAGGAAATGCAGTGTGACTGCTTGCTGATGTGAAGACCCTGTTGAAGTTCGCAGGCTGAGAATGTGGACGGGACGGGGCCTCGTGGGGTGTGCTTTTCTCCAGCCACATTCGCTGCCTGGGTCGCACTTCCCAGCCCCCGGGGCCTGCAGGGTCAGGCTTTTAGCTGCTGCTGCCAAGCTTCTCGGGGCCAGAAATCTAATGCTGCCACCTCTCCCCTAAAACCCCCATCACTCATTCCCCTGGGCTGAGCCTTTAAAAGCAACAGGTTTGGGATTCAAGGAGCTACTTTTGAAGCCTTAGGCGGAGAGAGCACTTTGGGAGAAGGTGGTGTTCGCTCAGCATCATCCACAGAAACTGTTTCCAGGCAAAGCTATGGGAAGCAGCATTTGGCCGGGCACCTGGATTTGTCAGTCAGCTGGGGAACGACTGGCTCACGTCCAGGATGGACGGCTAGTCCCCAGCTCCAGCCGGCCCTCCTGCCCCTGCTGTTGGCTTGAGGGCGAGCTTCCCCTCCAAGCCGCCTTGTCCCCTGCTTGTGTAATTGGCCGTGACCTCTTTAGGCGATACCTGCCTCTGGTCTGGGAGGGCCACTGGGCCTTCCAGTGACAGCTCCAAGTGCCAGGAACAGAGCCACCACCGCCAGGCTCGCCAGTGCACAGTGGGCCGTGAGCAGGTGAGCAGGTGCCAGGGACCAAGACAATGGTGGGGGCAGACAGGCCGCTTGACGGAGGGGCTCTGCCATCACTGCCGTTTAGCTATTGTCTTTGAACTCATCGCCTTTGCACAAGATTTCAAACCAGTCTCATGAGAAATAACACAGATTGACTCAAGACTTCAAAAACTGAAACTCTCAGTGTAGACAGTGTCGGGCACGAGCATGCGCCCACCGAAATGCGCTTGAGGACAATGACAAGGGCTTTCTGTGTCTCTGAGGCTGGAAGGGGCATCCCAGCACCTCTTTAGCTCCTTATTTCTTCCCCCACGGCCGCGTCTCTGTCCGGGCAGCATTTCTAGGACGTACCGGGCGAGGAAGCAGCCGGCGAGGCCACGTTTCACCGAGGCCGAGGGCAGGAGCCGCCCTGCCGGCTCCGAACTGCGTAGCACCAGGACCACCCCGCCGCGGAGGCCCCTCGGCCCGCCGTGCCCGCCCCGCCCCCCGGGTCCCAACGTGTCCTGACTGAGCCACTTTAACGATCCGTCGGAAGGGTGAAAACCTTATTTGTTTTAGCTCCTTTTCCTAAATAGAAAAGGCAATAAACGCCACCACGAATGCAGCCTGAGCACACGTTCTCTGCTGCGCGCACAACGCGGTCGGAGCGAGCGACGTTCCTCAGCGACCGCGCTCCGCGGACGCGCCCGCTCAGGCGGCGCCGGCGCCCTGGCCGGGCCGACCCTGCCACCGTGTGGCCGCCGGCGGCATTGCAGCCTCGGTCCGCAGCAGGGGGCGCCCCTCGCTCAGGCGCAGGTGAGCGCAGCGCCACCACTGTCAATCAGCCTGGACCACCAAGGGCACGTCTAGAGCTAGCAGTTTATTGGGGCTTAAAAGTCTAACCGTGGGCCCGGATTCCTCCTGCCCCAGACAGGTCCTCCTGGGGAAAGGGCCGCCGCCGTCAGCAGGAGGGAGTTGCAGCTCACCTCGTGCATTTGCTTTTAACCAAAAGATACAGGGGGAGCGACAGGGTGGCCGGGATTTTTATCACTCCCTGTGCTGTGTTCTTCATGACCGACAGATAAAGGCGGTAACGTCGCCAGAGACCCCAGCCAGCAGGTACCTGCGGAGGGAGGCTCTGCTGCTCCGGGCTGCCTGTGCCGCCGAGCCCCCTTCACTCAGCCGGGGCTCACCGTGCACGGCCCAGAGCCCGTCTCTGAGCAGCCGAGGGCTGGCCCGGCGCAGCGGCCCCGCCGGACAGAACCCGCCCGAGCCCTGGCGGGCCGAGCCGCAGGGACAGCTGTCCGCAAGGAGCCCTGGGGCACGATGGGAGAGCCCGGGAGAGCAGGTGCGAGGCCTTCTGCACTGGCGTCCCCCACCTGGCCTGGTGTCCGCCTCCGGGGTAGGTGACACCCCTGCTACAGCACAAGGAGTCAGACGCTAGTGGGTGAGGCAGAAAGGAGGCGTGTCCTGCTCCGAGTCTCCCAAAGCCACCCTCACTTTCTGCCCCCCAGCCCACGCCAGCGAGACCGGCCCTCATCGCGTCGCCGGTCCGCGAGCCTCCCTAGACTGCGAGCCTCCGGGAGGCGGGGGCTGCAGCCCTTCCTCCAGAACGCGGAGCCATCGCAGGGCCTGGGGAACAGCAGCGGCCGGTCAAGTCCGACTAAAGAGGAAAAGAGGGAGGGAGGGAGGCAGAGGCCAGAGCGGTGACTGCGGCGGTGCTGGGGGACGGTGGCTCATTTAAAAAGGCCTTGTCCTCACACCCGTGCAGACAATCCTCCCCACTCGGCCAGCAAAACCTGGGCACACTCCCCTCCCTGACACCTGCCCCTGGTGGGCTGGGAGTTTGTTCTTTCAATTTTCAACATTATTGTTTTATTTTCATTTCAAACCCACCCAAAATAATTGACTAGAACAACATCAGCAGGTCCTTCACTTAAATCACCCTTTCGTCAGGATCCAGTGTGTCCTTCCTGTATTTCTTCTTTGTCAAAATTCACTAATGCACACACATTTTAATTTCCTCATGTTTCTTACACAAAAGGTAACAAAATATATGGAACTTTCACATTTTGCTTTTTTCTGTTGACAATATATTCTCAAAATGGCAATGTCAGTTTAGAGAAATTGTCCTCATTTCTGTGACGATGACAACTGTCCTCCATTATGTGGATAAACCACAGTTCATCCAACCAGTCTCCCGTGTATCAGCATTTAGTTTGTCTCCGATATTTTGCCGTTACAAATGCTGGTAATAAATAACTTCGTGTGTCATACATTGTTTCAAATGTGTGGAGTGTGAAGATACATTTTCAGAGAAATTCCTAGAAGTGGGTCGTTGGCGAAGTATAAACGCCTATGTATCCCGTCTATTTCTCAATTTCCCGTCCCTGGGGCCTGTCCCGCTCCGCAGACTCACCAGCCCTGAATGAGAAGGGCCCGTGTCCCCACAGCCTTGCCCAAAGGGTGCTGTTGAGCTTTTGAGTTATTGCCACATCAAAAGATGAGAAACGATCTCTCCACGTGGTTTTAATTCTCACTCTTCTTTCTATAGTGAAGTTGTGCGTCTTTTACAAGTTTAGGAGTCGCTTGTATATGATTCTCTGCGAACTTTCTGTTCATCACCTTGCTCATTTTTCTGTCAGGTTTCTGAACGTTTACCCCCTCAATTTTTAGGAGTTCTTAGGATGACTAGTTAAGTATCTGTGGAACATATTTGTAAGTGCTTTCTCCCAATTTATCATTTGTTAAAGCACTTACGCCATTAAAAACTTCACAAAATTTTTTATATAATCCAATTTATCAAATTTTGTATTGCATCCGAATTGCCTAATACTTTCAATCCAGTATCATATAGTGGTGAGGATGCTGGTCGTTCTTACACTGCTCCTGACTTCAGCAGAAAAGTCTAGTGTTTTACCATATACATAAGATGCTGTTTTAGGTCCACAGCGTGTGTATGTATGTGTATAAATGATACATGCATCTCATGTTAAATGAGTGCCTATTAATATCTGTAAGGCATACTGATTGGATTTCATTGAAGGCATATGTCCACACATGGACATAAACATATGATTTTCCTATATTAATATGGTGAATTATATAAATAGTTTCCTAATATTGAACCATCTTTGTGTCCTTTTTTTTTTTTAATTTCAGCATATTATGGGGGTACAGATGCTTAGTTTACGTATATTGCCCTTGCTCCCCCTCCCCCCTAAGTCC
>NW_012151175.1:0-38719 GCF_000956105.1 Propithecus coquereli | reverse complement strand
TGTATCTAAGTTTTAAAATTTATTTGCATAAAATGATGAATTGTCCTTTATAATGGTTTTTATTTCTTCAGTTTCCGATAGTTCTTTTCCTCTTGACATGTCTTATTTTGTATATTTATACTCCCTCTCTTTTTTTTCTCAATTAGGTTAACCAGTGGGTTATATTTTTTTTGATTTATTCAAAGACAGAGTTTTAATTTATTCATCGTTCCTACAGTTTTTCCATTTTCTACCATATTAATTCCTGCTTTTATATTCATTATTTCTTTTTTCTGCTTACTTTTGATTTACTTTTCTGTTTGTTCTGTAGCTTTTTGAGCTGGAAACTTACTTCATTTTATTCCAACTTTTCATTTGTATCAATACAGGTATCTAAGGTGATGAACGTGTCTCACCACTTTAACACACTGACTGCGTGAGTCGTATTTAACTCAGGCTAGTTTTGAGCCCGGGGCCTCATGAAACAAAAGCCTGTAGTTCGTTAGTGAAAATCTTATTTGTTGATGTTCTTATTGTTAAAATTAATATTGACAATTTAATTAAAAGTGCCTAATTCCAAATGATGAAGATTTACTCATGTTTTCTTCTAAAAGTTTTAGAGTTTAAGCTCTTACATTTAGGTTTACAACCCATGTTGAGCTAGTTTTTGTGTGTGGTGTAAGAAGTCCGACTTCATTCTTTCACATGCAGACACCCATTTGTCCCGGCCCATTTATTTAAAATACTATTCTTTCCCCCACTGAATTATCTTGAAACCTTGTCAAAAATCAATTGACTGTAAATATATGGATTTATTTCTGCACTCTCAATTATTTTCTAATAATCTATGTCTATCTTTCTGCAAGTACCACACTATTGATTACTGGGGTTTTACAGTAAATTTAGAGATTTGGAAGTGCGAGTCCTGCAACATTGTTCTTATTCAAGATTGTTTTTGGCTAGTCTGGGTTCCTCGCATATCTGAATGAATCTGAGGATCACTTTGTCAATTTCTGCAAAAACTCAACTGGTATTTTGAGAGACATTGTGTTGAATCTGTAGATCAATTTAGGAAGCGTTGCCGTCTTAGCAGTATGAAGTCTTCCAATTCATGAACACAGGCTGTCTTTCTATTTAATTTCCTTTTAGGATGTTGTTATAGTTTTCAGTGTACACATTTTATACTTCTTTTGTGAATTTATTTCTATTTTATTCTTTTTGATGCAACTATAAATGAAATAGTTGTGTTAATTTTATTTTCAGAGTGTTCAATGCTAGTGTATATAAATGCAATTGATTTTTATATATGATGTTAATTTTCTATTGCTGCTGTAACAAATTACCACAGAGCTGGTGCTTCAAACTACATAAATTTTTTATTTTACAGCTCTATAGGTCAGAAGTCCAACATGAGTCTCACTGTGCTGAAATCAAGGTGCCAGAAGGGCTGCATTTCCTTCTGGAGGCTCCAGGGCAGAAACTGTTGCCCTGTCTTTCTCAGCCTCTAGATTCCTTGATTTACGGCCACCTCCCCCATCTTCAAAGCGAAGACATTGGGTCACGTTCTTCTCTCATTGCCATAAACTGATCTCGTCCACTGCCTCCATCTTCCACTTAGAAGGACCTTGTCGTTGCCCTGGGCCCATCCTGACTGTCCAGGATAATCTCCCTGTGTTCGAATCAGCTGATTAGCAGCCTTCCTTCCACCTGCAACCTTGGATGCCCTTCTCCGTGGAGCCTGACGCATTCGCAGGTTCTCGGGATTCGGTCCTGGGCATCTTAGGGGTGGGGGAGCATTATTCTGCCTGCCATCTTGATCCTGCAACACTGCCGAACTTCTTTGCTAGTTCTAATATTTTTTGTATGTTCCTTAGAATTTTCTACATAACATGATCATATCACCTGTGAATTAATAGTTTTCCTTCTTCCTTTTCAATCTGGATGGATTTTTTTTCTTGCCTAATAGCTGTTGGCTAGAACGTCCATTGAAACGTTGAAAAGTGGTGACAGTGGATGTCTGTGTCTTGCTCCTGATCCTGGGAGAAAAGCGTTCAGTCTTTCTCCTTTGAGTATGATGTTAGCTGTGTTTTTTATAGATGTCTTTTATCAGCTTGAGAAAGTTCCCTTCTATTTCTAGTTTATTGAGTTTTTTGTCCTGAAAGTGTGTTGGATTTGGTGAAATGATTTTTCTGTTGTCTATTGAGATGACCATATGGGTTTTGTCCTTTGTTCTATATTGATGGGTAGTTTTGTCTCTGTGTGGGTGTGCGGTGCTTTTGTCTGGTTTTAGTATCAGGATAACACCGGCCTGATAAAATGAGTTGGGAAGAGTTCCCTTCTCTTATATTTTTTGGAAGAATTTGTGAATAATTGGTGTTGATGTTTACTTAAATGTTTGGTAGCAGTGACACCACCTGGGCCTGAACTTTTCTTCATGAGATGAAAATTACTAATTCAATCACTTTACTTGTTATTCCAATTTTCCTGTTTCTTCTGGAGTTTTGGTGGTTTTTGTCTCCCCTGGAATTTGTTCATTTACATCTGGATCATCTGGTTTGGGGCCTGCACGCCATACCATTTGCTCGTACTCCTTTGTGTTTCCCTGAAGTTGACAGTGATACCCTTTCTTTTATTTTTTTAAAAATTTTTTAGAATTCCTACAATTTTGGTTTGTAGATCCCACTTTGTACTAAATGTGTTTATATATAAAGTTTTTTTTAATTTCCAGATGGAAGGCCCTTTTTGACTTTTGATTTTGTTATTTAATTTTATGGTGTTGTGATTAAAGTATCTTATTTATATTACTTCTACTTTATGGAACTTATTGAGGTTTACTTGTGATTTAATATATAGGCAACACTTGTGAATGTTCTATGTATGCTTGAGAAAAAGCTTCTTTCTACTAGTGTGGTTTAAAGTTTGATATATATCCATCAGATCCACCTTAGTAAGTTCTTTTATATCCCAGGCAGTATTTTGTCTGCTTGACCTGTCTTGGACTGAATGTTAAAGTCTCCTGTCAACAGTGCCCTTCTATTTCTCCTTGCATATCTTGTTTCTGCTTTAAGAAGTTAGTTGCTATGTTATTTGCAGAGGTATTCGCAAGTATCAAATGTTCATTGTAAATTGTAGCCTTTAACATTTTAAACTATCAGATATTTTGTTTTTCTGTTTGTTTTTCTGTTGCTGTTCTTTAAGGTTTTTGAGGCCAAATTCCACCTTATCTGATATCAAAATCTCTTGTTTGTTTTCTTGAAATAGACAGTTAGCCTTTCTGAATCACATTGTTTTAGGTGTGTTTCTTTCATATAACATAGAATGGATTTCTATTTTGTGAGCCAGTCTGAAATTCTTTGTCTTTTAATAGATAAGCTCATTATATTTATTGATATAGCCAGTATGTTTCATCTCAACTCTGCCATATTTTTAATAATGTATTTACTGATAAATTTTGTTATATTTACCATTTTTGTTTTTCTTTCTCTGTGTGGTCTTTTTTCCCCCCCCATCACTTTAAATCACTGGGGAAGAGTAGAATTTTGAAGCTTTGTATTTTTTTTCTATCATGTCCCATATTCTAATATCTTTTATAACAAATTCATTTCTCTTTTTCCTTATTTAGTTTCCTACTATTTGGTTTGTCAGTTTTAAGAGATGTTCTTTGGTATCCACCTATCATTATTCAAAAATCAGTGAGCTTGGCCGGGCGTGGTGGCTCACACCTGTAATCCTAGCACTCTGGGAGGCCAAGGCAGGTGGATTGCTCAAGGTCAGGAGTTCGAGACCAGCCTGAGCAAGAGTGAGACCCCGTCTCTACTAAAAATAGAAAAAATTAGCTGGGCAACTAAAAATATTCATATAAAAATTAGCCGGGCATGGTGGTTCGTGCTTGTAGTCCCAGCTACTCGGGAGGCTGAGGCAGATTCTGGATTACTTGAGCCCAGGAGTGTGAGGTTGCTGTGAGCTAGGCTGACGCCACGGCACTCACGCTAGCCAGGGCAACAAAGCGAGACTCTGTCTCAAAAAAAAAAAAAAAAATCAGTGAGCTTATTCTACTTTTCGTCCTTCTCTCTTCTTTCTCTTCATATTTTTTAGTTAAATTATTACTTTGTTAGAACCACATAATATTTACTTAATATTCCTTTGCTCTTGTCTATACTTTTGTCTTAGGTTTAGATTAACAATTAAATCTATTCATCATCTATGTTTTCACTGATGAAAAACACCATTTAAATGAAGCTTGTCCACCAGTAGATCCTTAGGAAGAGTTTGTGTGAACGGAATTTAGAATTCTTCCATATCTGAAAATTTTTCTCTAGCCTTGATAATTGATAAGCAATTTGGCTGGGTATAAAATTCTAGATTCACACTTTCTTTTGTTGAGCTTTATTAAAATATTGCTCCTCTACTACCTTACCTTGTATTTGAAGTTAAGAACTCTGAGAGCACAACTTTTTTTCTTTGCAAATGATTTAAGAGTATAATGTTGGACACCCAAAGGATTTTTTCCCTTTATATTTAAAGTCAAATTGCCCTATTAGGATAGTTGAGGATTGATCCTTTCAATTCATTTCTCTTAGTTACAAGATAGATCTTTTCTTCTTTTATTTTCATAAAGAGTTTTTGTGCTATAGCTTTAAATAAATATTAGTTGTTGTTATTGCTGTTCTTCTTTATTTTCATTTTCTTTCTCTAATTATAAGTAAGTTAAATTTTTTTGCCTATTTCTCTATCATTTTCTTTTTGGTTCCTTTTTACTTCTTATTTGAATTTTATTTTTGTTCTCTTGGCTGTTTTCATTTTTTTCTTCGGTGCCCTTGTTTTGTTTTCAAGTGAATCAATTCTTTCAATAGATCTTGCAATTTGATTTTTATTTCTGAGATGATTCTTATGTATCTTTTCTGCTAGCAGTCATCTCTCATTTCACATATTTCTGGGTTTCGTCTTTAAATTTTTGTTGAGTTAGTCATTTTGTCTTTAATTTTTTGATCTGAAAATTCTTCTTTAAGAATGTACACATGGGCTGAGGTGTTGAGTTATACTTTTTCCCTTATTTATGGTGGGTTTCGATGGGGAAAGGTTAATATTTCTTGTCATTTTCCATTTTCATCTCTCGTAGCTTTGTATAGAGGTTGTCTTTTGTGTTGTGTTCCTCTGAAATGTCTTATGCTTTCCTGGATCGGCACTAACAGGTACAGGTAGCCAGAGGTAAAGGATTCGGGGGACTTGCTAGGTTTCTTAGACAAGACCCCATTCCTCCTCACTGTAAGAAGATTCACGGTTGCTGTTTTCGGTTTTGTTTAATAAGAATGTCTTATGGGGAGTGGTTTGTGTGTATTTTGATCCTGTGGCTCTTTTGTTTCCACAGGAACCTTAATTTTTGTTTCTTACTTCCTTCCTTCCCTTTCCTACTGAGCCTGCAAAGAGCCCCTGCCCTCTCCAAGTCACCTGCCAGAACTGGTGCCTTTCCAAGACTGCCCCGGTCGTCTGTATGTTCCCGCCCTTTCTGTCTGATTCCCCTGTGGCTAGCTGTCGACTCGCCGGATCCCAGGCTGGTTTCCCGCGTCCCCACTCAGGCCGGCCTCCCCTTCCAGGAGCGATTCATCTGCATCTTTCCCCGCTGGGGCCCCGATGCCCTCTCGCCGGCCCTGCACGGTCTCCGGCTGCCCGCTGGGGGCTGCGGAGCTTGCGGTCCTGCTGCCGGGCGTCTGCCCCTCACTCCCACGACCACCGAAGGTCGCGGCGCCCCGCCTCTCGTTGCGTTGCAGATGTGGGCTACGGGTGCCCGCCGCGCTCTCTTTATTGCTCTGTATGGTTCCAGCAGAACACGTGGAGAGATACAAATTTTGGCACCACTGTTATCCTAAGAGAACTTGGAAGTTCCCCCGACTGACTTTTAAAAACTCCTTTTTACGGCTTCAAAACTTGATCTGAAACTTCTTAACTTGGCTTCACCTATAAAAAGGTGTTGAATGGTAAAAGGTGGAAGCCGCAGGGGTCCCCTAACCTGGGGGGCAGTTAAGAGACACGATCTGTTTTCAGAACACTTGGGAGAGTCCAGCAGTCCCACAGGAGCCCTATGCCCCTAGATCCTCCTTTTTCCCTGGCTTCTCCTACCCTCCCGCCCCCTCTCCCCAAATGCTCCTTCATCTCGCCATTATAAACGGGAGGGGTGAGAAAACGCTGCACGTGCAGGATAGCGTGTCAGATGGAGGGGAGAAGATTTAGACGCCAGCCCCGTTTCTCCCCACTCCCCCGACCCCGTCCAGTTACGCGTCCCTGAGCAGTAACTTACCGCTCTGAACTCACCGTCGCGTATATGAAAGAACTCGGTCTCCTTTCTGTGCGTGACTTAAATATGAAGCTGGGAGAGTTGTCTTACCTCAGGAGACCTCGTAAAGCTCTTATGAAACATGAGGATGCTATAAGAAGCAGAAAATGCCATAAAAAATGAATGATTTTTACACAAGCCAGACACACACACACACACACACACACACACACACACACACGTCATCGTATCGCAAATTTCGTAAGATTGGGGCCCGCCTAGATGTGGCATCATCCTGGGCACAGGCCCTGGAGCAGGGCTGAGGGATGAGGAAACAACCACCTTTGCTGCCTTGACCATCAGCAGGGAGGGCCCTGCGGACACCACGGAGATACACACGTTGATTTGAGTTTGCAAAACCCTAAAATAGGTGCACAATGGTTTCCTTGGGCAACAGACAGTTTTGTGCTAGGCCACTGGGGGACAAACTGAGAGCAAAGGCAGCTGCCTTCGGCATCTTTACAGAGATTTTTATTGTTTCTTCTCCCTCCCATCTTTATTTACTGTGAGAGCAGAAAATAGAACTGGAAAGTGTGCAGCCTGTCTTCGATCCTTGGCTCGCTAACCCTTCTCTGGGCTTCAGAACAAGCGAACAGCTAGAGCGGCTTCTTCTGGAATTCTGAGAAGGAAGTTCTAAAAGTCTCTCACTCTCCGGTGGCTGCTTGCAGATGTTATCCACGCATTTATTCATGGATCGATTTGCAAAGGAGCAGTCAGAAGCCTCTGGCCCTGTCCTCCCGCCATGTCTCTGAGACCACCGCAGAAGACATCGTCTTCTCCGTACTCTGGAACCCCTGACTTAACAGAGAGTTATTGCTTCGTGGCTTAGATACGTTTCCTCTGGGAAATGTGTCAGCATCCAGTTTATGCTTAAAGCTTTTAACTAATCCCCTTTTCTCTGTCGTCTTAGGCAATTCAGGGATGAGAATGTATGCTCTGTGTTTATATACGTGTGTGTGTGTGTGTGTGTGTGTGTGTGTATTTGTGTGATTCAGGGCAAGGAGATCCCATTCCCAAGGTACCTAATTAGTCTGAGCCAATTCTGGATAAGTCCATTCCATGCCAGGGATTGGCATGATAGTGACACACAGCTCAACTCTGGCCAAGGACACACAACGGGAAGAATGCCGAGGTGCTTCTGAGAAGGAACCTCTCACTCTCAAGAATGAGATAAGGAAGAAACACTCCCTTCTTTGTCACATTTGGATGCAGGGCCTGGGACATGCCCAGTGACCAAGTTCCAGCCCGAGGATGAAGCCAGCACCACAAAGGCAAAGGCAGGGAGGTGCTCCCGACTGCAAGACGCCATCCCATCCTCTGTCTGTCCCCAGGTCTCTTGTTACGCACAATAATATATTTTTTGTTCAAGCCAGTGAAGTCAGAATTGCACGTTCCTGCAGCTAAAAGTATCTAATATAATAATGTAACATAAATAACCTCTACTTTAAAATTTCCTCACTCAAGAATCCATACCCACGAAGTCTATTTCCCTTACCAAATCTCAAGAATAAAAATGCTTATGTGGTAGGGAAGTGGGTAGTTTGGATGTTCTGAAGATTTTCTCCACAACCCTCATAGACCACAAGATATGCAAATTTTATGCAAAAGTGTTTCCACTCTCACTGTGTTACATGCTTAAGAAAAGTTTTAAATCAAGAAGCCTTGGTTTAAAAGGCTTGCTTATACGTTATTTCAACTCCACAAAAGCAGAAGCTGAGCTTTGGTTTGCCCTCTACGTGGCTTCTTAGCAAAGGCTGGACACTAAGAGAGGCTGCACAGCCCTCGCCTAGCCTGTGGATAGGAGCCCAAACTGAGTCACCATCACCAGCCACTTGGGGTGTCTTTTCTCAAATAGTTACTTGGAGTTTGTCACCAAACCCTAGAATTTCAAACAGCCAACCCAAAGTTTTCATGTCTTCAAAGATGAAAAGAAACTAAAACTTGAGGGGTATTTAACTCCCCCAAATATCACCAGAAAACCTGCTAATAAAACTAAGTTTATTTTAAGGCACTGCGGTGAGGGAGAACGCCACCTTGCCTACGTGTTACCCGTGTCTCAGCAGGGGGCAATCAGACGTGAGATATTGACAAGACTTCGGTATCTCAGCTCAAGTGGATAAATTGGGTCACTCAAGGCAGGGCACGGACTGGGAAGACTTGTGATGAAATACGTCGGGTGCAGTGGACACAGCAAAGCCAGAGTCCCAAAGTGAGTCTTGATAAGTAAACTCGTGGGGTAAGTGCTCTGGTCTAAATGTTCGTGTCCCCCAAAATTCACGTATTTAACCCTAATCACCCATGTGGTGGTGTCAGAAGGCAAGCCTTTGGCAGGCGATTAGGTCATGAGGGTGGAGCCTTCATCAATGAGATTAGTGCCCTCGTAAGAGGAGACACAAGACAGCTGCTTTGCCCCTTCCCCCATGGGAGGTTACAGCTAGAGGGGACCATTTATGTATGAGGAACGGGGCCCTCACCAGACACTTGATCTTGGACTTTCCAGCCTCTAGAACTGCGAGAAATGAATTTCTGTTGTTTACAAGCCTCCCACTTTATGGCACTCTGTTGGGGCAGCCCGCGTGGACTAGGACACTCAGCGAGCCGTTCGCCCAGGCGAGCAGACGATCGTCTGCGATCATCGATCTGTAGGAGCATCCCAGAGAGAAGGGGGAAGTTGTCTACAGGTTTGGAGTATTGTATTTCCCCGGAAAATATTCCTATGACAAACACCTGAGTCACGTTGACACAGGTGATCTCAGCATTGCCACAAACTACCATGTGTTTCAGGAAGCAAGGAGGAGAACTTGAACTTGGAGACGAAGGGGGAAAATTCACGTGT
Organism: Propithecus coquereli; assembly: GCF_000956105.1. NCBI lineage: Eukaryota > Metazoa > Chordata > Mammalia > Primates > Indriidae > Propithecus > Propithecus coquereli. The sequence goes on along the minus strand of NW_012151175.1, from coordinate 29,573 downwards.
GTGTGATCACATTGACCAACATTCCCTACTAGTCCTGCCTAAAGGGGGCTCGGATTTTTGTTTTGTTTTGCTTTTAAGAGCAATCCTCTAGATGGCTCTTTAATGAGTTCTAAGCATATGCCACACTCCACACTAGGCGCTTTGTACCAAAGCCGGACCCATGCCTGTGTGAGGTTAGGCAGGTCCGAGTACCTCAGAGCCTTCATTTCCTCAGCTAGAAGATAGGAATAGTTCGTCCCGGAGTCGGCATACAAGTTAAACCACCCGACGAATACAGAACCAACTAAGCACGGTAACTGGAATTGTCCAGTAAATATTGGTTTTCTTTCTCTTTCTTCAGGGGACTTTTGAGACTTTTGCAGAGGCAAAAATAATACTTGAAATTTTTTTTTATTTCAGCATATTATGGGGGTACAAATGTTTAGGTTACGTATATTGCCCTTGCCCCACATTAGTGAGAGCTTCAAGTGGGTCCACCCCCCCGGACGGTGCATATCACACTCATTATGTGTGTATATACCCATCCCTTCCTCCCCCTCCCACCTGCCTGACACCTGATAAATGTTATTCCCATATGTGCACTTAGGTGTTGATCAGTGAAACCAATTTGCTAGTGAGTACATGTGGTGCTTGTTTTTCCATTCTTGGGATACTTCACTTAGTAGAATGGGTTCCAGCTCTATCCAGGAAAATATAAGAGGTGCTAGATCACCATTGTTTCTTATAGCTGAATAGTGAAACTCCACAGGACAGCAAACGCCACCCGGGTGAAGTAAGCACTAGGGACAAGTGGCTGCGGAGGCCACCAAGTGTCAACACCAGACCTGAGAGACAGTCTTAGTTTCCTTTCCTGGCTCCTATGAAAAAGAGTCCAAGGTAGCATTCTCTTCCTTCCCAAAACCCTCAGGGAAGGTAAAAAGAACTCGGTGAGTGAAATTTGTAGGTTTTATATTGGCACAGACTCCTGGGAGAGGCAGGTCCCGGGTGAAGATGGTCACATAGTTGGTGGAGGTGGAGGAAGAGGTTTGTATAAAATGCTTTTTTGGAGGCCCTAGGCAGCAGAGAGAAAACATCCAAAGGTGAGACCAGCAACGTGTTTGGAAGAAGGAAGGCGAGCGTGGGCAGCATGTACCATGTGCCGGCACTGCTGATATCGTTAGTTACACGGTACCAAATTATTCGATCTTCAGGGAAACACTACGGAGCAGGGACTATATTTGCCCTTCCACAGACGAGGAAACAGACACAGAAAAATCACCCGGCTGGCCAGCGGCAGAGACGGGATCCCACCCAAGCCGTCTAATACCAGCATCCATGCTCTTAACCATGACATTAACACACCAAAGAGTCCATGTGGATCAACCCATACGAAGGCAGTTCAACGTGTCTTACAGACTCGTGTGCCTCCCCCAACAAAGAGCTCACTGATACAGCAACCTTTCACGTTCTGTAGCACATGTGGGTGTCCAGATGGCATCTAGATATGGTTCTCCGATGCCACACCCAAAGGCAACTGTCAAGAAAAGACACATCAACCCCCCATCCAGTACTGCAGAGAAGACAGACAGATAAGTAAGATGTGATCCCTTTCCTGACACAATCTCTTCCCTGGAAGATCTCCAACCGCACGCAGGCCCAGAGCCTGGGTAACTATCTGCAGAGTTGCGGAGCACAGGTGCCAGGCGCCTGGGAATTCTAGACAGAGCTACTGGCCGTGGGGTGGCCGGGAGAGCTTCAGGCAAGAAGAGAAAATGGTAGGATGGTCAGAATTGGGGACCACCCGGGAAAGAAGAGGGGGTGCTGGTGCTGGGAACACCCATGGTGAGGGGTGTCCAACCTAAGGAGGAGGGGCTCCAGGGTGGGGTGCTGGCAGGCCCAGCGGTGTCCACCCTAAAGTGCCCCGGACACAGCCTCTCACAACGCCCTCCTAAAACGCCCGCCAGACACAGGGAAAGATGGAAACTTAACACTGAAAACCAGAACCGACAGCTAATCTAGTTCTGCAACCTGGAGGAAATTTCCACTAACTGTAAAGCAGATGCAGTTGAACTGAAAAACACTCTGCGCATGCCCTGTTGACAGTAACAGAGCGATCCTGTCTTCCTGAAAGAAGGTGGCGGATTCCTCGTCTCTGTCCCCTCGACTGGCCCCTGGCTGAGAAAACACAGCGGCACAGGCAGCTGTCCACCGACTGCACCAGCCTTTCCTGATGCATCCGTGGCCACTATTTCTACATCCAAGCAAGTATCCACCTCAGTGGTGCATCCCGAGAAACTGAGTGTGTGTGTGTGTGTGTGTGTGTGTGTGTGTGAGGGAGAGAGAGAGGGAGACGGAGAGAGAGGGGGAGAGAGAGAGGGAGCGGGAGAGGGATCGCTGGCCACAGATGTAGGAGAAATCCCGTCAGTCGAGTGAGTGACACTGAATTGAAGCCAACACACACTGCGAAATGCGCTACTCAAAACACGGTTGGAGCCGTCCGGGCAAACCACGCGGCTTATCGGGACAGACTTTCTTGTTAGAGGGGAAAAGATGAAAATACCAGCAAGACATCTATTAAAAAATGCTGAGATCAAGGAAAATGAAACTGAGGATTTAAAGAAAACAAAAACGTGCCTCTCTCTAAAAGTCATTTGCTCTCACAACTGAATGAAATCTTTGGAACATTAATTTAGTGTTCACGGTAGATAAAGACAGACAGTGACAAAAGGACGACTGGATTGTCTACACGAGATGAGGATTTCAAGGAACCTAAAAATGCAAGATTAGCACCAAAACATAACTGCAGGCAGGAGGAGCCAAAATGTCACTGGGAAAGTAACTGAAATAGTTATTTGTAAAACAAATCTAAAGAACACACCAACATTTAAATAAAGAGAACCGAGAAAGAAAACTAATGAAAACTATGATGGTGAATATAGGGGGAAGAAAAGAAACTTCTAACCCTGAGAAGCACGTGTGTCTGTGACTCTGTTCCTCCCACTCCCTGCTCGTCCCTGGGTCCGTTGGTGCCACTCCCTGCTCAGCCCTTGGCCCCTGGCTCAGTGGGCAGCCTTGACCCTGACGCCTCGTCTCTGGCCCTGCCACTGCTCAGAGCCCCGCGTGGTGAGCCCACGCCTCCATCAGACTACGGAGGCCGCAGTCAGGCCAGAGCCCATCGAACCGAGAGGCTGGCCCTCCTTCCTGCCCTCCCCAGCGCCAGCGAGGAGCCCTGCTTCAGGGCATGGGACGTGGCTGCCCCGGCGGCTGCTGGAAGATGCAAAGTATCAGCATCAGAATCTGGAAATGAGGGAAAGCTAACACCCCAAGAAGGCACCGTGCGCAATGAAAGACAAGGCACCGTAGGAGCAACAGATAAATTCCTCTCTCCTTTTGCCGCCAACAGCAGTTTCCAGGTGCCATGGGGCGTCGCCAAGGAGCCGGCTGTGTTGTTTCGTGGCAAGACAGCCAGCTCAGTAGCTCAGCAGCTCAGCAGCTCAGCAGCTCACACTGGCTTTCGCTCCCTCCAGCCGTGCCCCCAGCCTCGCCGTCCTGGGGTGACACCTTCCCGGAAGCTTTAGCATGTAACTTTGTCTCAGGTTCTGTTTTCTAGAAAACCCAGATAAAGACAAAGGTCATGCAGATCAAAGATCAGTGGAAAGAGAGCTTACAGAGAAGACAGATGTTTGTAATTTTAGGCAAAAATTAGAAAAAGTAAAGGCATTAAAAGCCTAAAAACCTTTAATTCATAAAAACAAACAAAGCATATTTTTTTAAAAAGTGTTATAAATTGAACAAAACCCAGTTGACTTCATGCTTCTCTACAAAAGTCAATGCCAGAAGACAAAGTGACCACATATACAGACTTTGAGGATGAAATTTGTGTCCAAAGAATTTTTAAATAGCTGCTTTGTTGAAAACCATGTGGAAGACCTTCCAGATATGCAAATAAATATATATATTCCCTTATACATTTATGGACAACTAACTAACCTGAAGACAGAGTCTAGCTAACCAACAAATGAATGAAAATAAATAACTAAAACATAGAACTTCACGTGCAAAGGGATCGACATTCTTTTGTTGTCATCTAAGACCCGCTAACACAGATTGAGAGGTGGCGCCGCGACAAGGCCATTTCTGAAGAGGAGAAGGTGGAGGAAAGAGGGAGGAGTGTCTTACCTGTCATTCTGACACATGCAGCTGTCCCCGACATAAACGATGGTTCAGCTTAAGATCTTGCGACTTCACCATGGTGTGAAAGCAACACACATTCCGTAGAAGCCCTGAGGCTTTGGGTTAGAGGACTTTGCCGCGCTGTAGGCTGATGTACCTGTGGCCTCTGAGCACAGTTGAGGTGCGTGAGGCTAAGCCGTGACGCTCGGTAGGTTAAGTGTGTCAGACCCATTTTCGACTTAGGATATTTTCCACTCAGATGGGTTCATCGGGACGTGACGTCATTGTAAGTCAGGAAGCACCTGTATGGTTACGAATCCACGAAATCTTAGCCTCACAACAGGCTTGGCGTGGAACGTAATCTATATTAAACATTACAGAAGAGAAGGGAATATGTCAATTTCTCAAAGCGGGACATGAGACCTTTTCTAAAAAGGTAGAGAAATGCTACATTAGAGGGGAGAACAGAAACCAGTAGTAAATGACCCAAGATTGAGTCCTGGGTCTCCCACTAACCTTGTATCTTTGGGCAAACTGTCTGGCGGAATGAGCATTCGTTTCTTCATTTATAATCTCACGTGTGTATTGCAAGTATATATTAGTAGATGTATTCATGTTTTGTCTAAAAGTTCTCTAGCAAAAATGCATGATGGGACTCTAGAAATGTCCCTGCTCCTGCAGCACTTGGTCTTGTCTCTGTTTATGAACAAGGGATATGAAGATGAAAAAATAAATATCCTATTTTGATCTTCAAACAGTTCTGGATCTAGCTAAATAAAACCTGCTAGGCCTGACAATTGTGCCCCTGACAGACAGAAAACAGTGACTCTTTAGATTGTTTTGTCGGTTCTCTGAAGGCTAGCGCACCCTCTTTTTGCAACCTTATTTTTCACTCGTTTCCCATATGAACCGCTAACCCCAGTCCTCCTGCCAATCCTCTCTCCAAAGACACATTCCCGCTGACACTGCTGCAGTCTGCGATCACCTACTCATGTCCCCTCAGGCCTGTTGCAGCAGCTCACAGTTGTCTGTGGTGGCCACTGGTGCCCTTGCCGCTGTCCTTGCAGCTGTAGGGTCAAGAGCCCATAGCTCCTCGCTCCCGTTATGTGGAATGGCAGAACCTAACAATGACGTCTCTTTCTTTCCCATCCTCACCTCCTGCCAGTGGAGGTCTTAGAAATGTAGTTTTCACACTTCCAGACCCTGGGATATAGATGGGACTACTGAAGGCCATAAATGAAACCAAAATATTTCCACCAAATACCAAATAACCAAATGTTAAAAATCAACATTTTGCTAAAGTTGAAGTAGTACTCTCACAGAATGAACGTATGAGATACAGAGTTGGCCTGGAACGTTATTCAGATAATTAGTTATTGCATTCTTATCATTAGACGTTTTAGTAGTAAATCTTAAAAGTTTCGTATGATAGTGCAGGAACCGTAGAGTTTGCTAAATTGCTGTTCACTTTCCATCAAGGGTGGTGGAGGAAGAAGCCAGTTATTGGGAATATCTTATTTTTCTGTCACATTTCATTCTTTTCTACATACTTTTATACTGTTTATTATGTTTGGATCAAAGATGATCTAGCATGAGAATCGTAGTATATGACATTAAGACTTTTTCATTTCATGAAGTTTTATATTTACAAAGATGACAAACTGCTCTGAGTTCTTCTTTGTAAAATGGAAAAAAAATTCAAAGCAATATTTTGTTTTAAAAGAATTGATGGCTTCAGTGGGATTAAATGTGACAAAACTTAGAGTTTTCCAAGATTTTTTAAAGTTTTCAATGTTGAATTATGTAAAGATTGGAATATCATACAATAGCATCTCTATTATTCTGTTCTGTATTATTATTTAAATATTTATAAGCGTTTGCTGCCTCAAAAAATACATATACATCCTTTATAAAGTTATCCAACCAACATACTATGTCTCAGATTGTAATTGATCAAGCTTTTTCCCTGTTTAACAGTTTATATGCGTTTGATAATTTTTATATCAATCTCGACTTTCACAAATAATTATTTCAGCATTGGATTGATAGAATAAAATTTCGACATAAAGAACATATAGTGATTTTGTACTCCAGGTTACATCTTGAATGCTTCACTTTTTGTGAAAGTAAATGTACACATGTTAATATAATCTCGAATGACATGCCATGTGAACATGAATAACGTGAGTATGTTGTTAATCTATGTGATCACACAATTGTTGATTGCACACAAGTCCAGAGATGGCTGGAATAACACCGAAGTCAGCGTTTGACTTTCCAGAGGCCCCAGTCAAAGCCAAATAACATATTTTGGAAGCACAGCAAGGCAGAAGCCAACCTTCGATGTATCGTAAGCTGTGAATGAGTTCTGTTTTCTGTTTCACGTGTTTTTACCAAAAGACCTTATTTGCACCCATAACCCATGTAGAATTGGACACTGCACACGAGAGCGGCTCTGCCCCTAAAAAAAAGCCGGGTCCACAGGAGGAGCCTGGCTTTGGTTCCGGTCCATCGGGCGGCTTCCCGGCCGGCCTCAGCAGGGGCACGTGCGCCGCTGGCCGCCTCGGCATCTGGGAGGTCTAAGCCTCCTACTCACCGGCTCAAGTTTTCACGTCAGGGAAACCTTCTTGGTGCAACAGGAAAGAGGCAGCACAAGAGACTAAGCGACGTGTCTCCAGGAAACCTCTCGTGAAAATGCCCAGATGGCGCCAAAGATCTGCCTAATATTCCTTTTTCTCTCCTCCCACCATCCCCTTAAAAGCCTCTCCTTTTCGTAACAAGAATTTTGGGCAGGCCCTCCTCGGAGACATTCCTAGACGGCGGAAAAGGATGACGTTTTAGATCTGCTTTAGTTTCTGATCTTCTCATTGGCACTTGGGGTTTCACGTTCTTCCACTGAGTCTGAGAGGACCCTCCCCACTCCTGACCTTGACCCACACGGACCCTGAAGCTCGGCCGAGGGTCTTCCCTGAAGGGATGCGGAGCGGGACAAATCCCAGGGGACACCCCTCCCTTCTCCAGCAGCTCTCTCCAGGAGACCACCAACAGCACCGTGCATGAGAAAAGGAAGTCACTAGAAGTTTGGGATGGGACAAAACAGTTACACCAAATTGCCTCCATTGGCCGATTGGCCTGGAAGCCAAACCCAGCCAGCTGCCTGGATTCTTCCATTTGTAGTGATGAAAAATTGTAAATGGTTTAAAGAAACGAAAGAAGAAGACTATTTTATCATGCAAAAATTATATGAAATTTAAATTTTAGTGTCTATAAATAAAGTTCTACTGGAACATAGCCATGCCCCTCCGCTCATACGTTGTCTGTGGCTGCTTTTGCTCTATGACATTTCTGTCATTGCCGCAGAGACTGTGTGGTCTGTAGAACAGAAAATATTTATCATATATCCCTTTGCAGAAAACATTTGCAAACATTTGCAAAGGCCTTATTGAGGGAGGAGCAGGGTTTTACAATTGATATCTAGTCTTGAGCTTTAGGCCTTTTTTACTGGCTGTAATTCAAACCACTCTTCCAGTCAGCATAGCTTCGGGGACCCAAGCGTTGTCTCAAAGCTTGGGGCTCTGGTGCCCCAATTTGTCTCATGCCGGGGGACAGCCATGGATATGGCCCAAGTGTCATTTCTTCAGTATAGATGGTGATAATGATGGCAATGATGGTGGACAAAATGGAGAAGAAGAAGGAAATGGCAAAGAAAAGTAAAAAGATTATGTAATCAGCCTTACAAAATGGCCCCTCCCTAAGTTAGTTTTTGTTCCCTGAGACTTTACCAGTCAAACCTAACAGCCAGACTCACCCTCCATCTCCAGCAGCTGATTCTGGAATGAGACCCCCTGAGGACCCTCTGACTTCAAACCCCGTGTGGCCTCCCTGCCTGCCTCAACCCTCCACAGCAGTCCTGGCCCTTAGGCGCTCAGGGAGATGGATTTGAGACTACTCTTCCTGACAGGCGTCTTTGGCGTTAAAAATCCTTTCTTCCTTCGTCGTCTCAACAACTGGTTGTTTGTGCGGTGAGCAGCGGGTTCTCGGCTGGACCCCTTTCCAGATTTGGTAACAACTGCATTAGGGTTTGTGGGTGTTGTCTGGGCCTTTCACGTGTATGACTCCAGTTAATCCTCCCTCCACGCCTCTAAAACAGACGCTATTATCCTTCCCACTGTGCGGAAACCACATCTTGGAGAGGTACAGTGGAGAATTACCCAGGTTCACACTGGGAATGGTGACTCTCAGCAACGACCCAGTTTCCTAACTCAGAGCCTGTGGTCTAACCACCAGGTCAGACTGTGTCCCATGGCACCCTCTGAGTCCCCAGAACCCCCGAGATGCTTCTTCATTGCGACCTGATTGATTTTGTTCAACCTGACTGGTTACTCAGCCCCGGAGGTGGGATGGATAAAAAGGAGCCAATAGTGAAAAACGATGATTCTTAGAAACATCACCGCAGTGGGCTGAATGTTTGTGGCCCCCCAAACCCACGTGTTGAAATCCTGACCTGAAATGGGATGGCATTAGGAGGTGAGGTGTTTGGGAGGTGATGGGTCAGGGGGCGGAGCGCTCAGGAACGGGACGGCGCCCTGGGAAGACTGAGCGGGAGAGAGCTTGCTCCCCGCCGCTCTCCCCACCATGTGAGGGCACAGGAGGCCACTGTGGGCAAACCTGGACGGGCCTCACCAGACACAGGGTCTGCTGGCGCCTTGGTCTTGCACTCCCCAGCCCCAGAACTGTAAGGCATAATTGTTTAAGCCCCTCGGTCTACGGCATTCTGTAATGGCAGCCCACACTGAAATGATCAGAAGAAATGATCAGTCACTCACAACAAATAAACATCCTCAAACCAAAAACTCAAACACAGTAATTTAACATAATTCGGGTATCTGGGTAGATCTCAGAGTCTTTGCGAGAGACCTCAGAATCCATCCAGGTGTCAAGAATTAATGAATAGATCTGTCCTGCAGTTAGTTGTAAATGCATTGAGTGAATGTAAATGCTGGGGTGGTTTATAAAAGAAACCCATTTAAGGGGTTACCTTTTTGTTATTGGGCCTCTTTTATTCAGTCTACCGTTTCTGTCAACTGAGACTGGAACAGCCCCACCCTGGTGTCCTCGTGCTGCAAAGTGATGAAGCACACCACGCAGCGTCTCGGCTGAGGATGGAACAAAATGTCTGGAGTTGGTACTTTCCAGATAAATCCGGGGTATTTGGGTGTCAGATTCAGAGCGCCTCATTTCTACGAGCCTCTCAGACTGAATTATCTAGCCACGAGAAATGAATATGGTGAAAAGTTATTTTGGCTTCCATGCCGAAGTTTATTCTAGAAACAGACTATATTTTTAGTCAACTATGAAGAGGCTACTTGCTAACATGAGCTTTCTGTTTTCTGGCAACGACGGGCTGCCTCCCGCTGCGCTGAGCGCTCAGTCGCTGGGAAGGAATAAAAGGGCGGATGTTACATTCATCAGGTCGCGGCAGATGGGATTTCTGCCCTGGGCGGCAGATCACCTCTAAATTCTGATCACCTCTAAGGCCCCTTCTCATTCAAAATCTGTTATTCTAAGATAAGGCCCGGGAGCATTTTTCTGGGACTGCCCCAGAGAAAATTTAATAACTTGGGGCACACAATGGCTCTCATTCATCCTTTGCCTGTGGCTGCCGCCTGCCTCCCCCGCTCTCCATTAAGTTTGCAAAGAGTAGAAGGTTTGGCTTCTGGGCTGCAATTTAATCTGTGTGCAAAGGCGATACGGGAGCCTGCGGTAGCGAGCTGCGCTCTCCGGAACAGGGCGGCTTTATTAGTCCCCCTTCAATTAAGCAGGGAACCTTCGGGCTTCCAAATGAACTCCGTCTTGGTGGCGACAGAGAGAGATGATTTTGTCTCAGGGAGCAGAGGCCCACTGGGGACAATGGGTGCCTCTGTCTCACGTGGCGAGAGGGTAGGGTTTGCATCTGCCTCCAACAGCCATTCTCTGTGAGAGAGAAAAATCCCCTTTTGGGGGAGGGGCTGCCAAACCAGGAGCCTCCGGGGCTTTCTCAGACCCCGCGCCTTTGCCCACCGAGATCCTGGCATGTCACACTTCGTGGGAACACACAGGAACATCCCGTACAAACGAACACCCCTTCTCCCGTGAGAATTTTTTCTCTTAAAAATGTTACTGACAGCAGCGCCTTCTGTAGCTCGACATGCTGTTGAAGAGAGAGGGGAGGACCAGGAGCTGCAAGAGGGGTGCACCCAGGGGTGCGAGGGGGTGATGGCTGTGGGTGGTATTATGGGATGGGGTGAAAGGCAAGGACTGCAAAGAGATAATGTTAGAAAATTAGGCTGACGCTTGGTCATGGGATCCTCATGTGCTGTGTCAGATGCTCTTGCAGGTGTTACAGGGCCAATAAAGGGAGGTGACGTAGATGCGCAGCCGCCAGCCTCACGCTGCGGGTGTGTACGTGGGTGCCCCGAAGGCGTCTGACGCCAGGGGAAGAAGCTTTGACTGGAGAGATGAGCTCGAGTATCGCTGGGGTAAGGGCAGCGGGTGAGATCACAGAAAGTGTGAGACTACCCAAGGGAATGTGAAATAGCAGGGGTCCGGTCAGGAGCGGGAACCTACGAGTGAGACAGAAAGCCACAGTCGAATCGGCACAAGGGCCACCAGGACGGTCAGGCGTGCGAGGAGACCCCGCAGCCCAGAGCAACAGCTTCCTCCCATCCCCGCGCCACCTCGTCTCTGGGGGACGGGCGGGAGGAGCTGGGATCCAGGCGAGCCTGAATCAAGGGTGAGGTCCCTTGGACGTCAGTTTTATTCTCGGAACTAAAGGAAAGAGCACGCACATGGTGACTTGGACGTGGCCCTGGTCCTGGGGCCAGAGGTTGAGTGCTGACCTGTGCCCCTTCCGTGGCCTTGGGAAAGTCACTTTACTCCTCCCAGCCTTGGTTGTCTCGCTGGGAAATGGAGAGCGTGGCTGATATGCTCTCTGCTCTCAGCTCAGATAGGGCCGCAGTGAGTGGCGCCGTCACTGCTAAGCCGGCCACCGGGGTCGGCCTTGACACCGTGGGACCAAGGAGCAAATGTAGAAGCCGCGCTCGCTCGTTTCTTGCGGGTGGAATTCCACAAAGGCCCCGGCTCTGTGGGGACCCGCGGCTCCCTGGAACGATGCTCTGAAGACAAAACCGGGCAGAGCACACGTCCCCACATCTCCTGCCCGAGTCCCTGTGTTCCCGAAAATATAAATGTCCTCGGTCCTTGCCGTGCTCACACACAAGATAACGTGTGACAGGACCCGTGATGAATCAGCGACTGCGCCTCTGCAGATGACAACGCGATGTGCTCGTGCGCCCAAACGGCGATGTGAGTCTGTTTCAGTGTCGCCTCCAAGCGCGTGTGACGTAACTCGCCCACACTGAGCCCGCACCCCTGCGCGTAGCTGTGAGCCAGGCCGCACTGGGGTCCGAGTGGGGCGGAGCCTCCGAAGGGCTGTCTGGGCCGCAGGCCTCCGTCTACAGCCCTCGGTAGGACTGCGGAGCAAAACCGACTTCGGTTCTTTAAAAGCTCGATTTCCCCTTGTCGACAACACTTCCCTGCACCCTGCTCTCACCCCTGCGTGCTGTCCGTCCGTCCCCACCTCCTGCGCTTCCGGAGTCCCTTCGCTTGACCCAGCCCGCCCGTCCTCTTGAAGTGGAAGATTGGAAAATTCCACTAAAGTGGAATTCTTAGAAATTCCACTACCAGGCTTTTTTTCCTTGCGATCCTTACCTGGGCCCCCTCCTCACCTACGACCTTGCCCTCATAAATCACCTGTAGCCTGTAGCAATTAGTGTACCAGGCTGTAAAAATAGCTCAGGACCCTGCCTCACTAAAGTTAACCCTGTTATCGCCGCGCCCCTCCTCCTTAAGCAGAGTGTATAAAAGACTGCAATGCTCTTTGTCTGGTGCTCAGAATTTGGAGAGAGCAAATTCCCCTCTGAGCCTTGCCGGCCGGCACATAAAACCTGTATTGCCAAAATCTCTGTGTGTGTCTCTCGGTCTATTCTTGGTCAGCCCTGCCGTAACACTCTCGCCCGGGCGACTACCGTCACCGTGTCTCAGCGTCCTCCGCAACTTGTCTCCACCCTGAAAAGCAATCTCTTTTTAAAAAAAGAAAAATCAAGTCATTTTTCTGTTTAAAACCCATCAATAGCTTCCCACGGCCTTCAGGCTGAGTCCAAACCCGCCCTGTGGCCTCGTGTGCTCACAGCCGCCTCTGCCCCCCACGCTGCCCTCAGCCTGTGCCCTGGGAATCCCAGCTTCTTTCAGCGCCTCTTACACTTTCCACTTAAACGGCAATTCCGTAGGAAGGCCAGTTCTGTATTTCCTTTTCTAATGTCAGCCCCACACTGACCTCGGTCTCTGTGGCCTGGAAGCCTTGGAGGCCTCAGTGAGCATGCACTGGATGAATGACGCAGGAATAAATGAAGGAATTCACTGACCGGTGGCCTGGAGGCTTCCTGCATCCCCACCACAGTTCAAGTTCTCACTTAAGTGACAAGGCCCCAAGTGGCCCCTGGGTACAGCAGCGACAATCCCCCAAGCGGCCCCTGGCTACAGCAGTGACGATCCCCCAAGCGGCCCCTGGGTACAGCAGCAGTCCCATCACCACGTGAGACCTGAGGAGTCCGCTGTCCGGGTGCGCTTCGTTTTCTCAGTCCTTGATGAAAAGATAAGATATCAGGACCTTTCCACCGGAAAGGTTTGTTGCTGGTCACCTTCCAGATTAAACCACTGCACGTGCCTGTCACACGCTGCTCAACAGGCTGTGGCAAAAGTTGGAAGCACCAAGAAGAAGTCTACCGAAGCACCAAGAAGTCTACTGAAGCTCCAGGTCTATTTTAACAGAACTACTAATAATATCTCATTTTAAAATGCAGAATCCAAGACAAATGTCAAATCAAAGTGGGTGCTAAGGCTGGTGGCACAAACTCACTCAGCCTCAGGTGACCCCAATATATTAGTACAAGCCACGTCCCTCCTTCCTTCTCCCCTGGCACTTTCATCCGTTTCCTATTATTGTATACAGGTAAAATACGATGAGAAAAACTGGGAAGATCTCTGCAACAATGAGCATTTATTTTCCATGAATAAATGAAGTATTTTCCACTTCGGAGAGTTCATTCCATTTCGATTTCGGTGTAAGGAAGGGGAAAGCCAAGGAAGGCTAAGAAGTGGAAAAGACGTCAACATCGAAATAATGGGAAACATTTTTAGAACTTTTCGTTATCCTGTGGCCTTCGAACAAAAGTGAAAGCGAAGAGGAGCCCCTGTCCCAGGCACCGTCTAAAATTTCTCTTATTGGGCCAGTCCTCCCCAGCTGACCCGCGGACACTGGCGAGAAAGCGGAGCGCGAGCCCGGCGTGGAGCGCGGCGTGGATCAGGAGAAGGTGTGCGTGTTGGGGTGAGAGGGGAGATGTGCTAACACCGGAAAGTTCATCTTCCCCTAAGTGTTGTTTCCCCAAAGCCACGACTTTCCTTCAAAATAGTTGACGTTTTTCCTGTCATGCCATGAAAACGTAAGAAAACAAAATGAAACTGAAGCCTTCCTTCCCAAAGTTAAATTTCCAGCAGATTGGATGCTCAGGGTTCCGCAAGCTGCAGGGAGCAGAGACGGGGTTCCCGGAAGGCTTTGCCTAGTTCCAGAGCCTCCTATCCAGCCAGATACGTGAGCATTAAGACTGGTTTGGGGGGTGCGGGGAGAGCGTGAGCAATAATGCTAGCCTTGGGTGTAATCCAAAGTGATTTTTGGCTGCTGAATTTTTAAAAAACATCATTGTCCCCAAACCTGCACAAACATCTTCTTCCTCTAAGCATTTCCCCTGACACGATGCTTTGGTAGAGCCTTACTGACAAAATAGCATGTGCCTTGTCATCCACTCACAGCCCCGAGGGCATCGTGAAGATCAGATGTCTGTCCCTACGGGTGGTGCCAGCTCTCTTTTCTCCCTCAAAAGGAAAGCCAAGAAATTGGGACGCTGTCGTCAGCGGGACAAACCGGGTTTCAAACCACTTACGGTCAAAACTCATCAGTGCAAGTCTGACTGATCCCAAACTCACAATAGGCTCTCTGTGCTCGACTGGGTTCAAGTTTGCTATTGTTATGAAACAGGGAGCGAAGGGGAAGTGGATGAGAATAATTCCCATTCACGGATGCATCTAGGTTCTCTGAGACAAGGGCAGCCTCATCGCGCCCACTCTTGCCTCGGACAATGGTGCTTACCTCCTGGGTATCTGAAAATCAAAAACATGGAATTTGATTTTAAATGTGTTCCATTACAAATATTCAACAATAGGGACCAATCTAGCCCCTCTGCCTCGCGAGCGAGGATGGCTTGTACAGGTTGTAGACTTTCTCAACTGTCTTTCCTTTCCCAAGAGGTGGCAATACTGTAAGGACACCAGAATCCACTCTTGGCCGAGCCAGTAATGCACAGTGGGCAACAGCAGATGGCTCTCTGTGCCTGTGTCGCCCCGAGCCCAGGTTAGGGCTCTGGGCATGGCTCCGGGGACCCAGGCTTGTGTCAGTAGAGGTGGGAGGCAGGTGAGACGCATTACGATTATTTGCAGCCAGCATCCTCTGCTAGACCTTCAGCGCCTTGAAGGCAGAGCCCCATTGCCTCATTCTGGTATTTACGGCGTCGCCAGCACCGTTGCTGCCTGGCACCAGGTGCAGACCAGCGAGCACTCCTTCCCCTAGTTCATCGCCGCCTTCCGAAGGGCCAGGGTGCCGCAGCTATGGCTGTACCATTTAAATAGATTCGCATGATACTTTGTCTCCTAACTTTAGTAAACCCTCCCTCCCAAGAATGACAAATTAGATTAAATTAAATAGCACAAGCATTTTCAAACACAGTAGTTTGGACAGGATGCACCCAAAATGCATATCAGGTTTTCAAATCAATTTCTCTCTCCGCATTCTAGATTGGGAATGGCAGGCTGATAACCAAGCACTTGTGCAAACAGCGGGAGGGAAAGAAAGCAACAGAGGGGGCGGAAGGTGAACAAGGAAAGGATGAAAACAGACCCAAAAAGAAGCAGCCCACAGCCCTGTCCTTTTTCATGACTCTCTGAATTGTCGTTTGATACCAGCCTGCTCTGTTCAACTGTTGCAAACGTCAGTGTCGGCTCTTCACGGGTGACTTCGTAGAGTGGGAGGAGTTGAGGGCAGGGAGGGATGAAGTTTTGTATCTTCGGCACCTGGTGCGGAGCCCAGCCCCCAGGGCTATAGTTTAAATCGCCTTTATGAAGAAACACAGTTTTTAGTGAGCTTCCACACACTTATTCAAGATTACGATAAATGCAATTGTTGCCCACAACGTCCCTGAACTCTCGCTGAATTTAAAGATGCCACCCAGAAAGTGTTCTGGTGCTGCCAGCTTCGTCCCATGAGACAACAGTTTCTCAAAGACAAGCTGTACGAGCAGCCAGAGCTCACAGCCAAGAGCAGCAGGCCAGGCTGTGTGGCTTCCATGGCCAGCTCTTCAGGGCTGGGACTTGTGGTCCTGGGCACATGGGGTGAGGAAAGCCGAAATCATAGGAAAGCGCATGAACTGAACCTGAAGGAGCTGCAGCCAGAGAAACTCAGAATTCTCTGTAATTACTGTAGCTGGATGCAAGGAAACGGATTTGTGGCTGCCTTGGGGCTTGCTCCAGTAGACGTGTATTGCCTCAGGGAGGGGCCGTGGCAGGTATCCCTGCAAGTGGGTTTCCACACTCCTGGGAACCGGGGGATGAGCTGAGGTCCAGAGGCACCCAGGCTGTGACCCTGCTTTCTCCGCCCACGCCCGTGAGAGCCTGGCCTTGCTGGCACTGAGTTGGGTGCGGGAGCCACGGGAGCGCCATGTTTGTAAGCATTTCTCTCCACGGCGGCCTCCACTGCAACGGCTGGCAGAGCTTGGAAACTACTGGCGCCCGCGCCCCTCCCCCAGAGATACTAATTTCACTCATCTGGGGTACACCTTGGGTATCCAGGTTGTTTTATTTTTCTTTTGTTTTTTGAATCATATTTATTTGTAATAGGTGATACATGCACATAGCATAGAATTTAAAATGTACACAGGATGATATAAGAAATCTCTGTCCAGCCACTGTCTTCAGCCGCCCACTTCTCCTCCAGGAGGCAACTTCCAGAGACAATCTTAAAACAGGCAAGGAATTCTATATATTTATATAAAAAATAAAAGTGTGGCATGCACTGTTCTGTACTTTGTTATCTATTTATCTCGATTCTCCTTGCTTTTTAAAAATTTCCCCTATCACTAACCTCTTGCCTTGGTGAGATTCAGGTGTGACGATCGATGTGCCCATATTGACGTTGTATTAACTGAAGTCTGTGGTTTGCATGAGGGTTCACTCTGGCTGTACGTTCTGTGGGTTGTGACAGATACACTAACGACACGCATCCACCGTGGCAGTGTCCCACGGAACAGTGTCGCTGCCTTCCCAACCCCTGTGCTCCGCCCATCCCTCGCTCCTTCTCTTCTCCCCTAGGCCCTGGCACCTGCTGATTTCCTTACTGTCTCCATAAATTTGCCTTTTCAGAATGTCGTGTAGTTAGAACAGTACAGTGTGTAGCTTTTTCAGACTGGTTTCTTTCACTTAGAAATATGCACTTAAAATTCCTCCACGTCTTTTTGTGGTTTGATGGCCCATTCATTCTTACCATCGAATGATGTTCCATTGTATGGACGTGCCGCAGTTTGTTTATCCGTTCACCTAAGCAACACCTTGGTTGCGTCTGAGTTTTGGCAATCTCAGCTCATTTGGGTAAACACCAAGGAGCGTGACTGCTGGACCCTAAGGTAAGAATATGTTTAGTTTCGCAAGAAACTGCCGGACTCCCTCGCAAAGCGGCTGCACCCTTCTGCGTTCCCGCAGCCCTGCATGGGAGTTCCCGTCGCTCCTCGCGCCGGCCAGCATTCGGCGCTGTCGGTGTTCTGGAGTTTAGCCATCCAACAGGTATGTAGTGGCAGCTCATTACTGTTTTGATTTGAAACTCCCTAAGGACATACGATATCGAGCATCTTCTCGTACGCCTATTTCCCGTCTGTACGTCTTCTTTGGTGAGGTGTCTGTTCAGGTCTTTTGTCCACTTTTTTAGCTGAGCTGTTTGTTTTCTTGCTGTTGAGTTTGAAGAGTTCTTTCTGTATTTTGGGTACCAGCCATTTGACAGATACGTGTTTATAAATATTTTCTCCCCGTCTGTGGCTTATCATTTCCTTCTCTGAAAAATCTCTTTCCCAGAACAGACGTTTTTAATTTTAATGACATCCAGCTTATCATTTTTTTCTTTCATGGTTCACACTTTTAGTGTTGTATCTAAAAGTCATCTCCAAACCCCAGGTCACCCAGATTTTCTCCTATGTTATCTTCCAGGAGATTTATAGTTTTGCCATCTATATTTAGGACCATAATCCACTGTGAGTTAGTTTTTGTGAAAGCTGTAAGTTCTGTATCTACGTGTATTTCTCTGCACGTGGATGTCCAATTCACCCAGCACTATTTATTGCACACGCATCCTTTCTAGACTGAATTGCACTTGCTCCTTTGTCAAGGATTTGTTGACCGTATATACCCAGAAACCTGAGTATCCCAGGGGTTTTAACCTTCCACCTCCAGGTGGTTTTAACATGCAGCCAGTGTTGGGAATGCGCTCAGATGAAAGTACGTGGATTGTTCATAGAAGCTCCTCTGGTAAGGCAATGGAAGCCCCGAGGGCAGCAGCTTAGCAAACATCCACCTGTTTTCTCAATTCTGGAGGGCCCGCCCCGGCAGGAAGACTGTCACCAGCAGCTGCACGCCCTGTTACAACCCCGGCTCCGAGAAAGCGGCCCCAAGACATGTTGTCTCTGCTCTTTCTATTAACATGTGAACCGCTTCACTTCCTTAAGAGGATGACTCCTAACTAAAGACAGCAGGGATTTATAGCAGGTGGGCATGTCTGTGGACTCCTCCCTGCAATCCCTAAATCTCCTGAGATGCCGCACAGGGATGAGTGTGGCCAGGTGCTCTGGCGTGGGGTGTGGAGCGCTTAGGCTGGGAGCCGGAGGAGCGGCAGGCGAGGCCAAAATGAGGATGGCGAGTGGACAGGATCCAAACGCTCCCCGCTTGGAAAGAGTCTCCACAGCTGCTTCTGGCTACGCCCGTCATGGGTTCCTGTGCAGACCACCCTGGACAGGAACAAGATGCAGGAGCAAGGCCCCGGTGGGTGGAGGGAAGACAGGGTTTGCATCCTGGAGGTCGGGAAGCCAGAGCAGGAAGGCAGGGCTGGAACACAAAGTCCTCATTGGTCCTGGAGGCAGAGCTGAGGCTACGGCCCTGGGATCACACGAGAGAGAGGGAGCCGCTGCCAAGGACTGGGGGGGAACAGGTGGAAGCCTGGCTCCCCGGTGCCCAGCCTGCCGTCCGCACTCAGGCCTGTGCGGCCGTGATGGGCAAACGAATGGCCAAGCGATCCAGATTCAATCATTTAAATCACCCTTTCTGTGACTATAATCGTAATGTCTCTTTCTTACGGATTTCCCGTTCTGTGCCAGACGGTTCCCTGGAAGGTCAATGTCATTCCCATGTGTTCTAGGCTGTGTCCCTCCAAATGATGCAGTGAAGTCCTCACCCCTTGGTCCCTCAGGGGGTGGCCTTTCCAGAGGTAACCCAGGTACGTGGAGGGCATGCGGGTGGACCCTCCCCCAGGAGGACTGGAGTCCTTATAAGAAGGGGAAGTTTGTGCACAGACCCGCTCAGGAAACACAGCCTGAAGACCCACAGGAGGAGACGGCCGTGTGACAGGCGATGCAGCTTCAAGTCCAGGAGCACCACAGGTGGCTGGCGACCTCCAGACTCAGGAAGAGGCAGGAACAAGCCTCCCCGAGCCATCCGAGGGAACACGGCCCTGCCAACACCTTCACTTCGGACTTCTAGCCTTCAGAACCGTTGAGAATAAATTTCCCCTCTGTTGGGCCACCCAGTGTCTGCTTATTTGTTACAGCAGCCGTGAGATAACACCCTGTCCAGGCAAAAGCATCGAGGTGCAATGCTGTTATGTAAACTGTCTGGGTTCATAAAGGCAGGCAGTGGGACAGTTGCTATTGCACTGTGGTCTAACGTCTCCAAATCTTTGTTCCACTCTCCTGTGCAGCCGTGTCAAAAGTCTCAAGAGAAAGATGGTTCCGGTCACTGGGTAGACCAGTCATGGCTGCAGCCAGGGTCCTGCAGCCTGGCAGGCACAGATGCTCCGCAGAGGCTGATGCCTTAACAAGGCGCATTCCCATCTGGATGAGCTATGACTTCTTTCATTTTGGGGAACAGTGTGGAATCTGCAGGCATTTACTATAATAATTAGTCATTCCGAGGGAGTATTCTCTGAAAATAAGGTCAAATATAATTAATATCAGAACTTAAAAAGCTGGGCATAGCACAGTGTGTTTCATGCCTGTAACCTCAGCTCTTTGGGAGGCCAAGATGGGAGGATCACTTGAGGCCAGGAGTTCAATATCAGCCTGGGCAACCCAGAGAGACTCCATCTCTACCAAAAAGTAAAAATAAAATAAACATAAAAATCCAGTAAACAATTTTCCCTCCAAAACATCAGCCTCCAGGACCACACGCTGGGGAACCAGCATGACGTCTGGGTCCCAAAGTACTAGGGTTGGGTGCAGGATCTGCCCTGAAGTGAGTCCCATGCCTCTCTGCAAGTGGTTCCTACATCGATCACCGTGCTCCCTCTTGAGCAAAGAGAGAGGGCTGCCCTTACGGGGTGATGCGGCTGCAAGAACTTCCCTCCGGCAGGAGCCATGAGCACCTCCTCGCGTCTCTGTCCCTGCCTGCCCTGGCTTCTCCGCAGAAGGAGCAGCACACAGCAGGCACGCACATAGCAAGCGTTCACTGAATGAATGATTGTGCGAAATTTGCAAACGATCTAAAATGCAAAAACCACGACAGCACCAACATGGCACGCCCGTCAGTCGTACCTTCCCGGTAACGCTCCTTTTCATTTACTTAAAGCTGTGATCAGATAAACACTGTATCCAAAGGGTAAAATAACGCAAGTAAAGCGGACATGCAGAGCTTACTGATCAAGTAAAACATAATCCAGAAAGTGACATGTTGACTAGTACACATAATTGTTACCATATTGCATGGAAAATGAGCTTAAATGTTCAGTCATCCTCATAGATGACTGCTATTAATAACATTCGTACCCAGAAAAGCAAATTTTAGGTTCTGCTTTCTTGCTAGTTCTGCAGTATTTCTAACCGACACAAATGCTGACTCTTTCAACTGTATTCCCAGCTCTCATTTAGCCAAATAATCCTCAGAATCTTGAAGTTGGACTGGAAATTCAGAGGTGCTCTATTTGAGCTTCCACTTAACACAGAAAATCTTTTTACAGTGTAACCCCATCAACACCATCAACACCACCATGCACGCGCTCAGGCGCACGCACACAGACACACACACACACACACACACACACACACACACACACACAGTCTGCTAATCAGCTGCCCCCGGCTCACTACCCCGCAGCTAGGTGCCCCAGGAGCTTAAGAGTCAGAAACTCCAGGTCTCGGGCTGTGGGTGGCCCGCCCGAAGGTCACAGTCACACGCAAGAAGAGGTAATGAAGGTGAGAGGAGGTGGCTCAGGGAGAATCTGGGCATGTGAGAGTCTTGGGTTCAAGAACTAAAATGGAATGGCTCAGACTGGGAGAAGGGGAGGAAGGAGGAAGAAGGAAGGGAGGTGACCCGACCCCCCGCTGTTTCTTCTAATTCCACTCTGCTGCCAGACCAAGGCAGAACGACTGTCCCCACCAGCCTTGGCCACCGTGAGCCAGTGACCGGGAGAAGCTGATCTCTGCCTCCCTCAGATCGTTACCTGGCCGTTGCCAGAGTTGCTCTAACCAGAGCCGGGGCACTCCCAGATCCAGTTGCCTCCCAGATAGAGGCCCACTGTGAGCAAATACCTGGACGGCAGAACTTACTGGTGTGAACGCGTTTCTGTCAGAGTGTAAAAATATCCGCTATTTTTCTGTTGGATGGAGAGTCAGCCAGATGGCAAAGAATTCCAGCAAGAACAAGGCAAAAAGAAAGAAAGTGTCGGGCAGAGAGAACTACAGACAGCGGCTGTTCTGGCCCAAGCTTTTGCTGACAGTCGGTCCTGTTTCCAAACGCAACTTGAATATTTTTGTTCTGGGAGCTTTAACACATTCCTAGCACCAGAACACCCCAGCTAGGTTATTCACTTCCCTTTCCAGGCCCCTGTCCCTGTGGTCCGTCCTGTCCCTTGCCGTGTGCCTTACGTTGGACTTTGGGAGTGCTGGCCACTCTCAATAAACCACAAACGCCCCGAGGAAAGTGGCATCTGTCCCAGGTTCTCTCTTCTAGATAACCCGGCACACAGCAGAGTGGGCAGCGGGGCCTGCCGTCGGGTCCCCGGGACCACCTTCGAGTTCAGTGATTCTCCGTAAGAACTTGCAGAACTCAGAAAAGCCATAGACACGCAGGGATAAGCTATGACAGCAAGGGACACGGTGCAATGGGAAAGGCCGCGGCGTGCAGCAGACACGAGGTCCTCTCCCCGCGGAGATCCGGACAGTGCCTCGCTCTCTCAGCAACGGTGTGCGACCACACCATGAAGACTGCCAACCTGGGACGCTCACCTGAGCTCAGGTGAGTCAGTTGACGGATAAAACAGGCCAACGAAAGCCAGGCCTAGACGAGCAGTTCTCGAAGGGCGAGCTGCGGAACACCTGAGGGCCACAAGATCCTTTCAGAGGACACACAGGGTCGTTACTATATTTTCACAATGACTAAGATGTGGTCAGCTTTTCACTTTGTTGACGTTTGTGATAACGGTGCAAAAGCAATGGCGGGTGAGTTTCGGGTGCTCACACGGACGTGGCCGAGGCACGGGATGACGCTCGCGTTCAGCGTTCTCACTCCCACACGGGTTCAGGAAGAAAAATCAATTTCCCTGAAGACTCTCATGATAATCGTTACTTGCTGAAACAGTAAAATTCCTAGTTTTATTAATTAATTTTGACCTTCAAGTTTTGGTGTAGAAGAATATCCACAACACAGAGGCCACCAAAGTACTCCTCTCTTTTCCAAACACACATATTCCACCTGAAACAGCACATCGCAGGGGACTGGCTGCAGAAGCAGACATAAAAACCCAAATGCCTTTTATTAACCCAGACATTAAAGAGCTTTGCTAAATGTAAAACAATGCCACTCTTCTCATTAACTTGTTTGTTTGGTTTGGAAAAATGTAGTTATTTTCCGTGAAAAAAACTGCTTTTTCTTTTGACATGGAATGAGTCTATTATTGTCATTTTAAAATAAATAAATCACTATTTTTAAAATTTCTCAGTTGTAATTTCTAATACAGTCAATATTTATAGATATAACCCAGATAAATAAGAGCTCATTGGGGTACTCAAAACTTTTTAAGAGTGTGAGGGGTCCAGAGACTAAAATATGCGTCGGAGGAGGCCTTGGTCTGTCTGACAGAGCCCGGGAGGGTCTGAGGGCCGAGTCAGGAACACGGCAGAGGGTGATGCTGAGAGCAGCTGAAAGCCCGGGGCTAACGTACGTCGGCATGCGGGCAATGGCGTCTCCCCTGCCAGCCCCTGCCCCACAGGCCCCAGGCAGCTCGCCTTTCTAGGGTCTCACGTCTTCCAGGGCGGTCCTGGTTTCAGCACTGAATTCCCCATGTTCTGGGAAATCCCTCCTGGATGTGAAAAGTCCTGGTTTTCCATTATGAGCAGAGAAATCGGGAGAAGAGTATGAAACTCATGTAGCAGCCCCCCAAAACAGAAGCTGAAAGCAACACTACTTTTAGGGTCACACGGCTATGGCCTCCGTTACCTGCCCTCCGTGGACGCTGTCACTGTCACTCCCCCGACCGCGACATCGGCAACCGCGATTTGTTGTCCATGATAACGGATCACCCGTTGCTGCGTCCCAGCGGTGTGACCCCGGTGAGCAAGTCAGCGCCTTGTCGTTCTCGCTTTGCCTGTGGAGTAGCTGCTGTGCTCTGCGTGACAGTCGTGCCCGTTGGACTTCTCACGTTGTGCTTGCCGCCACCGTGTTTTCTAAGAGTGCAGATCAGCCAAATGAGAATGCTCACAGTGCTCCCGCCAGCATGACCGCCGAACGAGCAGGCAGAACACCGCGCGATTTCAGCGACAGCTAGAAGGACACATATCGCTGGAGTAGGAGGGAAAATAACCAAAACAGGGTGCACCGCACGATACACCAGAAAGAATTTGAGACTGCGCAGGGCAGCAGGGTGGGTATGAAAGCACAAAAGAGCACTGCACCCCAAAAGTCTGGCATGAGACGGGCAAGTACTTCTACCTCAATCTAAAGCTTTGGTTTCCAAAAAGATGTCAGTGTTCAGCTAGACGCAGTGACTGCTGCGTTGTCACCTTGCAGAGACCACGCGAACACACATACCGCATCTTCCCCTCGATTGCGCCGTGAAATTGAGTGAAGTAGCAAAATGACATTGCCTAATTAAGAAGATGCAGCTAAAATGCCTGTGGGTGAGCAAAAGGGAAAGTTTCGATAAATTTTGTGTTGGCCCTTTGTACTATGGCTCCCATCCCATCAGCTCCTGCCAGTGCTGGCCTTCCGTGGCACGTCAAGTGACGTGCTGACCACCAGCAACAGGAAAACACTCCCCTAGCTCTTGGGCACTGTGATTTTAAGAATGGAGTTTCAAATCGTCTTGATCAATAATCTCATCCAAATAAAACTAGACTTTGCTCATCTGTCTGCATATTTGGCAGCCTGAACAAATGTAAGTGTTGGCAAATCCCTTTCAGTCTATAAACTCCTCACGAAAAAAAAATAGATGGCCAGGCATGGTGGCACACCTCTAGTCCTAGATTCCTAGCTACTCCGGAGGATCCCTTGAGCCCAGGAATTTGAATCCAGCCTGGGCAACAGAGCAAGACTCTGCCTTGAAAAAAACAAAAAAAAAGAAAGAAAAAACGAAAAGATCTTACCTTTATATGTCCACCACACCTCGGACATAACGCTGCTTAAAAAGAGAAGTAACTTGCCTACCTGTGATATTGAGGTTTTCATAGTGAAAATTTTTGATCACTTTTCAGTTTTTTCAGAAGGTATGATGCACTTAATGAGATTTTTGACATTATAAACACTGAGCTATCTGCGTGCTTACAGGATGGCTGTTCTAGGTTGCCAGCCCCTGTTAAATGATCGGCCTACTGTAAAATTGTATTTTCTAAATATAAGACGAGAAGAATGTCCTTCTCGGTTTGGAAATACGTCGAGGATAAGAATAGAAAAAAGGATCTTGTAACACAGAGATTTGTGCGCTGTTTCTGCAAAATGGTCTCATGATCTGTGAAGCAGCCACAGATATCCCCAGGAAAGGATGAACTGCACCTCATTGTCTGATGTTATGCGTAGGTTATAATAAAAGAAAATCAAACAGCATAAAAAAACAAAGACTCATTTTATAGAAGTAAGACAACTTCAGTTCTGAAAAGGTTGTACCAGAACAGAGCAGCCAAGTTAAATGAGACTATCTTATTTACTTACTAAAACTGTAATTTATTTGGAACTCAGGTTTAATCTCACAAGTTCAAAATTACTTCTGTGCTTTAAAACCATTTTTCCTGAGAGAGAGATTTAATTTACAATGACATCTGATGCGATTCAAAGTGTTTAACATTTTAGACACAAATAACCTGGATGATAAATTTACAGATGCAAAATATCTGATTGACAAACAGCTGGTCTAAAGTGATCCGGAGGTTTTGGACAGCTGGAAACTAATTCCTGCGAGTCTATAAACCCGCTGTTGCTAGTAAGGAAAACCCTAACTATCAAATGGCCAAACGCCTTCATTGAGAAGCTACTTAGCTTGACGCTATCACATTGGTCTGACACCAGGGATCAGTACAACGTGGGCTCGATAAGGGCAGAGCCGCGAGTCAGGGAATTTTACTTTGCTTGTCTTCAGTTTTACTATTACATAAAAGAAAAAAAGGCGACCCTAAAAGATGCAATCAGTTCAAAAAAGTATTACTGGAAAAGGAAACAGAAAGAGTAAAAATATCCAGATATATCAAGGGACAAAGAAAATATGTCATTGTTATTTTTATTAATTGTATAATAACTAGTTAATTATTTTTATTATATTTATGTTCTTTTTTAAAAATCTTACGTTTATGTATCTTAAGAATACACAATAATAGCCAGGCACAGCAGCCCACACCTGTAGTCCCAGATACTCTGGAGGCCGAGGTGAGAGGATCACTTGAGCCCAGGAGTTCAAAGCCACCTGGGCAATATAGCAAGACCATTTCTCTAAGTATACATATACATATAGCCTACAAAATTTAAATAACAATAAATAGTTCAGAAAAGTTTAAAATGATTGCTGTATCAGTGGACAGAAACATCATAAAAACATATTTTTTCATGTGTATTATTTAATTAGTCTCACTATTAATTACTACTAATACCATCGTTAAGTAGTCCTACTGTTGTTTTGTTTAGCCTTTATGTAACAGAAAAGTAAACATCACAGAGTAACGCATAGTTAAAAATAATTGTTTTTAATATTATGATGTTAAATTATAACACATATAGGTAGCGTTATTTATTATATATTATATTATTGTGGATTTTTTGGTTTAGGGATTTTTTGTTTGTTTGTTTGTTTGTTTTGTTTGCCTACCACAACTGTGTCCCAAGTTGAGTCTCTAAAAACTGATCACCTTTTCTTTACTGTCAATATTGCACTGTGTAGATCTTCTCTAGATAAATCAGACAAACCTCGGGGGAAAGTTAGTTTTCGAGTTTGAATACTAGGGACCCATAATTCAAACATGGAAGAGGAGGAGACCCTCAGTCTGACAGCTCACTCCCCTTCACTCAGGGAAAACAAATCCTTCTGTTAAAAACCCCTGTTTGGCCCCATGCTGAGTCCCAGGGTGGAATCTCTGCTGGAGGAAGAGGCCCAGCCAGAAACCAGGCTACTCACACAGCTCTGGAGGAAGCCCCCTGGCTACACAGTCCTTCTACCTTAAATGTGGACAGACCACCAGAGAGCACCAGGAACGTGAAGAGAATCAAACATCTTCATTCTGAACATAATTTTAAAAGAGAAGGGGAAAAAAAAGAAAAGAACCAGAAGAAACAGAAACAACTCAGGAAAATTTTAAAACACACTATTCTAAAAGGTATGTTATATACCTGTTAGGAGAAAAGAACCCAAACTCTGTAAAGTAATTTAAAGAGATTTACTCTAAGCCAAGTATGAGCACCATGACCCGGAGCCGTGCCCAGGAAGCCTTGAGCAAGTGGACGCGCTGTGGCTGGGTTACAGTTTGGTTTTACACGTTTCAGGGAGACGGGGCTTACACATGAAGTCATAAGTCAATACATGGAAGGCGAACATAGGTTTGGCCTGAAAAGGCAAGACATCTGGAAGCGGGCGGGTTACAGGTTACAGGTGGGTTTAAAGATTCTTTGATTTGTAATTGGTTAAGGAAATGAAGCTTTGTCTAAAGGCTTGGAATGTCTTAAGTTAAGGACGTCCGCTAATCTGAGACGAGCCACTGGACATAGAGTCAGGGGATCTATTGGGTAAATTGAGGACCTGCAGGTGTGGTTTAAGCTTTGTCTTGAGCAGCCTTAGGCCAGTTAATGAGCTACTGAGGATATCTCCAAGAAGGGAGGGGGCGAGACCAGGAGTGTCTGACCTCCCTTCTCATGGCCAACAGCTCAGCTTTAGGGTATTTCTGGCGTCCCTTGTAACAGAGGTAAAGGTCGGAAAAAGGGAAGGGAATGTTTCACAAGCTGCCTCTCTAAAACCCCCGCCCTTTGGGGGAATTAAAACCTATACTCCCGCCCAAGGCCAGGGACCAAAGGGACAGAAAAATGTTCTTTGCTGTTTGTTTTCTAGTATCTTTCACCACAGGAGATGGCTCAATAGAATTGTCCCCACGAGCATCAGGAGACCACGATCCCTGGAGATAAGATTGACCTAAACCCAAACCGAAAGTTCTGTTATAGTTGCGGTTAAGTTATACAGCTATTGTAGTTAAACAACAATAGCCCAAAGCCAGGACATGTGACACTGGTCACATAGACCTGAGCCCAACTGCCAACCTCTCCCCACTCCTTTTAAAAAGCCCTGTTTTTCTGCTTAAAGCCAGGAAGTCAGTCTTTGGGACGCTAGTCCACTGCCCTCCTCATTTGCCAGGAAATTTAAAAACTTCTCATTCCTTTTCCTCAAACCACTTGTTCTTCGTTCTCATTGATTAGGCCTCGGGGACAAGTACAGAACTTTCCATAATACCCTTGGCCAAGAGGGGGTCTATTCAGTCTGTTGGAGGGCTTAAGATTTTATTTTAGTTCGCATCCCAAAACAACAAAACATGCCACCAAAAAAACAAAAAAGATAGCTGGGCGCAGTGACACCCACCTATAGTCCCAGCTACTCAGGAGGCTGGGGCGAGGAGGATCCCCTGAGCCCAAAAGTTTGAATCCAGCCTGGGCAACATAGTGAGACCCTATCTCTTAAAAAAAGGAAAATTAATCAGATAAAAAGAGACTTCAGAGATTTAAAATATAACTGTTGAGGGTGGGAAGAACTCAGCAAAAGTGCTGGAGACCAAAGTAGAAGAAACCTCCCAAAACATAGAGTGAAAAAAATGTTAAATAAGAATAAAGAGATACAGAGATTGATCCAGGTCTGTCTAATAAGTGTCCCAGAAAGTGAGCACAGAGTGAAAGAGTCTAAGTAGCTATCAAAGAAAAAATTAAATCTTTTCCAGATGAAGTGAAAGATTCACCAGGTTGAAGGAACCTACTCAAGTACAACTCAATAAATGAGAAAGACCTAGACCTACCCTCCAAAAATTACAGGGCCCACAGATAAAGAGAACATCCTAAGGGCTTTTATTGAGGAAAAAAATTACCTAGAAACAAGCAAAACTCAGACTAGAATCAGACTACTCTTTGGCAACAATGGTGGCTGGGAAATAACGGGGAAATGCCTTCCAATTTCTGATGGAAACCCTCTTAATTCTAAAATGCTATTAACTGAGAAATGAGTGACCGATTGTGAGAAGAAAATAAAAGCGACGGGAGCCCAAGCGCGGTGGCTCAGGCCTGTAATCCTCGCACTTTGGGATGCCACGACGGGAGCGTCACTTGATGCCAGGAGTTTGAGACCAGTTTAAGCAACAGAGCGAGACTCCATCTCTACGTAAAGTTTAAAAATTAGCCAGGCGTGCTGGCCTACACCTGTCTGTAGTCCCAGCTACCGGGGAGACTGAGGCAAGAGGATCCCTTAAGCCCAGGAGTTCAAGGCCACGGTGAGCTATGATCAGGCCATTGTATTCCAACCTGGGCACCAGAGTGAGACCCTGTCTCTGAAAAAAAAAGTGATTCGAGATTTGGGATGTGTGTGCAGGGACTCATAAGGTGTACACCCTACGTACCTTTCTTAGAAACTCCTGGGAGGCCTCCAGAGAAAAGGAGGAAGGGGGACGATGGGAATTCAACAAAATAGAATGTATTAATGAGAACTCAGAAAAAAACTTGGATAGCAAAAAAAGAAAAGTCATTAGAAAGTTTAGGGGGGAAAATCTAAATATAAACAAGGTCCAAATAAGAGGCAAAATGAATTATGGCATAATTTGAAGCAATAATAAAGCATGAGAATGACCTCAATCCTGTTTTATTAACCTTCTCTGTTGAATGACAATGGGATCTGTGGGTGGGAACACACCTCCTTCCTAGAGATCCTTTGTCATCCAAAGGAGACACATCACTTGCACCGAATTCAGTAGCGTTCACTCAGTCGCCATGATGTAAGAGCTGTTTGCTGGCTTTGAACTTTTAGAATCAACTCTGACTGTGACAACAGGAGAGAAAGTAAACGTGAACACCCTAAAGACAGCGCAAAGTAAGTGCAAGTGACGGAAGTTAGAGGAGAAATGGGGAAGGGAAAGGTAGAAATCCTGGTATCTTATGGAAAGTGGGCGGTTAGGAGATGGTGTTTAAAGCTGCTGCAACAAGGACAGATGGTTAAAGTATATTCTTCAAAGTTATAAAATTAACCAGTAAAAAAATTGAAAATAACAGCACAAATACCAAAGGAAAGGTGGGGCGTAAACATCCCATTATACACAGACAAAGGGATTAACTGCCCATCAAAATCTACGAAAGTCACTTTAAACTGAAGACATTCAAGCAACCAGAAGCCACAAAAAGAAACATTATCTACACTTACTCGGAGTCTCCCTAAAATCCGGATGCCATTGACTCCCTCCCAAAAGAGCTTCCTGTTTGGGAGAAGACTGACCTTTAGCAGTAGGAAGTACAAATTCAGCTGCCTATTAGCATCA
>NW_012151174.1:7776738-7777006 GCF_000956105.1 Propithecus coquereli | reverse complement strand
GCCAAACTCCCTCACAGAGGCTGAGCGAGACCCACGTCCAGCTCAGCACAAAGGTGCAACCAAGCGCCAGGGTGAGAGTCTGATACCACATCAGCGTGGAGAGGCCACCACGTGGTCATCACACCTGTGGCCACCACGTCCTGGGCTGGGGGACCCTGGTGTGGTGAAAACTGTGGATTCCCCGTTTCCAAATTTCCACACGGAGCCCGTCCCGGGTCTCTGAGGACTGGCTGCCCCTCAGCAGGTGGCTGTGGACAGGAAGGCGGTG
>NW_012151174.1:7764244-7765448 GCF_000956105.1 Propithecus coquereli | reverse complement strand
CCAGACCCACCTTGGAGTCATCTCTGCTCTTTAGATCTGCTAAGGCTGGGAGACCAAGGGACAGTCTCAGAAACAGTTCCAGAAAAAGAAAACTGCAACCAAAGGGAAAGATACATTTTTCTCCCAGTTGGAGAAGGCAATGAAGTGGGCCTAGCGGATTGGACTGTCATGGAGAAATGCGTATTTCCTGATTTGGGGGTTAACGGTGGTCACCTGGGAGAGTGTTGCTGCTGTAAAACACACGGGAGTACTTACTGTGAAGTAGAAAATCTCTCACAGCAATGATGCTGGGGGCTCTGAAGGCAGGACGAGTACTTTGTGCTGCAATTGCATGTTCCCTGGAAGTATGAAATTATTGGAAGGAAAATACTTTTATAAACAACCACATCAACACCGTGTCAGTAAGGCAGAGAGAACGCCAAACTCCCTCACAGAGGCTGAGCGAGACCCACGTCCAGCTCAGCACAAAGGTGCAGCCAAGCGCCAGGGTGAGAGTCTGATACCACATCAGCATGGAGAGGCCACCACGTGGTCATCACACCTGTGGCCACCACGTCCTGGGCTGGGGGACCCTGGTGTGGTGGAAACTGTGGATTCCCCGTTTCCAAATTTCCACACGGAGCCCCTCCCGGGTCTCTGAGGACCGGCTGCCCCTCAGCAGGTGGCTGTGGACAGGAAGGCGGTGCCCCTGGGGCTGGGACAGGAAGGTCGCACTCACCCTCGGGGCCTCAGGTCTGCATACGGGAAGGCCTCACTGGCGGGTGCCTGAGGTCTTCAGACAGGCAGGTCTCATTTGCTGTAACGTCAGGTCTGGGGTTAGACAGGTCTCACTCGCTCTTGGGGCCTCAGGTCTGCGGACAGGAAGGCATCACTCACTGGCGGGCCTGGGGCAGTTCTGAGTGACATGGCGCCTGCGCGGCTGCGCTAAGGGGGCCGTCCTGTGTCCTTTTATGCAGGGCGTGGCGCTGCTGCGTCCTCTCACGCAGGGCACGCAGCCCCACTTCCTGTGTGAAATGTGTCCTTTGGGTCATTCATTCGGACTCTCTTTTCTTTTTTTTTCTTTAAAGACTAGTCAAGTGCAGTAGTGAGGAGGGGGGTTAAGTAGTAGAACAAGGAGTTCAATCTGTAACTGACTGTGAACAGTCAAGTGAGATAACTCACTACCTTCGGACCAGCCTCATTCAGCCTTTCACCTTGTACACAC
>NW_012151174.1:7762957-7763735 GCF_000956105.1 Propithecus coquereli | reverse complement strand
TTCCATGTAGTTTTCATCACTTCCAATGCCTACAAGATTCCAGACAAGCCAGCTAGGCTGTGTGGGTCTAGTAAAAAGGATTCTGGACCAAATATGGCCCAGGGAAACAACTGTGGTTCTGCGCAGAGTGGATACATTGGATAATCCAAGATAATATGGGCCAGAGGTGAGGGGAACGAGAGACAACACATAAGTATCAAAATACACGTACTTCCACTTTACAACATGAGCACAGTGATCACATGCACAGTCCAAGCTTCCTGTTTAATTTTATTCTATTGGAATAAAATACTCTATTATCTTTAAAGTTTAAGAGTGTTGTGCCTTCACATAAGGAAATTCTATAAATAGGTTTGGTCACAATCCTGCTGAAACCTGAGACCAAGCGGTGGTCTTGTGGGATTTATTTCTATTAAATGTGTGTCTTTGTTGTACAGCCCTATGGGTTAATGACATCCACTCACCAAACACACCACCACACACACTGCATCTCCCATGAGCGCAGACACACACATCACACACAGTTTCTTTGAGATGATTTGTGGAGCTGAAGCCAAAAATCCAACAAAGATCGTCAAATTTCAAAACGTGGAGCACATGCCAGAATCAATTGGTCTAAATGCTGTCTTTCTTTGTAACACAGGGGGTCTCCCCGAGTTTGCTGCACACTGAACAACGTCCTGAGTAGGGTTTCCCCCCTGTGAGAGTGGCCGGGAGGTTAGATATCGTTTCACCGCATGCTGCAGAAATAGTGCGGGGCTCAACCTCCGTCAATCGC
>NW_012151174.1:7761916-7762246 GCF_000956105.1 Propithecus coquereli | reverse complement strand
ATCTCTCGTCTTGGAGAACCATCTGAATTAGTCATGAGGGCATGAAAATATTCACAAAGGCATTTACACAAAAGGAGTGAGTCATTACCCCCACACAGTGCTAGACTATTACTTGATTAAATTCCTGAAGATTATTTGCTAAACTGACAGCAACTTCATCCCCGACACTGTTGAGAAACACCTGTTGACCCTCTCAGTACTCACAGTATGGAAACACGCCTGACATCTTTAAGGCCTTTTTGGGTTCTGGAGGCAACATATTGGCCATTTATAAATTTTTCTTAAGGACATTTATGCTTTACTTGCACATCAGACCATCCTCAATGAGGC
>NW_012151174.1:7759888-7761589 GCF_000956105.1 Propithecus coquereli | reverse complement strand
ATACAGACGTGACAAAACAATGAATGCTGTTGTGATTAAAAGCCAAGGCAAACAGCTGGAACATTTTCCAGATTTGTCCCTGTTGGGGTTGACAGTGTCTGGGGGGAAGGACACAGAGCATCTGAGTGTGTTTCTGGGGAACATTTGATGTTCAAGTACAAACAACAGCAAGGACCTGTGTGTCTGGTGGTGCCGACAGGGCTGTGCAGGGCCACAGCTGGGCTCTGAGGTCTTGCCCTGCTCACCACTGACTCCACCTGGAGGCCTTGTCAGGATTTTGGGCATGCCCTGCTCTAGCCCACACATCTGCGCAAATGGTGTCCCCCACAAGATTTAGACCTCCTACAAAAGGGCCCAAGCACCCACCCTGGATGCTGGAGTCCAAGACACAGGATTTGGACTTGCTGGGGCATTCTCTGTCACACTCAGCAACTTCCTGTTCAGGATCTGATGTGTGGTGTGAGACCCAGGAAAGCAGCAAACAAGGGGGAGAGAGAGCCACATCCCTCCAGAAAGGGTTTTATTAATCCATCCAGTTTAAAAGAGGAGGGAGGGAGAGGAGAAGCTCCACAGAGGAACGAGGCCCCTCCTCCCTGTGGCTGTCCCCCTTGCCACTCCTGAGCAACCCTGGAAACCCAGCGTACACCAAACCCTAAACCCCAAACCCTATCCCTAATCCCTAACCCCAACCTTAATCCTAACCCGTAATCCCTAACCATAACCCCTAAACCTAAACCTAAACTCTAAAACCTAAACCCTAACCCCTAAACCTGAACACTAGCCCTAGCCCTAGCCCTAACCCTAACCCTAAACCCTAACACCAACACCAACACCAACACCAACACCAACCCTAACCCTAAACCCAACCCCAAACCCCTAACCCTAACCCCCTCACCCTAACCCTCTAACCCTAACCCTAACATCCTCACCCTCATACCCTCACCCTAAACCCCCAACCATAATCTCTGACCCTGAACCTGGACCGCTAACCCTAATCCTCAAACCCTGACTCTGAACCCAACCCCTAACCTCTAACCTTAACCCTGACCCTAACCCCTAATCCCTGCCCCAGATCCTGACCCTAACCCTGACCCTGTGACCCTGTCCCTGACCGTAACCCTAACCCTATTCTGACCCTGACCGTGACCCCAGCCCTGGCCCTAGCACTAGTCCTAGCCCTAACCCTAACCCTAACCCCTACCTCCTGCCCCCTACTGCTACCCTACTCCTATCCCTGATCCTGTCCCTAACTAAGACCCTACAAATGTCTTTTCTTCTTTTGGTGCTGTCTATGGCTTTGCCACAAGGATCCTGATCCTCGGGGTTATGGGGAAAAAGAAATCACTCCTGTGGAGAGGTGACAAGACCAGGAGGGGAAGAAAGAAAAATAAAAAAAAAAAGGGGGGAAAAAAAAATCACTCCTGTGGCACACTGAAATGGTTACTTCTAAGCACACTTCCCCCAGAGTTCTTTTTTTTTGAGATTGTCTTGGTTTGTTCCCTAAGCTAGAGTGCCATGGTGTCAGCCTAGCTCACAGCAACCTCGAACACTTGGGCTCAAGTGATCCTGCCTCAGCCTCCCAAGAAGCTGGGACTACAACTGATCACCACCACACCCAGATAATTCTTTGTATTTTTAATAGAGACGGGGTCTTGTTCTTGCTCAGTCTGGTCTTGAAATCCTGAGCTCAAAAGATCCTCT
>NW_012151174.1:7755858-7759373 GCF_000956105.1 Propithecus coquereli | reverse complement strand
ATCTGAAAAATGTCTCAAAGACCAGTCTTAGGTTTTACAATAGTGATGTTATCTACAGCAGTGACTGGGGAAGTCGCAAATCTTGCCCCTGTCAAGGAGACCTGACCTTAAGCCATGAGCAGTTACAACAGCAGGGAAGAGAGGGAACTGTGGCTGCGTAACTTTTAGCTACATCTATACTTTTATCAAAATCAGAGCTTTATCACAATTCCTGCTTTATGGCCTTATTTTAATAGAGTTAGTTTCAATAAGACAGTTTTTATCCCTATTTTTCTATAATCTTCTATGACATTGTATTTGTCGTTCCCCATTTCTCATGGGGAAGCTGTGAGAATCCAGGATAAATTCATTGCAATTATAAAAGAAAAACCTTTACAAAAAAAAAATAAAGGAATATAGTACTTTTTTTTTTTTTTAGGGTTTAGGAGCTTTTAATGCTGTGTTTTCATAAAGTCATTGGTCCATCTCTGGCAGGGCAAGAATGTGCCCCTCGCCCTGGCCACAGGTGGAAGCTCAGACTCCCCCATAGCAAGGTCTTCAGAGTGGAGAGGGGCTTCCCTTGTAGTGTAGTGCAGTGACACCCCAACCCAGAAGCAAGAATGTAAGGAGAAGAATACATAATGAGCACCCATATGCCAGGCCTATGCAAGGCACTTTCCAGTGTTTTCTCAGTTAATCCTCACACCAACCACATGAGTAGGCATCCCCATTTTACAGATGAGGAATCCTGAGGCTTAGAGAGGCTAATCAATTTGTCCGTCATAAAATGCACAAGTCTGTCAAAGCTGGGATGAAAATCCAGGTCTTCTGACTTTCCCACTCTGCCACACTGAATTCTCCCTCTGGTCCAGCCTCAGCTTCCCATAAGTTCACTTTTAATATCATGTCCCATGTATGTCCTGGCCCTCTGAGGAAAGGCGTTAGCAGCAGGATGGGTAGGGATCCTGGCAAGATTCCTCTGAAACAGCAAATATGACCTTAGAAGTCACTGTCTAGGTCACTCTCCGCTGAATAGCGTTTCCCAAGGAAACAATGAGGTAGAGCAGTCTGCGAGTGCAACAGAGCCCACCTTCTGTCGATTCTCTGTGGAGTCAGATACCACAAAAGGGGCAATGCTCAAAGGAAGGTGAAGAAAGCAGGAGTCAGGAAGGCGAACAGAAGTAGTGTCAAAACTGCCACGGCAGGTTGGAAGACAGTCAACAGATCAAAGAACATGTTTCCCAGCAACCGGGGAGCCCAGGACCTTTTGGCTCTCATCCAGGAGGTGTCTTGTCATCTGCTTGCTCAAAAATGACTCGGAAGCCTTGAATACGTCCTATGCCAGGCCCCAGGGGTATTCATTTCGATAGCAGGGACAGCAGCCCCAACTCATTCAGTCTTTCCTTGGCTACTGCCTCCCAGCCCTTGTTGGCCTGGGGGTTACGGGGAGAGGGATGCAGCAGCCCCTCCACCTGGACCTCTGGCATCAGGCCTGACAGAGCCCGCCGTGCCCGCTGCTCCGCCAGTCGCCCCACTCCCACCACCAGCCGCACCCCCAGCAGCTGCACCTGCCGGCAGAGGGCTGCGTCACAGATCCCAAGAAGCTGCTCTCGTTGCTTGGCAGGCAGCTCAGCAGGGGTGAGGTTGCGCCCGCTGGGAGTCAGGAAGAGCAGAGGACACAGATTGTGGACAAAGCAGTGACGGAAGAAGACCTCAGGCTGTCCACAGAGGTTCTGGAAAAAGCCCCAGAATCGGGCACCGCTCACCTCTGACTGTGGGCACTCCAGTCCCAGCACTGGTCGTTTAGGGTGCTCTTGGGGAGGGGTCAGCACAGGCCCCCCAATGCCCAACC
Source organism: Propithecus coquereli (assembly GCF_000956105.1). NCBI lineage: Eukaryota > Metazoa > Chordata > Mammalia > Primates > Indriidae > Propithecus > Propithecus coquereli. The sequence continues at coordinate 7,757,542 of NW_012151174.1, read as the reverse complement.
AGTCCCGGACCATGCTCACTTCCCCAAAGGGCACTTGGGGTCCTGGCAATAGCGAGTCACATAGTTGCGATGTGGCTCCCACGCATACTCCACAGGATTGTAGATGATGCCCACTGGCTCTGAAAACTGCAACTGGCTCAGCTCAGCATTGAGCCGAAGCTCCTCCTCCAGGAAGCCCTCAGCCAAGCTTCGAGGGCAGGGCTGGGGCTCCATCAGGGCACCTGTAGGCTCATGGAGGGATCCCAGTGGGAAAGCCTGGGGCACAGCCATGCTGCTGTCACCTGGTCCAGCTCCCCATCTTGTTTCCGGTTCCTTTCCCCACCCCCGGCGCGAAGGCTGTTTTTTTTTTTTTAAATCTACCACAAATATAATCTATCCCACCGGGTGTCACAGTAGAGAGTTAGCTAATGCTAAATTCAACAGCCAAAGTAAATCTAAACGGGAATGGCCTCTGTCAAAGTCCTGTTTCCAGGAAAATGAGAGGTGAGTAGAGAAAACGAGGGCAGCCTTGCTGTGGAAGCGGAGAACCTAAGGGAAGGGCGAGACAAGGCCAAAGAAGTGATGGCTAGAAGAAGTGGCTGGAACGGAGCCAGAAGACACAGGGCCTTCTAAGACACCTTTCAGATTTTATCCTCCATCCAAGAGCAGTAACAGGCCAGCTCCAGGTCTGGAGGAAGAAGATGACACGACACTTCCTGCCTGAACAAGTCAGACGGGCTGGGCTGTGGAGCACACCGTGGGGGCCAGAGTGGATCTGGGGAGACCACCGAGGAGCTTCTGCAAGTCCTGGGCAGACCTGATGCCGAGTGGAAGTCAGAGGCTGCCTTGGACAACAAAGTCCGTTCTCAGGTGGCCACACTGTCCTGTGTGATCGAGCCATGGAGGAAGATGAGGGATCATAAAAATTGTTACTGTCCATGGTTTATGTAGGATTCCAGGTGTGCATGGGGTAAAGATGAAATGAGGGTGAGCTCATTGCCTTCCTACTGGGTTTACCTTAGGCCAGTACTTTTACTGGTTTTTAGTTCTTCAAAGAGGTTCTATGGCATCAGAATCAAAGTACGTGTTAAAAATGCAGAGCTCCAGACACAGCCTTAGAAACACTTTATCAATAAACAAAGATTGCTATGTAAAGGATGGGTTCCCCGATTTGATGGGAAAATAGGATTAGAGCTCTCGAGAGCTGTTAAATGAAATAAGCACAAGACCTTTGGTCTGAGGGTTATCTCCAAACTTTTAGTTCTCTAATCAGGAATTGCAACCTAACTTAGTATATAAAAAAGCCAAAAAACCTAGCCAAGGAATATATGTTCTTAATAGATTTCAGGGTCTTAGCCAATCGCAAGTAGTAAAGCTTCAGGCAATCACAGGCTGCCACCTGTCCAGACCATGTAGAAATAAGAGAAATGCATAGCTGTAACCAATGAAGCTATTTCTGTACTTTCCTTCTGTTTACTGCCAATAAACACTCATTGCCCAGATGGCAGACAGGAACCCTCTGAACCTCTTCTGGATCCAAATGCTACCCAATTCATGAATTTTTCTTTGCTCAAATAAGCTGTGAAATTTAATTTGTTGAGGCCGGTGCAGTGACTCACGCCTGTAATCCTAGCACTCTAGGAGGCCGAGGCAGGCCGATTGTTTGAGCTCAGGAGTTCGAGACCAGCCTGAGCAAGAGTGAGAC
>NW_012151174.1:7751260-7755808 GCF_000956105.1 Propithecus coquereli | reverse complement strand
AAGAAAAAGTCTTGCTGTGGCCCACAACCTTTGCAGGGAAGATCTCAACTGCACCCCACTTCTTCCAGGATTGCAGGTATGATTTACAATGATGACATCTCTCGTCTTGGAGAACCATCTGAATTAGTCATGAGGGCATGAAAATATTCACAAAGGCATTTACACAAAAGGAGTGAGTCATTACCCCCACAGTGCTAGACTATTATTTGATTAAATTCCTGAAGATTATTTGCTAAACCGACAGCAACTTCATCCCCGACACTGTTGAGAAACACCTGTTGACCCTCTCAGTACTCACAATATGGAAACACGCCTGACATCTTTAAGGTCTTTTTGGGTTCTGGAGGCAACATATTGGCCATTTATAAATTTTTCTTAAGGACATTTATGCTTTACTTGCACATCAGACCATCCTCAATGAGGCCCTCTCCATGAAGTTTCCATAATCTCTAAATTGCAATAATTAGGATTTCCTCTACTGCCCCAGAGACACCTTCGTTGGAGAGGCTTCAGCAACTTTTCATGCCTCCTGGAGACTCTGAACCACCCATGATGACTCTACATTGCCCCTGGGCTCCGGATGCAAGACACTGACCTGCTTAGCTACGTGCTGTATGTCCTTGCTAGCTCCACATTGGATCTCCTGGAAATAGAGGCTCTCACAGCTGCTGAGCCTGCGACCCTCCTTCCCCAGGTGGCTACCCTGCCTTGGAGTCTAGAAGCAGCACCCCACTAGCTCAGCACAGGTATGGGAGGCCTCCTTACCACACCACAGAGCCAAAAGTGGGCCCTCTGGCATCTTTCTTCTGCAGGAAGGGGGAGCAGGCCCACCTTGTCCTCAGTACCTTGCCACATGCTAAAGAGGTCACCATCCCCTCCAAAGCTCCTTGGCTACCTGAGAAACCCCTTGGGATCCACTGAGTAAATAGCAGTTCGTATGCTGTAAGATGGCACAACCAGATCATGATGAGCTCAGTGGGGATTTACTGCTTTTCAGTTCTGAAGGATATTCCTGATAAACCAGGGCAGGAGGGTCACTCACGCATGGCAATTCAGGCAGTCTTCTCAGCACTGACCAACATCCAACCCAATATGCACTGTTTTACACACCACAGGGCCTTGCCTAAGGCTCCTGCACAACACAAGGCGTCACCAGGATACTCCACAACCCACTTCACAGTCCCAGACATTACTGAGTGACCAAGGACTCATTTCACTTCCCAGAACACACAATGCTGGGGTCCTGAACGAGGCATTAGATGGAACTGTCGCCTCCCTTAGTGGATTAAGCTGCCAACCTCACTGAGCACCATAATACCTTACTTACATAAATCCCAATTCAATGAAAAAAACGAGGTGCATCTGATGGACAGTTAAACATCAGGGGAAATCCTAAGAAAGAGTCTGACTCCATTTTTATGTTTGTTGACAGCTTTTAATCCTCACTCCTCCCTCCTTCCTGTTGTCCCTACCCCTGGGCAACCTGATAAGAAAGCCCAGGGCCCCCACTTCTGGTGCAGGCAGGGGGTTCGAACCACCCAAGTCCCACCTGGGTGAGTGTTCCCTCACCCTGACCCCAGTTCCTAACTGTAGAGATGTTAGAAAAGGCATAAAGCTCTGGGCAAAGGGACTGTGAGGAAGGTGGAAATCTGGCAGTCTTGCAAATGGGACTTGGGATACGACTGGTATCAGCCGGCTGCACACAGCAGGCTGCGCAATGCAGGTGAGCGTGACTGATGTTGCGCTCCTGCCCGTCTGTTCACAGCCTTCAGGAGTCAAGGAATCCCAAGAAAATACGGATATGTTGCATATCACTAACTAGATTCCTTTGGAATAATGCGTTTACTGGCACCAGAGATTTTATCTATATGTTTTCCAAACATTCCGTCTGTATGTTCTTTGCTTTGACCTTGCATGCCTTTCTCTGCAGTAAATACAGAGGTTTGGAGAGGTACAGGAGCTCTTTGAAAGGTAAAGAGTCTCCCCTCCTCTTTCAGCCTGAGTCTGTGGTCTGGAGCGTTCTTCGTTGCGCCGAAACACTGCTAGAGACGCTGGACGACCTCTACACTGACCGCAAGAAAAACTCCAAACCAGTCTCGATTTCCTGCTCTCTCAATCCGTTTACAGATCATGCGCAGGCCTGCCCTGCTCTCCTGCAAAACCTCAGTATGTAGAAATAAACCTGTTCCTATCGTCTTACCGCGCGCGTGTGCGCGTGTGTGTGCTCGCACGCATGTGTCACCACTGGTCTCAACATCTGGACCCATTTTGAATAGAGATCGATTTATCCCACGTGGTGTGGTCACGACAATACTTAGGATACTGTAGAACCCCAGGATAATTCTTGGGATATTCTAGTTACAGGAAGTATGGTATATTGTTTTGTTGTTCAACTACCCATAACGTTACTACTCAAACAGGTCCCTTGCCCACCACCCAGTAAAGGCCTATATACTGAGACAGCAGGAGTCGCTGTGGAGAAAGAGATTAATTATACAAGGCACCAGGGGAGGAGATGGGAATAATTTCTCAAATCCTTCTCTTGAGAATTTTGTAGCTAAGATTTTTTGTTTGTTTTGTTTTGTTTTTTTTGAGACAGAGTCTCACTCTCTTGCCCGGGCTAGAGTGCCGTAGCGTCAGCCTAGCTCACAGCAACCTCAAACTCCTGGGCTCAAGGGATCCTTCTGTCTCAGCCTCCCAGGTAGACTACAGGCATGCACCACCATGCCCGGCTAATTTTTTCTATTTTTAGTTGTTTGGCCAATTTCTTTCTATTTTTAGTACAGACGAGGTCTTGCTCTTGCTCAGGCTGGTCTCGAACTCCTGAGCTCAAATGATCCACCCGCCTCGGCCTCCCAGAGTGCTAGGATTACAGGCATGAGCCACCGCACCCGGCCTGTAGCTAAGATTTTTAAGGGTAGTTTGGTTAACAAAGGACTTGGGAATTGGGTCTGCAGATTGGCTGGGGATGAACCCACAGGGTTGGGAAGTAGAAATTGACTGCTTGGCTGAGACATTTCCTGTGTAGGGGGACACAGGACTTGTTGGATGGGTTCTCAAGCATGGTCACTGGTCCAGTTGATGTCAGTCAGTTATCCTGAATGTAGCATCTGAAAAATGTCTCAAAGACCAGTCTTAGGTTTTACAATAGTGATGTTATCTACAGCAGTGACTGGGGAAGTCGCAAATCTTGCCCCTGTCAAGGAGATCTGACCTTAAGCCATGAGCAGTTACAACAGCAGGGAAGAGAGGGAACAGTGGCTGGGTAACTTTTAGCTACATCTATACTTTTATCAAAATCAGAGCTTTATCACAATTCCTGCTTTATGGCCTTACATTATTTTAATAGAGTTAGTTTCAATAAGACAGTTTTTATCCCTATTTTTCTATAATCTTCTATGACATTGTATTTGTCGTTCCCCATTTCTCATGGGGAAGCTGTGAGAATCCAGGATAAATTCATTGCAATTATAAAAGAAAAACCTTTACAAAAAAAAAATAAAGGAATATAGTACTTTTTTTTTTTTTTAGGGTTTAGGAGCTTTTAATGCTGTGTTTTCATAAAGTCATTGGTCCATCTCTGGCAGGGCAAGAATGTGCCCCTCGCCCTGGCCACAGGTGGAAGCTCAGACTCCCCCATAGCAAGGTCTTCAGAGTGGAGAGGGGCTTCCCTTGTAGTGTAGTGCAGTGACACCCCAACCCAGAAGCAAGAATGTAAGGAGAAGAATACATAATGAGCACCCATATGCCAGGCCTATGCAAGGCACTTTCCAGTGTTTTCTCAGTTAATCCTCACACCAACCACATGAGTAGGCATCCCCATTTTACAGATGAGGAATCCTGAGGCTTAGAGAGGCTAATCAATTTGTCCGTCATAAAATGCACAAGTCTGTCAAAGCTGGGATGAAAATCCAGGTCTTCTGACTTTCCCACTCTGCCACACTGAATTCTCCCTCTGGTCCAGCCTCAGCTTCCCATAAGTTCACTTTTAATATCATGTCCCATGTATGTCCTGGCCCTCTGAGGAAAGGCGTTAGCAGCAGGATGGGTAGGGATCCTGGCAAGATTCCTCTGAAACAGCAAATATGACCTTAGAAGTCACTGTCTAGGTCACTCTCCGCTGAATAGCGTTTCCCAAGGAAACAATGAGGTAGAGCAGTCTGCGAGTGCAACAGAGCCCACCTTCTGTCGATTCTCTGTGGAGTCAGATACCACAAAAGGGGCAATGCTCAAAGGAAGGTGAAGAAAGCAGGAGTCAGGAAGGCGAACAGAAGTAGTGTCAAAACTGCCACGGCAGGTTGGAAGACAGTCAACAGATCAAAGAACATGTTTCCCAGCAACCGGGGAGCCCAGGACCTTTTGGCTCTCATCCAGGAGGTGTCTTGTCATCTGCTTGCTCAAAAATGACTCGGAAGCCTTGAATACGTCCTATGCCAGGCCCCAGGGGTATTCATTTCGATAGCAGGGACAGCAGCCCCAACTCATTCAGTCTTTCCTTGGCTACTGCCTCCCAGCCCTTGTTGGCCTGGGGGTTACGGGGAGAGGGAT
>NW_012151174.1:7745272-7748915 GCF_000956105.1 Propithecus coquereli | reverse complement strand
AAAAAAAAATTTGTTGAAATCTTTGAAAAGAACCCAGTAAGAAACTAGTACTGGGGGAGGGAGGAAGAGGGGACGGGTACATGCACACACAAAGAGTGTGATGCACACCATCGGGGGATGGATACACTTGAAGCTCGGACTTGTGGGGGAGGGGCAAGGGCAACATACGTAACCTAAGCATCTGTACCCCCAAAATATGCTGAAATAAAAAAAATAAAACAAACAAACAAAAAAATAAACTAGTACTAAGCTCCATAAAATACATTTACTAAATCCTTACCTTAAGTATGAATGTTTATAAATGCTAGGCTGAAGCTCAGGGTGGTTAAGTGGTTTATCACTCTTAACTCTACGTTAAATCTCGTTCACTTTGAATTTTTACAAAGAGGAATTAGAACAGTATCTAGTGAAACATAGTAATTATTCCACAGCTGTATTTTTCAGTACCCATTATGAATTTATGCTGATCATTTTCTCTATTTGGAAACAGTTCTTGTAAACCCACATCGACTATTTATACTTTTCTGCAAGAAACATCTGCCTGAATCAAATTCCTTAGATGACACAGGTCAAATGTAGAAACAGATCTCTAAAATGTACTTTTGTATTCACAAAACCTCAGAAGTGATAGTTAGTATCCAGAATTAGATCATCTTTAAATGCCTGCATAATTTTTTCCCCACCAATCATCCACTCTTCAGCGTCAGAGAAAAGAGTTCTGTTTTTTCCAAGTTTTCTCACCTGTGATTACCTCTATTATAGTTACTTTTTTGTGTGTGTTTTTTTAACCTCAATTTCTTGCATATTCTCAAACTGTTTTATGACTATATAAACACAATGTCTTTTTTCTTACAAATCAAATGTCAAAATTTTTCTTTTGATATATCCATCACTTTACTCATTGCAGCCTCAGCCTTCTAGTTCACTCCTCCATTAGATTCATCAAGAACCCAACCACAAAATCACTCCACTTCCTGAAAACAGCCCATCACAGCAAAGCCCTGTTTTCCTTAAATCTTCCCCCAAATTGCCTAACACAATGTGAACCCCAAAATACAGTAAGTCCTTTCTAACATCTGCTTACTGAAAACCCCTAGAACTCCCCATGGTGTGTGTTCTTCGCACTGTGCGTAGGAAACCCAACTGTTCCAACACAGGTGTGTTCCGGGCAGTATTTGGCTTGAGGGTGCTGGCAAGGAGGTGTGACGTGTGGAAACGCAGGGCAGAGGCAGCTTTCCTAGAGTGGGACCTGAGCACGTGGTTAATAAAAATAGATTCCGATGTGTCCAGAATTCCTGCTTTCAAACCACGGCTCCAGTCTGACCCACATTTTGAGTCACAGGGCGAAGGCAGGGTGGGGAAATGGGGCCGTCCTCTCAGGCGCAAAACTGAAGCGGCACCAAAAAACTCAGAAATCAACATCAATGCTTTTGAAGGCAATTATGTTTATAAATCAGTCAATGCAAAAAATCCATGATTGAAGCCAAAATGTTATACAGAGACAAACCAGTCTGATTTTTTCATTATAAATGCTTTATAACAAATCTATGCAGAAATAATACCTGTTAAAATTTTGTCAAATTTGATTCAATACTTTCACATGGAGAAAAATTAAATATTGCAGATAACGCTGAAGTCCCCTGGAACCATTCTTCTCTCTCTCCCTTATGCAGCTAAACTTAGTGTGTACTTTTTAATACACGTTCTAAAAATAATTACAAACAATTTCAACTACACAGAGAACCTGAGAGAATAGAATCTTAAAAATACCATCTTTGCATCAAGCCACATTCACCAAGATTTTAATTCCTTGTCTTTTTCTCCCCCTTTTGTTTGCTATCATTTCATTCCTTTATACCTTAGCACAAATTATGAAAAGTACGGACATTACCGGAAGTACCTTCATCATACAGAAACAAGTAATGCCTCCTCCTTGGTATCATTTTATAAGTAATCTACGTTCAAAATTCCCCAAATGGCTCATGACTGTCTTTTTAAAGTTAGCGTGTTCAAATCTGGATTGGGAGAAGTGACATGTCTCACATTTAGAAACTTTATCAGTTTCAATTAAAAAAAGGAAAAAGAAAACTATCAACCTGTCGAAGAGACTAGGCCACCGTCCTGTATTCTTCTGCGCATTCATGTGTCATTTCCTCACTGTCAACTTATTCCTTGATCCTCCTACATTTGCTGTAAATTGAAAGCTAGCTATAAAGGCTTGTTAAATTCAGATTCAGCTTTTCTGGCAAGACTAATTCATAGTTGATCCTTCAACAATATGGGTTTTAGCTGAATAGGTGCATTTTTACATGGATTTTATTCCACCTCTGCCACTACTGAGATGGCAAGACCAACTCCTCCTCTCTCTCCTCCTCCTCCTCAGCCTTCTCAGTGTGAAGATGACAAGGATGAAGACCTTTATGATGATCCACTCCTACTTAATGAATAGTACATGTTTTCTCTTACTTATGGGTTTTCTTAATAACATTTCCTTTTCTCAAGCTTACTTCATTGTAAGAATACAGTGCATAATGCATATAACATACAAAGTATGTGTTAATCCAATTACCTTCTGCTCCAGAAGATTTGTTCCATTTGCACTTCTAATGGAAGCCGGGGCAGGCCAGGGCTGGAGTTTACAGCCACCTTCTGGAGAAACCCCAAGACCAAATCAGAGAGAAATACACCAACATCCCCTGCCCTCACTCCCATCCCTTTTCCCTCCACGCACTCCGCTCCAGTCACCAGCCTCCGTGCTGCCACAGCCTGGCAAGCCCTTCCCCGTATACTTGGTCTAGCCACTACCTTTGAAATGCCCCTCTCCTCGGCCCCCACCCAGGCTATCTGCAAACCTACTCCCTCACCTCCAATGTCTGCTCAGATTCCACACCCCCCAAGATGCCTGCCCTGACCAGCCACAGCCCTCCCACACCGGTGACACGGATCTAATGTTCCCTGTCACCCCCGCATCTAACACACTGTAGCCATCAGTTGTCATTTTACTGAATATGTTCTCCTCTAGGAAACAGAGGGGAGAGGATAGAAACCTTTGTTTTGCTCACCTTATACAACTGCAGATTGAAGCCACAGGTTGAGCCATTATCCAACAATATGAAATATGAAATGTTATGAAATCTGAAACATTTGGAGCACCAAAATGACAAGTGGAAAATGCCACACCTAATTCCCTTGCTTTCTGATGGTTCAATGTACATACATAGTTTCAGGCACAAAATTAAAAATACTGTATAAAACTATCTTCAGCCTTTATGTGTAAGGTATACATGAAATATAAATGAATTTCATGTTTAGACTTGTTTCTCATCCCCACAATATCTCATTATGCATATGCAAATATTCCAGCATCTGAAAAAATCTGAAAGCCGAAACACTTCTGGTTCCAAACATTTTAGATAAGACATACTCAATCTGTATCTGATTACTCAGTAAAATAAAGTTCAAAACACTAGGGATACAAAAGACCTTAAAGGATTACAAAAAACAGTGGTATCCAAAGGATCGAGAATCAGACTGGTTATCAGACTTATCAAAAGCATCATGTCAGCCGGGCGTGGTGGCTCATGCCTGTAATCCTAGCACTCTGGGAGGCCGAGGCGGGCGGATTGTTTGAGCTCAGGAGTTC
>NW_012151174.1:7737564-7743972 GCF_000956105.1 Propithecus coquereli | reverse complement strand
TAACAATTTGTGCAGCGTTAGGGGACTGACCTAACTAAAACAATTTACTGGCAATTTTAAAATTTCATTGGACATGTTAAGTAATGTAATTCTCAACAAATACTGTATCTTAAAATGCAAAGCACTTGACAACTGACGTTCGTATCTATGAAAGTGGTATTATGAGCATGTTTTACAGTTGCTAACAACGAAGGAGAAAAATCCATTCTGGTTTTCAGTGGTAAAACTTAAATTACTGGCCAAGTTGCCCACAAAAACTGAAACAGGTTCATTTACCAGGTTCTTTATCTTTCAGAATCTGATACCGAACAGATTTTAAGAGGTTCTGAATCTGTTCCGGTATAGAAATAAGGCCAAACAGCTTCTGTGAAACAATCATTAAAAGTATAGAGAACAGACCTGTCATTCATATTATAAAAGGAGACCTCACCCAACTCACAGTCCAGAAAAATGCCAATCTTACTGGGTCTTACTGCTGGCAGCAGGTGGGCTCTCCGAGGGCCCGATGCCACATAGCCACCACACATGTATCGCCCCACTGCCCAGAACCCACCCAGAACCGACGGCTGATCCTGCCAGCTCCTGGCAACTCCGTCTCGACACACGCCCAGTATCCACTTAGGCTTCTTGCCCACTTCCACCTCCCAGTAGTGTCTGCCAGAACTAAACCTCTGAGAACCCAGGACAGCAGGGCAAAGGTGGAATCTCCTCGCGTTACAGGCACCTTTTTGTTTTGTTCTTCCGTATCGCACGGCTTTTCTATCCTCAGAGACAGCAAGTTGAGGATGTGCTGTGTCAACATCTAGAATCACATCTACTTGAAATGGCTTGATAATTCTGTCCAAGCCAGAATACTGGGGAGGAAGTCTGAATCCATATTTTGATAGCTTGAATGAAAAGGTTTCAGGGTATTTTAGGTTTTGGTACCTGTGGTAGATACTCTTAACGCATGCCAGTAACTCCATGTCTGACTGCACACAGGTGCCCTCTATCTCCCTCAGAAGATGTCTTAATGTGGAAACATCATCTGAAAATGTTACAAGGTTTTTATTTAGTTTTGTTAAAATGTCCATCTCTTCATCTCGTATCTGCCTAAGAATAGCCTCTTGCTCATTCTGTAAAAACAGTCTAATGTCCTCAAACTCAGAATTGATTTCTTCTCTCCTATATTCTACCTGCTTTTTAAGCTCCACTGACTTGCTGCCTTGCAGAGCTATCACTTTTCCAACTCGTTCTATATTATTCTTCAAGGGCTCAGTGCTACACCGCAGAGTTTCTCGGTGGTAAGAGGCAGCTTTGTCAATGGTGCTAATGTAGTGCTTCCGGTGTTCAGTGGAGAAACTGCACTGTGTACATAAGATCTCTAGGTCCTTCAGACAGAAAAGGGTCAGAAACTGATTGTGCTTTTCACACACAGCATTCTCTTTCTGCCTCTTCCTCTTGCTCCTTCTGACCTGAAGCAGCTTAGCAATGTCAGTCAAATTACGGAGCTGAGGGTTCCTCCTGAAGTTCCCGTATGGAAAGCAAAAACGGCAGACAGGACAGGGAAAGGCATCATCTAGATCCTTCCAGGATGCACTGAGGCAGGAGAAACAGAAGTTGTGCCCACAGCTGATGGTCACTGGGTCTTTCAAGTACTCCAGGCAGATGGGACATCTGGACTCCTCTTGGAGGTCCTCCAGGGCTCTCACATACTCCATCGAGCTGTGAACAAAAGCGGCAGGTGAGGTAAGCTTCCTTTGGCAAGGCCTACCTCCCCAGAGCTCAGACCCAGTGGGACGTGGACATCCATCCCGGACCTCGCAGATCGGCCAGGTTTGGGTGGCACTGTCCTGGCACCTTCTTTAGTCCCCTGCCCCTTAGCTTGGAGGACAATAATGATTCAAAGCCTGTAGCTCTATCAGATTAGCCCATCTGAATCTAGATTTAATGACTTTCTTCAAGAAACTAGCCACAGGCCAGGTGCAGTGGCTCACGCCTATAATCCTAGCACTCTGGGAGGCCGAGGTGGGAAGATCACTTGAGGTCAGTTTGAGACCAGCCTGAACAAGAGTGAGACGCGTCTCTACGAAAAGTAGAAAATATTAGCCAGGCGTGGTGGCGTGCACTTACAGTCCCAGGTACTCGCAAGCTGAGGCAGGAGGATCACTTGAGCCCAGGAGTTTGAGATTGCTGTGAGCTAGGCTGACGCCACAACACTCTACTCAGGGCAATGGAGTGAGATTCTGTCCCAGAAAAAAAGAGAAACCAGTCACAGGTCTAATGGAACAATCATTCCTGTGGGTGAGAAACGATTTTTAATTTCAAAATCTATTGGATTTCGGCCAGGCATGGTGGCTCACACCTGTAATCCTAGCACTCTGGGAGGCCGAGGCAGGAGGATCGCTCAAAGTCAGGAGTTCAAGACCAGCCTGAGCAAAAGTGAGACCCTATCTCTACTAAAAATAGAAAGTAATTAGCTGGACAACTAGAAATATACAGAAAAAATTAGCCGGGCACGGTGGTGCATGCCTGTAGTCCCAGCTACTTGGGAGGCTGACGCAGAAGGATTGCTGGAGCCCAGAAGTTTGTGGTTGCTGTGAGCTAGGCTGACGCCACGGCACTCTAGCCCAGGCAACAGAGTGAGACTCTGTCTCAAAAAAAAAAAAAAAAAAAATCTGTTGGATTTGAAATCATACTATAATAATTGGTTTGGGCAAGATCGTCCATAACTATAAAAACTATTGCATAAAATTTTATGGGGCAATGATAAGCTATTCACATAGTCTCAAAACATCACCCTGGGATGATATTTTAATCATAAAGAGAAAAAAAACAAGTACCTTTACAATGTAGAGATCCAGAGAACACCACCTTCACCGATGATGAGACAAAGCCATGACCTGCAATGGAAGAAATTCATTACCATCTGTGGAAAACATTCGTAGAAAATATACATATTTTACCTCATTCTAATAATGGGCAACAATCGTGAACACCCAAATCATACCAGAACTAACATAATAATGGTGTCAGACTGCACCAATAAAAACAGAACTGAAAAGCAGCCAATTCGTCCTAAATTAAAGTAACAAGAATAATACATAATCTTAGCTTGGATTCTAGACTGGGGAGAAAAGTTGCAATAAAGTGGATAGTATAGGATAGTGGGGAAAATGGGAATATGTACTATTCATTAGATAACAGTAATACATCAAATTTAAGCTTCTTAAATTTCATAATTATGCCATAGCTACATAAGCAAATGTCCTTCTTCTTAGGAAATACATGTTGAAGTATTTACTGGTGAAGGGGTCACGACCTTTGCAGTACCTCTTTTCCTTCACGTCACATCACAAATCCCATCTTCTGCTCACCTACCTGACGGCCTCCCACTCACCCCCGTCCCTCACATCCCATCTCTCTGCTTACACTCACAGAAACCAGTCATAATCTGAAATGGTTTCTTCACGTGTTTCTTTTGTTTTTTGGGTTCTCTTTCGGCTTTAACCAGTGAATGAAGTAGAACAGAAGTAGACACTTAGTCTACCCTATTCATTGAAAAGTAGCAGAAAATCAATGAAGACTTTAAAATAAGTGAATAATGAATGAATGGATAAATGAATGAATAAAACCTTAGAAGAATACAAACAGAATAAATGTCAGTTATAAAAGATAAAATTTAGGTGGGAGACTATTCAAAATTAAGAGATTAAAGAGAAAGGAAAGCCAAAGGCAATGTGTGGTATTTGAAATTCTCTGGCCTAGAAAAACAAAGTTATTAAGGACACTGTGGATATCACTGGAAATGTTTAAACATGGACTTATACTAGATAATTATAGTGTATTAGTGCAAACTGCATATAATAAAGATTTATAATGGAAAAGTATAATGTCCATGTTCCAAAGAGATACAAGCTTTTTAATAGAGAAATGACAGGATGTGTTTGTAACTTATTTTTAAACTGTTCAAAATAAAAAATATGTAATTTCACACATGTATACATCCACAGAAAGAAATGCACACACACAGTGAGAAAACAGACAGTGGGTCAGCCCAAATGTTAACAATTGGGGATTCTAGCCAAGAGTAAAGGGGTATATACGCTATTCTTTCAGTATCATTGTAGGCTTGGAAAATTTCAAAATAAAAAGCTGTAAAACTACTGGCATCTTTTCCATATCCCCTTTCGCGGCTACTTTCCAGCCAGCTGGAGTGAGTTCCTCATACATGTGACCACTCAACCGTCAGTCCCCAACTCTTTAACAGGCACCGTTCTTTCACCTGTTTCCGCAGGTGACCTTCCACAGAACACAATACTTAAAGGTAACAGAATTGGTGTCGTTTTGACATGTGAAGATGACTTTGTCTTTGACCCAGAGGAGGTTACCTCTTTATTTCAGAATTATTCAAACGTGAGTAAAACCATTCACTTTTGAATTGGTGAAATAGGTTATGTGTAGTTGTCACACTTCTTAACATCACTCCTCACCCATTTCAATCCTACTCTTTAGCAGAACACAGAATATCAGGCTTAGGGTCCCGACAAAACTTTGCACAGTGCTAAATGTCTTCCATACAGTCAGTGACCTCCATTTTTTTTTCTGAGACAGAGTCTCCCTCTGTCGCCGAGGCTACAGTGACGTGGCGTGACCGTACGTCACCGCAACCTCAAAATCCTGGGCTCAAGTCTTCAGAGTAGCTGAGACTATAGGTACATACCACCACACCCCGCTAATTTTCTCTATTTTTAGTAGAGATGAGGTCTTGCTCAGGCTGGTCTCAAAACTCCTGAGCTCAAGCGATCCTCCTGCCTCGGCCTCCCAGAGTGCTGGGATCACAGGTGTGAGCCACCTCACCCAGCATTGATCTCCTTAATTAAATCCTTACAACTTTGTCAAGCAATCTGCCACATGCCCTGAGTGTTCCTGTTTGGTGTCCCAGATATGCCGAAAATTCAAGGCCCTGTGACCACTCTTTACCCAGGATATTTCTCACAGTTGTGTTTGCATCAGGTGTCACCGTGGACACAGAAAAGGCTTGCTGTGAAACGGACTCCCAAGCTCAGGGTTCACCGGCCGTGACGCTAACCCTCACTGTGCACAGGACCTGATATGGTCTGGTCTGTGCACATCACCTGTGGGGCTTGGAACGTATGGGGAAGTAACACTAATACGATGCTCACGCTGCTGGCTGTGACGGGAGTAACAAAGTTCTTTGTCTGTGACCCAAGAGTGTTGTGTCTCCTGGTAACATCCATGAAATATTGACAGGCAAATTTATTAGCTTGCAAATAGAGCAAAATCCCAAGCCCTCATAATTTGAAGCTATTATCTTCAATTATAAGGTGGAATTTCAATTTACAAAAGTTTGATAGGCTTATCCAAAGTCCTGGTACTAACTGGTGTAACTACTAGTATGATACTACGTTATTAAGCACACTGTCCTTTCTTGGTATTTAGAAACATAGTTTACAGGCTCCAAAATCTAAAGTGCTTCATATAGTGCTCTGTTCAACTCATACTAATGGATATCCCACATTTGTTAAGATGTCCAAATAATCTAACAAGGGGAAAATTAAGATTTTTGTACATGTTTTCCACCATACATGATGATGTGAACAGACAGCACCCAAATTACTAGGTGGCAGTCTCTAATAAAATGTGTTTCACTGCAATGCCGTCGCTTCACTAGCTGCATGTCATCACCCGACTAGCTTAAATCCTCCATGCTTTAGTTTCTGCTTCAGAACGTTAACAGCACTCAACAAGAAAATGCATGTGAGGCTGCTACAGTGCCTGACCTAGAACAGGGGCTCGGCAGGGCGTCGTGCAGAAGAGCTCGCTCGTGGGCCTGAGACTGCTCCCTCACAGGCTGCTTCTGAGGCGAGTATTTGACTGGCATCTGGCAACTTCCATTCCTGGAGCTTATCAGGAACTTACGAGGAAACGGGTCCCACCGCTCTCCCCTAAGAATGGTTCACTGTACCTAAAGCATTTGTACAATGAGGTTTCCTTATGGTGAGCCGCTGCTTTCCTTCTGAGAATCTGGCATTTTGATATAAATTAGGTAGCGAAGCCGGCATGACCTGTTCCCAGGAAAAAACTTGGGCAGCAAGTCTCTAATGAGCTTCACAGTCAGGCAACATTTCGCTCCTTTATCACAACTTGTCACTGGAGAAATTAAGCAAGTCCTGAGTGACTTCACTGAGAGAGGACTTCTGGGAGCCCAGCTTGGTTTCCTCCAGACTTCACCTCTTTGCTGATTTTGCTTTATATCCTTTCACTATAATAAATCGTAACCATGGCCGGACACGGTGGCTCACGCCTGTAATCCTAGCACTCTGGGAGGCCGAGGCAGGTGGATCGCTCAAGGTCAGGAATTCGAGACCAGCCTAAGCAAGAGTGAGACCCCGTCTCTACTAAAAA
>NW_012151174.1:7733607-7737400 GCF_000956105.1 Propithecus coquereli | reverse complement strand
ATAAATAAATAAATAAAAATAAATAAATAAATCATAACCAAAAGTAACACTTTATACTGAATCCTGTGTTCACTTTAGCAAATCACCAAACCTGGGGGTGGTCTTGGGGCCTCCAACACAGGTTATTGTTATACAATTTCCAAGTGAAAAAAAGCGCACTTAGAAATTCAGCCCAACTGCCTGTATTTACATTATGTCATGTACTGTTGCACTGCAGTATACATTACAGTACTATTTTAGAGTGAAACCCCCTACAGCTCTCATTGCTCCTAACTCTTTAATGATCAGAAAAGGTGTTAACTGCTCACGGCAGTCGTTGGGCAGAAAAAAAGTCATGTGCATTCCAATTTTGAAGGGATAGTAAGGTTTTATTACATTTAAAAAATTGTATCTTTCAACAATAAGGAATTATATAAAATAAATGATAATGTGTCCTTCAACTCTTCCCACCTTTCAATCCAACTTCTCGTAAGTAACAATGCCATTGCATGGGCTCCTAATCCTTCTTTTAAAGTAGATATCTACTGGATGCTTTTGGGCTGGTTAAATATGAAGAGAAGTTTTACAAATTTTGAACAAAGCAGTACAGCCAGTACCTTGCAAAACAGGACAGGAATTCTTTTTTCTTTTTTTTTTTTTCTCGTGGGAAGGCCGTCACCACCAGAAAGGCAGGAATTCTTGAAACCAGAAGGAACAACTATATTGCTGTTTAAAAAAAAAAAGTGTTATTTCATTTAAAATAAAAGATAGGGGTGCATTCCTGCACAGATGCTGGTACCTAATGTGTCCTCCCTTCCCCGGATACTCTAATTTCCCCTCACCCACCTTCCAAACTCAGGCCATCAGGCCATGAAGTGAAAAAAGAACAGCTTCGTAAGCCCTTTTCCTAGTTCAAGCTACGAAGATCAGCCCGCTATTTTAACATCTTGCTCTTGACAATGATTTTCTCCTTGACTAAACTCGAGCCAGGCTCTTCTGAGTCCTCTTCTTAACTAGGCCCCTGAGGACTGAACTCTGATCTTTTCTTTTGCTCAAAATTCCTTCCTGAGGTGGCCAGATGAGTCATTCTCACAAACGGTAAAATCCCACTAAGCAGGGTTCGTTAACCAAATACAGTGTGGTTTACTCCCCAACCTGATTCCAGTATAGCATTAGCAGCACCTGAAAGATAGAAAGCCCCCATCTTAACTCGAGCATCCTAGCAGATCCTTATCTTAACTTGAAAGATTCTCCTGTCTGGACCTCCTAGAGTGCTCACACCTTTATCTTTTTTTTATCTTTAAAAAATTAAAAATATGGAACGCTTCACGAATTTGCGTGTCATCCTTGCGCAGGGGCCATGCTAATCTTCTCTGTATCGTTCCAACTTTAGTATATGTGCTGGCGAAGCGAGCACCGCACCTTTATCTTAAATTAAGCATTTCTTTTCTGGTCTTTTAGATAAAGCCTAACTCTCTCAGCCAATTGTCAGCCAAAGAATCTTTAAACCCACCTATAACCTGTAAGCTCCCGCTTCGAGATGGCCCACCTTTTTGGGCCAAACCAATGCCTGCCTCCCACGTATTGATTTATGACTTGACCTGTAACCCCTGTCTCTCCAAAATGTATAAAACCAAGCTGTGACCCAGCCACACCGAGTCCACTTGCTCAAGGCTTCTTAGGAGTGGCTCCGGGCCATGGTCCTCAAATTTGGCTCAAAATAAACCTCTTTCAAATATTTCAGAGTTTGGATTTTCCTGTCCACACCCAACCTTGGTCTAGACAGACTTGAACAAAATAGTAACATGCCTTCTATCAGCTCAAGGCTGCATCCCTAGGATGACATCAGCCCCCTTTGAAGTGCCTACCTGAGAAAACTGAAGACTGCCAACAGAATTCACTGTTTACTCCAGCCCACATCGGAAGATGGGGCCTCTGTCTCCCAGGTCTGTGGGAGGGTAGGAGCCTAACTGCGAGAAGGCCAGTGAGCAAACCCAGATGTCTTTCACGGAAGAACCAACCCGGTCCCATTTTCTGCAATTTTTCACTTTCGACTCTACTGAGCTCCCACTCACTCCCTCAGTGCCCTCATTCTCCCTTTAAAACATCCAGTCACCTGTGTACAAAGCAAGGCTGAGTTCCCTTCTCACTGGATTTATTTCCCTATTGCAACAGTATCTTACTAATACAAATCTGCCCTGATCACTTTACCTAGTGTCTGGCACTGTTTATCTTTCACACACCCCATCCGCTTAGCCAATTCCATAATTCTATGGCTTTTGAAACACAAATCTAATCCTATTACCTTCCAACTTCCAACTTTGCAGTAACGTTTCTTACTCTAAGAGTTACCAGACTAACCAACGTCTTGGCTGCACTCTCTTTTCCCGGCTGCACTTACCTATCACGCCAACGATCACAGTTGCCATTTTACATTTATTTTGTCAGCCTTTGGTTAAAGACACTGGAGTGTAAGGTTCATGGTCTGAATTCTTTCCTATTTTTCTCGAAATTGTATTACCTATGTCAACGAAAAAAAAAAACCCCCGCAGGTTTGTCTAGAATACCCTTAGGCTTGTTAATGGGTTACAAAGGATGTCCCCCAAGAAGGGAGGGGGCATGATGAGGCACGTCTGACCTCCCTTCTCCTGGCAGGCAATTTAGTTTTAGGATATTCCTTTGGCCACGAGGGGGTCCATTCAGTCAGCCGGTTGGGGAGAGGGGGGTACGCCTTAAGATTTTACTTTAGTTCACATCTACTTCTGTTCTGCTGCTGCTGTATAGTGTAGACTACTGTGAGTTCAATAAATACTAGGCCAATGATAAAGTCTGTGACAGATTCCCTGCTCTCAACATTGATATATATTTATTTATTCATTTATTGATTGATTGACAGGGTCTCCCTCTGTTGCGCAGGCTGGAGAGCACTGGCCCAGTCACAGCTCTCAACAACCCCCAACTCATGGAGTCAAGATCCTCCTGGCTCAGCCTCCCCAGTAGCTCGAACCACCACCCATGGCTAATTTGTCTTATTCCGTTGGTCAGGCTAATCTAGACTTCCCGGTCTCAAGTGATCCTCCAGCCTCGGCCTCCCAAAGTGCTGGAATTGCAGGCTTGAGTTACCAAGGCTGACCCCCTCTACTACATTAGATCAGGGGGCCCCAACCTATGGTGAGTTGTATAACTATTTCATTGTACATTACAATGCAGTAATAGGAGCAATAAAGTGGGCAAGAAATGCAACGCGCTTGAATCACCCTTAAACCATCCCCCACCACTCCAGTCCTGGAAAAATTGTCCTCCATGAAAACGGTCCCTGATGTCAAAAAGATTGGGGACTACTGCTGTAGATGTTACTTTACATAACTGGGTCTGAACCTTCCCATCCGTAAACCTTGAGCATATAGTCATTTCCTACCTGCAAGATCCTTTTGAGCACTAAAGAAGATTAAACCCTCCAGGAAGGTGCTCGCACTGTGGGGCGGCAGATCCCTTCCTAACATGCCCGCCATAACTCTTCGGAGATCACGTGCCACTTCCTAAACTGGTGTTCAGGTCAGGCTGTTCTCTAGAGTTCAATATGACTACACACGTTTTAGAGGTCCAGGCTCCTGTACTTTTTCTCTCTTATCTTTCTTTTTTCACGGGGTGTCTGTTGCCCAGCCTGGAGTGCAGTGGTGCAATCACAGCTCCCTGTAGCCTCCAACTCCTGGGCTCAATCAATCCTCCCGCCTCAGCCTCCCAAGTATTGGGACAAGGTGCGTACCACCATGCCCGGCCCGGCCAGTTTTTAAAGCGTTTTTGTAGGCCGGGC
>NW_012151174.1:7727948-7732302 GCF_000956105.1 Propithecus coquereli | reverse complement strand
CTCAAACAATCCGCCCGCCTCGGCCTCCCAGAGAGCTAGGATTACAGGCGTGAGCCACCGCGCCCGGCCCCAACGTGACTTTAAAATCTCGAAGGCCGAAGCGTTCGTGATTGAAGGGCTTCTTAACTCTTACGGCTTGGCGCATGAGGCACTGAAGGAGGCCACTACTTTCGGAAGAAATCACAGAGTTGGCGCATCACCTTTCTGTTGAAAACTTCGCGCAGGTTCCCGCGGTGTAGCCAACCGCGATGAGATCTGAGATCTGTCGGAGGAGTTGGGAGTGGGGACAAGGGGCGGCGAGTCAGATATTCCACAGCCCTGGGGCTGCAGATGCGGTCAGAGAGGATGACAGTACTCTGGTGGGGCCCTGCGGGTTTCCCTGCGCTGATTGCGTCAGGAAGGGAAACGCCCTAGAGGCTTGTAAGCCTGAACAGGGCCTGATTTCACCATGTTGGTGAACCAGGAAGTGGGACTGCATCGTGTCGTCTGGTTTGGAACGAGGCTCTTCTCTGCAAGGACAGGAGGAGCTGAGAGTTCCAGTAACACCTGACCAGTGCATACAGAGCAGCCCTCCAGCCTTCCCTCCCCAGGAAGTTCCCTCACTCTCTGCTCCCTACATCCAGGCTTTAAATGAGAGGATGGCCAAATGTGATCTCTGATCTTCTCATAGTCAGTCCTAGGACTCTTGCTCCCATAAAGGGAACCTTCCCTCAGGAGTGGGAGAGCTCCAGAGAGGGAGAGATTTGTTTACAGGACTGGAAGGGGCGTTCGGAAGTTAAGCCAGTAAATGGATAATGAATTGTTTCTGGAGGAAGCAGATGTCATGAAAACAGCAAGCAGAGCTCTCCAGAGTTTGACCCTGGGTGTAACTTTTAGAACGGGTTTCTTCTTACCATGAATAACGTGCTTCTCCCACAGGGTTTTGCAAAATAAGACACCCCACACACACACATCCACGTCCTCAGGCTGCAGGGCTGCCTCCTGCCTGGGTTCGGTTCAGTCTACCGGAGAGTGAGGGAACTTGCTTGAGGGCAAAGAGGTTTGAGAGCCTGCAGGAATCTCAGAACATCCTGTTCTGGTCATCTCTGAGGAAAAGAAGAAATTACAAAGGAAAAGATCAAAACGTTTATCTGTCTCAGATTTTCTAACCCATGCAACAAATTTTTTAAAAAATTGAGAAGAAATATTTCTTGCAAATATAAAGCCCCATATTTGTGGTTTGTTGGATTTCTAGATAGGGACAATTTATGTAAAGGCAATACTGGTTTTATATTTATTTTTCCTCAACTTACACGTGATGATAAACTCTCTATACTTCTAGTGGAATTACAATAAACAATAGGCCTTGGCTGTGACAATTGTAATGATACCAGCTATTAGAGGCAACCACCTACAACTCTTTTTTTCTCAATAATAAACATGTTAATACTGGTACCTATGGATATTTTAATTTGAGATGTGATATTGTTGCCGCCCAACCTGGTTATATTGTCCACTGCACAGAGAAGAGCTAATGTACCAAGACAGGCGGGATTGTCTCACTGTGTTTCCCACGCTGGTCTTGAACTTCTGGCCTCAAGCAATCCTCCCACCTTGGCCTCCTGAAGTGTTGGGATTATAGGTGTAAGCCACTATGCACAGCCTAACGATCTTTTACATTAGAAATATTGGCAAGGAAAAACACCCTTACAAAAAATCTTAGAAAGAAATAAATTAATTAGAAAGAGGAAAGCACTAATTGTCCCAATAACAAAAGAAAATAAAATTTGCCATTGTTTTAAAAACGATGGAAAATAAGACATCGTTGGAAACGGTTAGCAGGTGAGAAATGGGGTGGTGGTGAGGGGCGACAATTTCAACTAGAGTCTCCACAGAAAACCTCATTACAAACTGACATGTGAGCAAAGCCTCAAAGGGAAGTGGGAGAGAACCCGGCAGAGGCTGAGAGAAGTGTGATCCATCCAGAGGGGAGAGCCGAGGGCACAGCCCTGAGCCTGGAGCCTGTGGGGCTGTTAGAGGAAGAGGAAGGAGGCCTCAGGTGACAGCAGAGCAACCCAGCGAGAGAGACAGAGATGGGGTGGAGCGGTTGGGGCCACTGTGTAGGGCCTGGGAAACGCCTGCAATGACATTTCTCCTGACCCGCGTCGTCTTGCGCGAAGTGTAAATTGATACTTTTATGATTACCAAGTCATGGCATCCTCTCCAAACCTCAAACCTCTCATACTCGAGCACGTTTCAACAATCTACTATACATTTTAAGGAAAATGAATGATAGGAAAAAAATTATCTTGACATAGATAAAATTGTCTCCAAGACAACTATGGTAGTGAATTCCATTGAGGCATCTTTCCTGATGACAGGTGATTCATGGGTAATTGTCAAAGTCAAAGAAATATTTAGAGTACTTGAAAATTCATCCTATGTCCACTGAATCACCGCCCATCCCTTTTAGCTAAAAAACACAATCCCCCTCAGGAGTTTTGGGAGACCCCCTTGCTCTACATGCTTGGAGATATTTGGTGTTGTGATGAACTGAATTGTGCCCCTCCACCCAAATTCAAATGTGGAGACCCTGTGGCCAGTACCTTAGAATGTGCCTGTGCCATACTGGAGATAGGTCCCTGAAAAAGGCAAGTAAGATTAAATGACATCTGGGATGGGGACCTAGTCCACCATGACAGTGTCATTATAAGATTAGAACGTGTTTAGTCATAGAGCTAAGAAAAGAAAAATAGAAGAAGAAAGGACACCAGGGATGCGAGGACACGGCGAGGAAGTGGCCATCGGAGGCCAAGGAGAAAGACTCCGGGAGAATCCATACCTGCAGACGCCTGGAGCACGGGCCTTCTGGCCTCTGGAACTATGAGAAAACCACCTTTCCGTTGTTTAAGCCACTGTCTGTGGTGCTTTGTTATGGCAGCCCTAGCACACGAATGCAGGTGCTGTCACTGTTTCCAGTACTGCCTGTCTGTGGTGTCACATGGTACCACGCTGCAGTTCGAACCCACAGCTCCCTGAAGACTAATAAGGTTGAGTGTCTTTGTACATATTTATGGGCCACTTATGCTTTCTCTTCTATGATGTGCCTTCTACGATATGCCCATTTTAATATTGGGTTTTCTTTTTTTATAGATTAATAGGGAATCTTTATATATTCCACCAACGAATCTTTAAAAATATTTTTATTGAGATAAAATATACATATATAATTTATCATCTTTATCATTTTAAGTGTACTATTATGCAGTAATATATACATTTATGTTCTCTTTTCATTTTAATATTGGGTTTTCTTTTTTTATAGATTAATAGGGAATCTTTATATATTCCACCAACGAATCTTTAAATTTATTTTTATTGAGATAAAATAATCATTAAATATTGAGAGTGAACTAAGTGCATTTTCACACTTCAGTGGAAAAATATGGAAGAACAGATTTCAATTAGTAAAAAGATAAACTTGAAGAAAAGGATAGATAAAAAGGCTACAATGACCAAAGAAAATTCTAAAATAACTCGGTAAATCTTAATAATAGTGATTACAAATATACATACACGAACACACACATAGGCATGCATATATATATATGTATATGCGCATTCTTTTGTTAAGGGGTGAAACAAGGTGGGAGTAAAATAATATACAACAATATGAAAGATGAGAATTACAACTTAAATAATAGAAATATTATGTGCAAATAAGTACCAAGAAAATAATTGCAGGGGGTTTGGAAGGAAAGAGAAAAGAAGCAAAGAACATTTAAGGAAAATATAAAACATTATTATAATAAACATAATCAATATAAACAGTAGACTCACGTATCAAAACACAGAGAGACTCACATTGAATTTTAAAACTCAGCTATACGACATTTATGATAAACACATCTAAAATGCAATAGTGTTGTAGAAAGGGGAAAAAGGGGTAAAGCTTTCCCAAAGGAAGGCTGGTATTCCAATATTAATATAGGACAAAATGCAAGAAAAGGTGGAAATGATTAACAGAAATAAAAATGAGCTATTACTTTATGATGAAAGAAAAATCCACTAAGAAAACAACCAATCACAAACTTACATGCCTTTAAAAATCAAAGCAAAAAATGATAGAATTACAACATATCGTTATAGTGAGATATTTTAACACAATCTCCTTAAAAACAAATATTAAAGACAAATATTACTCAGAATATAGATGTTTTGAACAGAAAAAGCTCAATCTAATATATTTAAATATAGAGAGATGATTCTATATCCAAAATATAGGGAATATATATTCTTTTCAAACACACATGAGTCATTTACAAATATTGACCACAACTCTGTATACAAATAATCTTAATTCTGTTGAGTGCAC
>NW_012151174.1:7725498-7727573 GCF_000956105.1 Propithecus coquereli | reverse complement strand
AGGCGGGCACTCTATTTTTGTGTTGCCCCACACTTAATCCTATCCCGACCAACTGCCACAGCTGGGGAAGGAGGGAATGCCTTGTCAATCCAGGAATTCCCAGCCCAGGCATGGTAAGATTTAGAAAGTGACCTAGAGTAACCTAAGGGTAATTAATACACCATTAGCTTGAATCTGCATTGCAGTTTACCTCCCCCTCCAGGTGGGCCTTCTTAGAGGGAGCTCATACATACGCACATGGAATTTGGAGGACGCCTGTTGATCATTTGATACCATCCCACACCTCCCAAAAGCCCTGCTCTGGACTGGGCTGATGACAGGAAACAATTCAAGCAATCAGGAGGACGTGAGTAGTGGGTCAGTCAGTGAGTGGGTCTGTCTCTCTCCACTCGCGGAGACGGCCCCGTTTTGTTCTACAATGAAGAGCTGCTCACGTGAAGCTGCTCCTGCCTGAGGTGATTCCGTCGTCTTGGCCTTGCTGGTGATTTTTCCAAGAAAGCAGTCAGGGGACGGGATAGTAGTCTGGACTCGACACTTTGGTGTGTCTGGTCATTCTTTGGCCACGAGCACACCAAGAACCGAGGGCAGACTCCCACACTGACACCCCTGGTGCCGAAACCCGGGATTCTGACAGGAGGATCACTTGAGCCCAGGAGTTCGAGGCTGCAGTGAGCTATGATCACAGCACTTCACTCCAGCCTGGGCAACAGAGACCCTCTCTCTAAAAGTTTAAATAAATAAATAAAGATGTACAAACAGCCTTCAATCAAGTTCACCATGTCATCTATGTATTTTCTCTGCTAATATGCTGAACCTGTTTTCCATTTAGAGGTGTATGGGCTGATTGAGTTCCCCCCAAATTCATAGTTTGAAGCCCTAATCCCCTAAATAATGTTGTGTGGAGATGGGCCTTTGAGAAGTAATTAGGTCATGAGGGTAAAGGCTCATGAGTGGGACTAGTGCCTTTATAAGAAGAGACATGGGAGAGATTGCTCTCTCTCCACCATGCGAGGATAGGGCGAGAAGGTAGCTGTCTGGAAACCAGGAAATGGGCCCTCGCCAGGAACCTAATCGCCCAGCGCCTTGGTCTTAGACTTCTCGGGCTCTAGAACTGAGAGAAATAAATGTCTGGTGTTTAAGTCACCCAGTTTATAGTATTCCCTTACAGCAGCCTGAACTGACTAAGGAAACAGAGAACAGAGAGATTAGAGCACACCATGAGGAAACAATGAGTTAAACCTAGAATGTGGCACATTCTACAAGACAACTGCGCTGGACTCCTCAGCAAGTGAATGTCTTTCGGGAAAAAAAGAGCAGGAGAATGGTTCCAGCTTCCAAGAGAGTACAGAGACACAACAGCCAAGTGCAACGCTCTAACCCTAATTGGTTCGAGGTTTGCAATACAAAAGCTATAAAAGCTATGGGAGAAAATTAAAAATAGAATGAATATTATGATAGTGGAATTGTTAATTACCCTATCTGTGATAACGGTAAGTTATTCAGCAGGAGGATGTCCTTATTAGGAGATTTAGTCTAAGCATTTAAGGACTAAAATATGATGTTTGCTGTTTACCTTCAAATGTTTCAGCCAAAAGAAGATACATGTACACACACATACACAGAAATGAAACAAACATGGATAATAATTGTGGAGCTGTTAAATCTGGGTGGAAGAGTGTTCATTACACTGTTCTTTCAGTTTTTCTCTATGCATTAACATTTTCAAAAGAAAAAGTCGGGAAAAGAAATTTAATCATTATATTCCCAGGCCTGTGGCTTAGCTCCTGGCATAAGGTAGGCACTCGGGACATCTTTGTTAGTGAGCGAAGCCTGGGTCAGAGCCTGTCTCCTTTCATCATCTGTGTGACTTTGGAAACCTTAACTTCCCTGAGCCCCAGCCAGCTCCTCAGTAACCCAGCAGACCGGAGATGGAAATAGAGAAAAACATTTAAGGTTTTTTATTCAACTGCTTACTGTTTACATGCTATGAAAACACCTCCAAAATAACAAATCTCCTGGCCCCTCCCAGGAACCCACTTCTTCCCAGTCGTTATCTTCTCTGTTAGTGGAAACTC
>NW_012151174.1:7720875-7723433 GCF_000956105.1 Propithecus coquereli | reverse complement strand
GACCAATTCCCTTACATAGATTCATGGCTAGAGATTGCTCAGACCATGCCCCCTTGGGTCCAGTTCTGTGCTAATAAGGGACAGAGCAGGATTTTTGTGGCCCAAAGGACCAGAGACTCCAAATGGTCCAAACCCATCTATCGGGAAGCTCCTGAAGAGGATCCACCATTACTGCCTACAACCCTACCGTGACACCTCCTGAAGTACCCTGGAATCCACCAGACACCCCGCCACCATCAGTCTCCCCACTGTCAGTTCTGGACCAACCTGGCGCCAACACTCCCATCACCCGCCCACTATGGCCAGCTCAGGCCCCAGCTTCAGCCCTCCAGATGGTCCTGCGTGAGGTGTGAGGTCCAATGCAGGTTATGGACGATGGGTCCGTTCAGCCAAGTCAGCCAGTCCCGCACTACCAGCCCTTCTCCACCACTGACCTTCTGAACTGGAAGCACCATGCCCCGCCACACTCCGAAAAACCTCAGGCCCTCGTTGACTTCCTGGAATCCATCTTTCAGACCCACCATCCCACTTGGGAAGACTGCCGTCAGCTCCTTCTGACCCTTTTTAACACGGAAGAACGATGCTAGATTGTAACTGGGACCCGGAGGCGGCTCCAGGACTGGGCTTCAGGAGGGATCTTGGACGTGGAGCAGTGGGCACAGAGAGCAGCACCCGAGACCAACCCGGATTGGGATATCAACTCCCTGAGCGGACAAGAGGCATTCAGAAGGTATCAGGAAGCTCTTCTTCCTCCAGAGGGTCCAAGAGGGAGCCAGAAAACCAACCAACATGAACACCCAGCTCTGATCACCCAGAAGCCAGAGGAATCACCCAGCGAATTCTACAAGTGCCTTTGTGAGGCCTACCGAGTCTACACACCCTTCAACTCAGAGGTGGCCGAAAATCAGCAGATGGTGAATGCCGCGTTTGTTGGGCAGTCCTATACTGACATCCCACAGAAACTCCAGAAACTTGACAGGTTTGCAGGAATGAACATCATGCAGCTAATGGAAGTGGTCCAGGTCTATGTTAATCGAGACCGGACCGCCCAGAAAGAAAATGACATGAAAATGAAACAGAAAGCCGCTCTCCTGGCCGCTGCCCTCGGAAGACCTGACCCAGCCGAGAGACCTGGCCCACCATGGGAAGGAGGATCCAGGGGATGAGGGACCCTGAAGCCTGACTAGTGTGCCTATTGTAAGGAGTTTGGTCACTGGAAGCATGAATGCCCCAACAAAAAAAACAACAGCTGACATAATGGCCTTACGAGGCTATCACCCACTGGGAAACGAAGCCCTATAGTAGACATATAAGGACATCAAAGGGGGGAATGATAAGGAAAACCCCCATCTGTTACTTGGCACATCAGCCACCTGAGACCCCCACCCCTCATGGAAGACCCGCATCAGCATAATACCAACCTATTACCTGGCCCATCAACTAATCTATTACCTGGCGCATCACCATAATACCAACTTATTACCTGGCCTATCAACTAATCTATTACCTGGCACATCAGCATAATACTAACCTATTACCTGGCCCATCAACTAATCTATTACCTGGCACATCATTACCTGGCCCATCAACTAATCTATTACCTGGCACATCAGCATAATACTAACCTATTACCTGGCCCATCAACTAATCTATTACCTGGCGCATCACCATAATACCAACTTATTACCTGGCCTATCAACTAATCTATTACCTGGCACATCAGCATAATACTAACCTATTACCTGGCCCATCAACTAATCTATTACCTGGCACATCAAAATAATACCAACCTATTACCTGGCCCATCAACTAATCTATTACCTGGCACATCAACTAACCTATTACCTTAGGCACCTACCCCTCAGACCACCCCCACTTAATAAAAGTGGGACAAATTGGGTAGACGGAGCTCAGAATTTGGTGGCGAGACCCCTCTTAGCCCTCAGGCAAACAAACTTTGACTCTCCAACTCTGCGTGTGCCACTCAGTTTGTCCTCGGGACCACCTGCTGTAACACTTGCAGTAACAGTGGGAGGATCACTTGAGGTCAGGAGTTCGAGACCGGCCTGAACAAGAGCAAGACCCCCATCTCTACTAAAAATAGAAAAATTAGCTGGGCATCGTGGTACACCTGTAGTCCCAGCTACTTGGGAGGCTGAGGCAGGAGGATTGCTTGAGCCCAGGAGTTTGAGGCTGCGGTGAGCTAGGCTGACGCCATGGCACTCTAGCTCAGGCAACAGAGCCAGACTCTGTCTCACAAAACAAAAAACAAAAAACAAATCCCACCACTACCAAGTTTAAAAAAAAAAAAATAATAGGCTGGGCGTGGTGGCTCATGCCTGTAATCCTCGCACTCTGGGAGGCCAAGGCGGGTGGATCGTTTGAGTTCAGGAGTTCGAGACCAGTCTGAGCAAGAGCGAGATCCCATCTCTACTAAAAATAGAAAGAAATTAGCTGAACAACTAAAAATATATATAGAAAAAACTAGTCGGGCATAGTGGCGCATTCCTCTAGTCCCAGCTACTCGGGAGGCTGAGGCAGGAGGATCGCTTGAGCCC
>NW_012151174.1:7702963-7711532 GCF_000956105.1 Propithecus coquereli | reverse complement strand
AATTATTTTACATAGTATTTCTTTAAATAAAAAGTTTTATAAAGATAGGCATGATATAATTTCACTATCTTTTTAGCTAACAGATTATTTCTGGAGTGGGAGGATACAGAGATATGACTTTCTATAAACATGATTTTATCTGCTTTTACATATATGTTTTTAAACAGTAATGCACTGGTTTTTATAACATTAAGATAAATCCATTTCACAAAAATAAAGATTGTAGGATAGAAAAGAATACTAGCTGCATATTATTAGAGGAAAAATATGTGCAATATAATATCCAATTATGCTATTATAAATACAGATGTCATCACTGTCAAAGATAAACACCTCCAATCATGAGTTAAGGTATGAAAACATTTTATTCAGTAACTGCTGACAGTAGGGGAAAGAGCAGAGAGCGATTCCAGTTTGCACAGAGGTGACCGGGCGTTTTAGAGGCAAAATGAGGGAGTCTAGAGGGACAATGAGCTGGGGGCTCATGTGAGTCCGGGAAGTGAAGAGTTGCAGGTGGTCGGCCAGCGTGAAAGCGATGAGGCCATCTGTGTCTGGGAGCAGCCAGTTACGGAAGTTGGGATTCAGTCCTCCCACAGAGACTGGGGTTGGATGCCTGGTCCTTCCTGACAATTACATTTCAAAGGAATGGCTTTCAGGTTCTTGAAAAGACACTTCTTTCTCCTATATTCCTGAGTTGTAGGAGATATATATGTATTTATAAGGATTTATAATTATAAACCATCTTAAGTAAATGCTCTAAGAAGGGGGGCCAGAGGCCTATGGTCAGATGTTGGCAGGAACAAACCATAAACTTTTATGATAGTCTTGAGATTTTTCAGACAGAAATGTCAAAGGGGGCTGGGTGGTCCCAGGGACAAGGTCTTTGGCTGCTAGAAGCCATGTCACAGTTTGGTCGTCTCTAGCGCAGGGGTTTGCATGGAGTGTTCCTTCAGGGGGTTTTTGCAATTCTCACCACGTAGAGAAAAATGTCTCAATACGCATACTTCAGAACATGATTGTAGTTATCCCTGAATATCCTCCAGGGATTGGTTCTGGGACCCTTACATGACATCATCCTCCCACCCACGGGTCCCCCTGTGGAGATGGAGAATCGCCCATCAGCAGTTGCTTGAACCCACAGATGTGGAACCCCTGGATATGGAGGGCAGCCTGTATGAGGGTGATGGACTCATGATTTCCTATTTTGTGTGTTTAGGTACTTTTATACTATGATGTTCGTGTAACAATGATATAGATAGTAATTACAGACAATTTCTGTGTATTTAGGAAGCATTTTATATGTATTCTTATTTTTTCCTGGACTTGCCTTTTTTTAATTGTGAGAAATTTCAAACATATACGCAAGTGAACAGAGTAACAAAGATCCCAAGGATGGATCAGTCGTTTTCAACAGTCATCGACATGTGGCCAGTCTTGTTCCACCTGCCCACGTTGGTCTCGACCTCCTTCACCTACCCTATTTTGAAGCTAATTATATCATTGGAAGACATCATATCATTTCATCTGAAGGTGTGTTAGGTTGGGACAAGGAGGAGGGAGAACAGACGCTTTGTCTTGGGGGTTTCCACTGAGCAACAGATGGCACTAGGAGATGCTTTGTCTACAACAGCGGGAACAAAGGGGGTCTCCAAGGACTGACCAACCAGAAAGAGGTAGAAAGGCCACAAAGTGGATATATGACCAAGGCCACGAATGAGGGTCTTTCGAGCATGCGTAGAAGTAAGGTGACAGTGTCTTTAAATGAACTACCCTCAGTAACAGAGTAAAATAATTACACCCACCAGTGCCATGACAATTACAAATACCATGGCGACCCCCGGAGATTGCCTTAGGAGGATAGAAAAGGAGAGGACTCGCCAGTCCAGGAATTCTCAACCTTTTTCCAAGAAAAACCATGCATGTCCCACCCCCCACTTAACATAAAATCAGAGAATCACCATAAAAAGGAAAATCTTGTTGAACTCAGCTCTAGGGGTGGGGTTGGCCATTCCTTCTCCGGAATGCGCTGCGCATTAGTGAACTTTGGCACCTGCCTGCTTGCAGCCGCTCTGTCTGCTCCTTTGCGCCACCGACTCGGTACCAGCAGCCATTCTTCAGTCCTGGGAACCCAGAGCCGGCGAACAGGCCCTGACATCTGGTCCCCACACCTGGCAGGCTTTTCAACATATAGTGTAAAGGATAAGGAGTCTTTTTTGAAAGAGCAGTAATACCATAATCGCCCTTAAAAACTTAAATGTAATTTCATTGTCATCAAATATCCCTTCTGTTTTTGAAATTCCCAGGCAGTTTCATAGTTTCTGTTTTTCAGAGTTGGTTTGTTTAATTCAGGATCCAAACAAGACCTACATATTCATGTATTGTTTTGTAAATGCTAGTAAGTAATTCTAGGGATAAATGTGATCACGTATTTACACATGTCCTCATATTACAGATGAGAAAAACAAGATTTGAAGAAGTATAAATTACTTGTCATGGGCTGATGAGCTCAAGAGTGGCAGAGCGTGACCGAAATCATTTAGCATCAGGGAAAAATGTTAGTAGGTTTGTGAATCGCCCACAGATCTATGGTGGTGTAAGTCCTCGGGGGCGGTGGGGGACACTGGGACTCTGTGCTTTGTGACGAGACAGCCAGAATACATCCCTGCACAGTGCTCTGATGGCCAAACCCTGCCCTGCCTTTACATTTATTTGTTCTTTTCCCAGAAAATATTAAAATTTTACAATACACTATATTAAAACATTATTATAGTTTAGAGAAAACTGAAAACAGAAACCTCGCCCAGTTTGTCATTGAAACCCCACCAGGGGAAATAATTCCCATAGCTTTGATTATTTCCTTTAACCTTGGGTGGGGGCCAAAACTGATGGAATCAGCCTTGATTGGGAGGGGGCAGAATTGAGAAGGGATTACCCACCCTCAGAGATGCAAATTAAACCAAAAATCTATTCTTACACTTTGATTTCATGCTCTGGGCTAATGACTTTTAAGAATTACAATTAGTAGGGCAGGGCTCGGTGGCTCATGCTTATAATCCCAGCACTCTGGGAGGTCAAGGTGGGAGGATCACTTGAGGTCAGAGTTCAAGACCAGCCTGAGCAAGAGCAAGATCCCGTTTTTACTAAAAAGAGAAAAATTAGCCACGTGTGGTGATGTGTACCTGTAGTCCCAGCCACTCGGGAGGCTGAGGCAGGAGGATGGCTTGAGCCCAGGAGTTTGAGGTTGCTGTGAGCTATGGTGATGCCACTGCACTCTACCCAGAGTGACAGAGTGAGACCCTGTCTCAAAAAAAGGAAAAAGAATTATCATTAGTGTTTCCCTTTCGTCTCTCCCAGCAGAGCCATCCTGGCTGTATCCCGACCAGGCCACTGAAACTGCTCCCGCTACTCTTATCTGTAGCTCTGCAGTTGTCTTGGTCCCTCAGGGCAGGACCCTGGCCAGCCTCTGCCCGCTGCCCTTTCCCTGGCTGCCCCTCGGGACTCACTCCCTGCAGATCTGTTCTCATGTGTCTTCTGCCTTCACAGGAACCACATGAAGCCAGACACATTCCCCAAAGCGACGTGCCACATGACAACACTGTGATTCTGAGGGGTGGGGGATGAGGGAGGAAGGCCAGAGACAGGTACCCCAGGGCAGGGTCCCCAGGTGTCCCAGGGAGGGTGTATCAAAAGCCAGGGACACAGGTGGGGGGAGGGCACCAGGACTTGCAGTGACAGCAATGAGAGATGGAGGCGGACGACGGGAGGCCTGCTTCAGGCCAGGAATTTGAGACCAGCCTGGGCAACACAGCAAGACCCATCTCTACAAAAAAATTAAAAATTAGCCAGGCATGGTGGCACACTCTGTGGTCCTAATGACTTGGGAGACTGAGGCAAGAGGATCCCTTGAGACCAAAAGTTGGAGGCTGCAGTGAGCTATGATGACACCACTGCACTCCAGCCCAGGTGACAGAGCAAGATCCTGTCTCCAAAAACAAAGAAAGAAAAAGAAGAAGGAAATCAGAGACACCTCATATAAAGGAAGGGGCGTTCCACTGACTGACGGGAAGACTGGGGGAGGGGCAGGTTCCT
This sequence comes from Propithecus coquereli, assembly GCF_000956105.1. Classification (NCBI taxonomy): domain Eukaryota; kingdom Metazoa; phylum Chordata; class Mammalia; order Primates; family Indriidae; genus Propithecus; species Propithecus coquereli. Next base: position 7,707,443 of record NW_012151174.1, on the reverse strand, counting down.
GGCCGTGAGAGCTGAGGCAAAACCAAGACCCCTGAGTGGAGATGCCCCCCAAACATCAAGGGCATCTGCAGGGGCCTCAGGCAGACAGTTGCATTGCAGACGGATGACTGATGGTCAAGAAGCCAGGCTGGAGAACAGTTTTGAACCATCATTTTAAAGGTGTCTTAAATAGCGCTAAGAAGGGGACAGGTGCAGAGGCTCACTCCTGTAATCCCGACACTTTGGGAGGATAGCTTGAGACCAGGACTTCGAGACCAGCCTGAGCAGCATAGCCAGACCCCATCTCTACAAAAGATAAAAGCAAAATTAGCTGGGTGTTGTGGTGTGGGCCTGTAGTCCCAGCTCTTTTTAAAATGTTATTATGAAAATTTTAAAACTTATACAAAGTAGAGAGAATAGGATAATTAATCTTTATGCAACCAACATACAGTGTTATCAATATTTCGATTTAAAAGTCACTTTAGGGTTGGGTTCGGTGGCTGATGCCTGTAATCCCAGCACTTTGGGAGGCCAGTTGGGACCAGGAGTTCAGATTATAGTGAGCTATGACCTCATGGCTGCACTCCAGCATGGGTGACAGAGGCTGTCTCTAAAAAAATAAATTAAAAAGAATAAAAATCACTTTAGAATTATTTTTTATATATAGTAGACAGAAATGACAGATTATTTTTCAAACATTTCCTTATAAAATCAGGGTGCATGTATGGGCCAGTGCTTATTAGACACGGGCAGGCTCCTTCTCAGTCTTCTGTAAGGAAGGCCTTTCAGCAGGTAACCCGGCTGCAGCATACAGTGGAAATCTCCTTTCCTCTTTTTCAACTTTTCTGTTCCTCAGTTCGCTCATCTAAAAAATGCAAGTAACTACAGAACCTGCCCTACTCCGTTATCACAAAAAAAAGAATCCAAGTTCTTAGATGAAGGCCAAGGACACTTAAGTACTTACAGGAGAAGACCTCCCCCACCCTCCCTTGCCCCCACCCCTCCCACTTCCAGGTGGAGCCGCCTTGCTGGCTGCCGTCCTCACAGCCTCCAGGTTCCAGTTCGTGGCTGCTCGCACAGACAGACGGTGGCTGCAGAGAACCCCAGCTCCAGGTATGTGGGAGGTGGGACCGTGGGGGTGCGGGAGGCCGGAGCTTAGCGAGACCTGGGGCCTCCTGTGCTCCTCAACAGGGAACCCAAACTTGGCATCAGGCTATTCAAAAACATATGCCGTTTATTTATTATGGTTCCTGCTTTTTCTAGTAGTCTTGTCCTAAGTCACCTCCATGCTTGCTAAAAATATGTAAAGCCAGACCCCGCCCTGTCCTAAGGAGTCAGAAAAGGAGGTGACCAGTAGCCTTGTTTGGTATCACATTGCAGAATGTGGCAACGAGGGGCACAGCTTGGTGCAGAGGTGGGCAGAGGGGAAGGACGGGAGCCCCGATAGGGGTTCTGACGTCCCTGGTCCTCAAGCCCTTCACAGGTTTGATCTTCCTTAGTGAGCGTGCTCAGGGGAGCTGACCCAAAGCCAGATAGTTTCTAAGGGAGCGCCAGGAGCTCAACTCAACGTGTGTAGGGACTGTCCATGAGGTCCCAGGCCTTGGGCACGCTGCTTAGGGACCCAGCTGTAAGAAAGGAAGATACGGTCCTGCCACTTTGGTAGTTAGTGAGGAAGACAGCCATGGACCTCAAAGATAACTACATTTTACAAAGGAGAGGTCAGCCTGGTGGCTGATGCCTGTGATCCCAGCACCCTGGGAGGCCAAGGCGGGGGAGGATCGCTTGAGGTCAGGAGTTCGAGACCAGCCTGAAGAGACCCTGTCTCTACTAAAAATAGAAAAATTAGCCAGGCATGGTGGCGCAGGACTGTAGTCCCAGCTACTGGGGAGGCTGAGCCAGGAGGATCGCTTGAGCCCAGGAGTCTGAGGTTGCTGTGAGCTGGGCTGAGGCCACCACACTCTAGCCCAGGGTGACAGAGGGAGACTGTCTCAAAAACAAAACAAAACAAGCAAACAAACAAACAATAAAAAGGAGAAGTGTCTGAAACTGAACCTTGAAATTGGATGATGAGGGCACAGGGAGTGTGAGATCTGATAGAAGAGGAGACGGCTAAGGAAGGAAACTGGTGGCAGTACCAGGCTTTGCAGAGGCTTCAGGTCAGTGGCATGGAGACCCACTGGGGCCAAAGGAATACACATGCACTGTGCCCCATAAATGTTTGCTTTTCTTGTATTTTGTGTGTTTGTTTTAGAGACAGGGTCTCACTCTGTCCCCCAGGCTGTAGTGTAGTGGCCTCATCATAACTCCCTACAACCTAGAACTTCTGGGCTTGCACGATCCTCCTGTCTCAGCCTCCACAGTAGCTGGAACTACCGGCGCACCACCACGCTGGGCTAATTTAATTTTTTTGTAGAGACAAGGTCTTGCCACGTTGCTCAGATTGTTTCCGCTTTTTTAAAGTTCAAACTAGAGCTGAAGAGAACATCTTTGTGCATATTTTTAAATATTTGCTCAAGTTATATGTGTTTTTATAGGATTAGTATTATGGAATTACAAGGGCAAATCAAAGACTTTTAAATTTTTAATGGCTATTTCAATATTGCTTTCTTTAAAAAAGGGTATCTACTTCACGTCTACCTCCCTAACACCCAAAACAAGGTATTGTGTATTTTTTTCAATCTTGCTAATAGGCATAAAAGAGGAAACTAATTTTTCAGTTTGTAATTCTTATATCATTAACAATGTCTGTGCCTTCCCATAACTGTTTCTTCTATGCCCCTTTATCTTCACTGGCAGTATGTTCAGTTTTTGTCTGTTTATTTTACTTTCCTATCTTGTAGGTATTCTTCGTTTAGAGATAAGGACATTTTAGTAGTATATGGTGAAAATAATCTTCTGAGTTATTTATTTATTTACTTTTTATTATGTTTATTTTTTGGTGTGGCCGGGATAAGAGAATTTTGGACACCAAGGAGGGGGGAGACTGAATTTATTTATTTTTGAGAAGGGTCTCTCTCTGTTGCCCAGGCTGAAATGTAGTAGCACAATCATAGCTCTCTGCAGCCTCAAACTTCTGAGCTCAAGCAAACCTTCTGCCTCAGCCTCCAGAGAAGTTAGGACTACAGGCACGAACCACCACATCCAGCTAATTTTGAAAATATTCTGTAAAGACAAGGTTTGGCCATGTTGCCCAGGCTGCTCTCAAACTCCTGGCCTCAAGCAATCCTCCCACTTTGGCCTCCCAAAGTGCTGAGATTATAGCCATGAGCCACCGCGCCCAGTCCCGAGTTTTATTTATAGTCAATTCGTATGTTCTAAATGTTATCTCCTGAGTTTCTTTTCACAAATAGGTAGGTCTTCTATGGCATATTCAGCTATGTAGAGAAGCAAGGCTGAAAAAAGCAAACCAAATTTGGAAAATGTGAATTCTGAGCCATCGGAAATTGGCCAGGCATGTTGGCTCAGGCCCGTGATCCAAACACTCTGGGAGGCCGAGGTGGGAGGATTGCTTGAGGTCAGGAGTTTGAGACCAGCCTGAGCAAGAGCGAGACTGTGTCTCCACTAAAAATAGAAAAAACTAGCCAGGTGCAGTGGCGTGAGCCTGTAGTCCCAGCTACCCGGGAGGCTGAGGCAGGAGGATCGCCTGAGCCCAGGAGTTTGAGGTTGCTGTGAGCGAGGCTGACGCCACGGCACTCTAGCCCGGGCAACGGAGCGAGACTCTGTCTCAAAAAACAAAAAAAAGAAAACACATAGCTTATTTTAAGGCCCCAAACTGACGAGGGCTTTCCTTAAGTTCTTCTACATTCTTCCCCAAAACCAAAGTTTAAAGGGAGGTTATTATCCTCATTTACCTGGTTCCAAGAATGTAGGATGTGAAGTAAATTTCTCCAAGTTACAGAGACAGCGACCAGGGCTGCACCGTGGCTTGGGCGCGGATGTGGCTCCCAGCCTCTGCCATTCCCGGCCGGCCGGGGTGACCGGCAGGCGGGTGGACGCGGGTCCTGGTGCCGGCGGGAGTGCAGCGGTAGAGAAAGGCCCGGAATGATGGGAACGGAGACCGGGAAAGCGGAGGACGACCTGTGCTCAACCAAGATTCGGCAGAGGTAGGACCTCCTGAAATAGACTCGGGATTTCGCTGTTTGGTTTGGTTTTCCAAAGCAAAGCAGCATCTTCTCGCCCGCAGCCACTGCTGACCGGAGGCGACGCTGTCTTCCCGGCCGAGCGGCCGCTGAGCCGGCTCGTCGTCGTCGTCGTCGTCGCCGCGCAGCCGGCGAAGAGCGGGAGCCCCGCGAGCTGCGGCCGGCCCGGCCGTGCGACTCCCCGGCAGCCGGAATTCGAGGCCCGGAGGACTCCGGACTCCAAGAGCTGCCGCCACCGGGAGGAACCAGTGGGACTACGGTGACATCGTCCCTGTCGCCAGGAAGGGCGGCGAGATCTGCGGGCGTTTCTGCTTCTCACGGGGCCCCGAGAGCCGGCGCCCGCGGAAAGCCCGCCTCAGCCC
>NW_012151174.1:7701079-7702623 GCF_000956105.1 Propithecus coquereli | reverse complement strand
GCCATCTGCCTGGACTACCTGAGGGACCCGGTCACCATCGAGTGCGGGCACAACTTCTGCCGCGCCTGCGTGCAGCGGTCCTGGGCGGACCTGCAGGACCACTTCCCGTGCCCCGTCTGCCGTCACCCGTCCGAAGAGGGGCACTTCCGGAGCAACGCGCAGCTGGGGAGGATGGCGGAAATCGCCCGGCGGCTGCACGTCCCCGGAAGCAGCAGAAGGCGGCAGGAAGAGGCGTCCTTGTGCGAGAGGCACAGCCAGGCCCTGAGCGTTTTCTGCGAGGAGGACCTGGAGGTGCTGTGTCCGCTCTGCACTCAGGCCCCGGAGCACCGGGGCCACGACGCGAGGCCCATAGCGGAGGCCGCCTCCCACCACAGGCGGAGGCTGCGCGGCTGCGTCGAGTCCCTGAGGAAGCGACTGGCAGACCTGCAAAAATTAATGAGCATTCAGAGCAAAAAACCCTTAGAACTGAGAGAGAAGGTGGAGAACCAGAGGCAAGAATTATCCTCTGAATTTGAGCGCCTGAACCAGTTTTTAGACCGTGAGCAACATGCCATGCTCTCCAGGTTAGAGGAAGAAGAGAAGGACGTTGAACAGAAGCTCCGTGCAAACGTAACAGCATTTTCAAACTACGTTGCCACACTCAAGAGTCAGCTACGTAGGGTCCGCGAGCTCAGCATGCTGTCTGAAGTGGAAATGCTGTCACAGATTAAAGTTTTCTACAGGTCTGAAAATGAGGCTAGCCCGTCCATCTTCTCGATTCGTTTAAGGAGAGAAGGCTGCAGTTTTCCTCCCCAGTATTCGGCCCTTCAGAGAATCATAAAGAGGTTTAAAGTAGATGTAACGCTAGACCCCGACACGGCACACCCTAACCTGATTGTCTCTGAGGACAAAAAATGTGTGAGATTTACAAAGAGGAAACAAAAGGTTCGTGCTTTTCCAAGAAGATTTACAGTCAAACCAGTTGTCCTGGGTTTTCCATATTTTCACTCTGGCAGGCATTTCTGGCAAGTGGAAGTGGGAGACAAGTCCGAATGGGCTGTCGGCGTTTGCAAGGACTCCCTTCCCACGAAGGCCAGGAGACCGCCATTGCCCCGGCAGGGGTGCTGGACGGTCCAGCTGCAGGACAGCGGCTACGACGCACCGGGAGCTGCTCCAGCCCCCTCACTGCCAGACGTGGAGGACAGAGTCATTGGCATTTTCCTGGACTACGAGCTGGGTGAGATCTCATTCTATGACATGGCTGAGAAATCTCACATCTGTACTTTCAGTGACACCTTCAGTGGACCTCTGCGGCCTTATTTCCGGGTAGGACCTGATTCAAAACCTCTCACGATTTGTGCAGGAGCAGACTGTGAATGAAAACTCCCGAGGCTGAACCATTTACTAGTTGTTTTTTTTTGTTTGTTTGTTTTTTTGAGACAGTCTCTCCCTGTTGCCCAGGCTAGAGTGCCGTGGCGTCAGCCTAGCTCACAGCAACCTCAACTCCTGGGCTCAAACAATCCTTCTGCCCCAGCGTCCCAAGTAGCTGGGATTACAGGTGCATG
>NW_012151174.1:7694822-7697269 GCF_000956105.1 Propithecus coquereli | reverse complement strand
TCTCGATTAAATATTGAGTGTTAAATAAAATTAAGTGAAGTGCATATGGATGGAGACATTTTTGGTTGTCGGAACAGGGGGATGCTCCGGGCATCTTAGCAACCAGGATGCTGCCAACATCCTGCAAGGCACAGGACAGACCCCAACAACAGAGAATTATTCAACCCAAAATGTCAGTAGTGCTGAGGCTGAGAAAACCTGAGAGGAAATTCGGGGAAAATAAAAAAGGAGAAAGAATTTCCTTGACTCAAATAAGCCTTTGGTTTGAACTCCCGGAAGAAAAAAAAGGGCCACAGCACAAGCCTGGGTATATTCCGGTTCACCCAAGCCACTGGCGGCTCTCACAGGGTTAGCAGCAGCCCGACGGGCCTCTGGGTGTTCATTTGTGTGAACTTTTCCACCAGAGCTGCAGGAGGGAGAACCCAGCCTGCAGGGTTTAAATAGCAAATCGCAAAAGATCCCAAGACAAGCCAGGGCACATTTCTAACAAACAGAAACTGAGGACTACCTTTAATATATACGGGAAGATTATATTTGTTAAGGAAAAGAATATCCCAGGAGAACAACAAGCAAAGGACGAATACACATGTGACAAAGATTTATAAAAGGCCAAAGGATATGGAAAAAAACGCTCAACTTCATTAGTATCCAAAGAAATGCAATTTGAAACAGTGACATATCATCAGAAGGGCTAGCATTAAATGGGATAACACCCCAAATTGGTCAGTGTATGGGACAACAAGCAGTATAAACTAGCACAACTTCTTTGTGGCGGAATTTCAAATAGTTGTTTTGCTTTATATTTTTCAGTATTACCATGTAAAAATAATGAGCTTTTAATTTTATAGAAAGTCATGATGCTCTATCGTCGTTTGGAACACACACACACGCACATATAGTGTTATAAGATGTTACCATACCTGCCCTAGCTCATAGGCGTACCTTTCTGCCATGTTTCCTCCGTATGGAACTACAGCCTGATCCTCAACCACAGCTGACGTCACTTGCTGGAAACCCTTCGTGGATCCATCGGCAAGATCAAGTGCAGGCTCCGCAGCCCAGGACGGAGGCCTCTGATGTCTGGCCCTGCCCACCTCCACCCACGTCCTGCCTCACGCTTGTGGTTCAAGCTGTCAATAAAACATGTGATATTTTGTAGTTGTTTGCCTTGCTTCTTGACTCATTATTTTGCCTGGAATTCCTAAAACCTTCTACCCAAACCCCAACCCCAGAGAACCCTCTGACAAGGAGGGCAGTGCCTTGGGCTGTCGTTGCTGCATTTAGCACAGAGCCTAGCAATCCTAGTCCTCTCCCTCCTTGGAACGCAAGCTGCAACCGTCTTTAGTTTTTGTGTCCACAGTGCTGGCACAGTACAGCCAATGGAAGAGAACACTTAAGGTTTGTTCACTTTTCTGTTTTGCTAGTTCTGATACTTAGTTTCATTTTCATCTGTTTGAAATGTTCACTATTGCATTTAGAAAAGTGTGGGTGACCATACAGGTATCATATCAGAACCTGGGCCTCCTAACTCTCTAACTGTACCTTTCTCGGTAAACCGCAGAGCGTCCCATCCATCTCAGAAACTGACTGTAGATCCAAATTGAATTAAAAAAAAATAAGCGTTAATCATCTACCACTGCTGTTTTCCTTTTGAAAAGTAAAACAGCTGAAGGCAAAGTTTGTGGGTTCTTCAGCTCTTCAGTTTTTCTTTGGTAAAAACCTGCAGGATGCCGCAGCCATGGCTGTGATTACGCACAGGCACTAGCACTGGTGCGACCCGATGCATACATCCCTTGCCTATGTGAGTTATGTCCAATACATTCCTGTATTTTATTTGTATTTTTCAATATTGCCCTTAAAAAATAATTAACTTTTAATTTTATAAGTCACGATGCTACTGCCCTTTGGAACACACACACACATACATGTACTTCTCTATGTATATACACACACATATATATTTATAATGTTACTATACCTGCCCTGGTTCAGGCTGAATCCTTCTGCCACCCATATTTCCTCCGTACTGAATTACAGTCTGATTCACCTAAAACTAAAACTGATGTTGTCACTTCCTTGCTCGAAACCCTTCAGTGGAAGTTGTATATAGCTTTTCAAATCAAATATTGAATATTCAGCTAATGACCAAGAAATATTAACAGCCTACACAATCACAAATATCCCCTCCCCTCATATTAAGCCTTCATCCAAAAGTCTTCCCAAGGCAGCGTGCAACAGTGCTGACAAGAAAGATGATTAACTTAAAGGGGCATGCTGGGAAAAACGGATAAACAATGCTATTACTCATAAAAATACTTCATTTTTATCTTGAGAATTAGGTAAGTTTAATACCTATAAATAAATTGATATGACATTTTATTCCCATCACAATTTTTTTTTTTTTGAGACACAGTCTTGCTCTGTTGCCCAGGCTAGAGTGCCGTGGC
>NW_012151174.1:7692152-7694772 GCF_000956105.1 Propithecus coquereli | reverse complement strand
CAGGCTGGTCTTGAACTCATGGCCTCAAGCCATTCTCCCAGCGCAGCCTCCCAAATTGTGGGGATCACAGGTGTGACCCATTGTGCCCCACCTACAATTTCTATTTGAACATATTGTAGTTCCCCTATAATCACAGAAACATCTTCAAGGTTTATTAATAGGGATTGGATTATTAATAATAGCAGCAGAGCTCTAAAAGGCTAAAAAATATTCCTGAATATGTTTTTATACATGATCATCAGTGGTACCTTTTCCCACTGTATTTAAAACTGGTTCCTGATGGTTAAGAAAGCTGCTGACCTGGATGTTTTACAGTTTGCCACTCTTGCTTTCTAATAGTTTTACAGTTAATTCTTAACTTTTCTAGATATAAAACCATCCCATGCACAGAGTATTAAATCTTCCCCTTTATCCAAGGGTACTGATGATGAGCACTTCAGGATATTAGTAAATACCGCTGATTATAAAAAGCATCAGTCTTACCTCTTCATTTTATAAAAACTATCAGTCTTTTATCTCTTTCTGATATTTTGTTATTTTTTATTGTGTCCTAGAGGTGAACTTCTAAAAGAGACCTTTACAATGATCTCTCAGTTCACAATTTCCTAAACAGGAAGTGAAAACTGAGCCCCAGGTTAAGGCTGGATGACAGGGACGACCTTTGAGCTTGTGTGAGTCACTTTTCTACTAGATTCAGTGGTGAGATCACTGAAGTTAGTTACATTAACTCATCAACAAACGTCTGAGTGCCTCCTTGTGCCAGGCACCGTTGCAGGTACAGGAGTACAGTCATGAACAAAGACGCAGCTTGCATCCTAGTCTGGGGAGAGACAAGGTCAGTAAGTAAATTACACACAGTAGCCCCCCTGATGGGCAAGGGATGCATTCCAAGACCCCCAGTGGACGCCTGAAACCCATACAGTGAGGAACTCTGCGTATACTATGTTTTTTCCTTATACATACGTATCTATGATAAAGTTTAATTTACAAATTAGGCACAGTAAGAGTTACTAATAACAATAACGAATAATAAAATAGAAAAATATAACAATATTCTGTGATACGTTATGTGAATGTGGTCTCTGCCGCTCTCTCTCACAACGTATCTTTTTGTGCTATAGGTTCTTAGCAAAGCATGGCATTTTTCCTTTCCTTAAGAACTGTCACCTTGTCACTTAAAGTAAGTGTTTCACAGCTTCCCCGTGGTATATCTGAATCACCAGCACCACTGCTATTGTGCTTTGAGGCCATTACTGAGTAAAATAAGGGTCATTTGAACACAAGCGCCGTGATGCTGAGAAGGTCCATCTGATAACCCACAGGGCCGCTCAGTGACCATGGGGCGGGGACCATCAACAGTGGGGGGCACGCCGGACAAAGGGACGATTCACGTCCAGGGTGGGGCAGTGTGGGGAGGCTCGAGATTTCATCATGCTACTCAGAACGGCATGCAATTTTAAACTGATGAATTGCTTATTTCTAGAATTTTCCACTTAATACTTTTGGTCCGCAGTTGACTACGGGTAATTGAAAGCCAAACCATGGCTAAAATGGAACTACCATAGTGTGGGAGGTGGCAAGTACAACAGAAAACAAGCAGGACAAGGGAGATGGAAAGCTGAGCATGGGGAGGGCTGCAGTTGTAAACAGTGGTCAGGGCGGGGCTCACTGAGAAAGGGACATTTGAATGAGGGCTTGAAAGGGATATAGGATACATGGGAGCTGATCCTTCCAGGCAGCGGGAAGAGCATGTGCAAAGGTCCCGAGGTGCGAATGTGCTTGGCAACCCACAAACCACAATGTGACTGCAGCAGAGGAGCTGGGGGTGGGGTCAGGAGTGGAGGAGAGATTTTCCAGGGCTCTACTTAAAATAGTATGGAAGGAGGTTATGGGTAACCTTGACGAACATTTTCAGCGAAGTAATAAGGTGAAAAGCTAGACTGGATAGAGAGGAGGGGAGAAAAAAGATTAGAGACAGGCTTCCTTGGTTTACAAATGAAACAAGAACAATTTTCCTTAGGAAACCTAGGGAATGTTTTGAGATTGTCATATATTCAAAGTTTGTGTCCTTAAGAATTCAAGAGCCTATCCCAACCTGAGCAAGCACAAGCACCATTTCTTCAAAACATAGAAAAATTAGCCAGGTGTGGTGGCACACGTCTGTAGTCCAGCCACTCAGGAGGCTGAGGCAGGAGGATTGCTTGAGCTCAGGAGTTTGAGGCTGCTGTGAGCTATGACGCCACTTCACTCCAGCTTGGGTAACAGAGCAAGACCCTGTCTTAAAAAAAAAAAAAAGTGCCTATTGGATGAGAATTTTGTATTCAAGATTTATAAAAGCACTTCTGATCAGACAGTGAGACCACTAAAATATCTGAAATGGACAGACTTTTTAAAGGACATGCCTATCTAGCTTTTTCTGTAAAAAGGATGGAGAGAGGAGGACATAATTCATTCCATTAGCCATCTGATTTTCTGAATGGTTACAGAAGTTATAAGCCATATTAACATAAGAGTATCCCATAAGGTCCAATTTAGAGAGGAAGAAGAATTGCATTTATTAAACCCAACAGGTGGCTTATCTGTCTATTGTGTTCACTTCCATCATCCCTCCACCCTCCCC
>NW_012151174.1:7685310-7686888 GCF_000956105.1 Propithecus coquereli | reverse complement strand
GCCCTCAGAAACGAAGACCTCTTAGGTAGATAGTTAGGGTCTCCGGCTCTTCTTGGGACAAGGGGTCCCTGCTTTGGTGCTGTTTCAAGCAATTGCTCCATCTGGGAAGAAGGATAGGCGGGCACTCTATTTTTGTGTTGCCCCACACTTAATCCTATCCCGACCAACTGCCACAGCTGGGGAAGGAGGGAATGCCTTGTCAATCCAGGAATTCCCAGCCCAGGCATGGTAAGATTTAGAAATTGACCTAGAGTAACCTAAGGGTAATTAATACACCATTAGCTTGAATCTGCATTGCAGTTTACCTCCCCCTCCAGGTGGGCCTTCATAGAGGGAGCTCGTATATATGCGCACATGGAATTTGGAGGACACCTGTTGATCACTTGATAACATCCCACACCTCCCAAAAGCCCTGCTCTGGACTGGCCTGATGAGAGGAAACAATTCAAGCAATCAGGAGGACGTGAGTAGTGGGTCAGTCAGTGAGTGGGTCTGTCTCTCTCCACTCGCAGAGACGGACCCGTTTTGTTCTACAATGAAGAGCTGCTCCCGTGAAGCTGCTCCTGCCTGAGGTGATTCCGTCGTCTTGGCCTTGCTGGTGATTTTTCCAAGAAAGCAGTCAGGGGACTGGGATAATAGTCTGGACTCGACACTTTGGTGGGTCTGGTCATTCTTTGGCCACGAGCACACCAAGAACCGAGGGCGGACTCCCACACTGACACCTCTGGTGCCGAAACCCGGGATTCTGACAGAACCAAAGACCTCAGGAAAACCTTCTATTTTAACTCTTAGGTTCAACGAAGAACGGACGGCTGTGTAGAAATGGGACTGGACAAAAGTACACGATCTAAGAGACTGAGCGGAACCCAGGAAGGCCTGTCTCTTTAGGGTCTTCCTAGTCTCTGTGCAGCATCCCCCTCCAACCCACCCCGCAGGGCGCAGGACCCTCTGGAGTGAGGGTCTTCAAGGGAGAAGGGAGAAGGGACCTTTCTGGCCTTTAAGGGTTGAGAGAGAGTTCTAGCTCTGGGGTCACAGGTGGGAGCAACGCTCGGCCACAGACGAGGAGTTCTACTTTCTACGACCCACTCTTGGGAAGAGGAATTCTGGTTCCCATGACTCACTGGGGGAGAAAGAAAAACCGGGAAGCAGGAGAAGGTCAGAGAGACCTTGCCTGAGGCCCTTCCAGTCTTTCAGTCACAGGTGCTCACACGCCAAAGAGCCATACTTTGGTGCCATACTTCGGAGTATCGTGTTCCCAGCCCCAACAGTTACAATGTTTGGTTTCTGGCCAGGCGTGGTGGCTCACACCTGTGATCCCGACACTTTAGGGGGTCAAGGCAGGAGGATCACTTGAGGCCAGGAGTTTGAGACCAGCCTGGGCAACATGGCGAGACCCCATCTCTACAAATAAACAAAGACATTAGTCAGGCGGGGTGGTGTGTGTCTGCAGTCTCATCTACTTAGGAGGCTGAGGTGGGAGGGTTGCTTGAGCCCAGGAGTGTGAGGTTTAGTGAGCTACGATCACACCACTGCACTCCAACCTGGGTGACAGAGCAAGACCCTGTCTCTTAAAAAAAA
>NW_012151174.1:7682669-7685260 GCF_000956105.1 Propithecus coquereli | reverse complement strand
GGAGAGAGAAACAGAGAGACCAGGAGGTTGTAGAAGCCTACAAAAAAAAACCACTTCAAGGGAGGGGGCAACCAATGACAATAACGTCAAAACAATAATAACGTCGAAAGCTCTGAGAGGCTGAATAGGTTGTCTAAGTGGTTAATCTCACTTTTGCATCAAACATATGAACGATTTAGTAAATTTATGTGTTATGATTTAGATTTGGTTTCACCACAGCTGAAAGGAAGTAAACAAATCAAACATAATTATAAAAGCATAGATGAACAGTCATAAACTCCAAGCATTAAAATGTTTTCTAGCCGTCCAGGGGAAAAAGACCTGAGTATTTCACTCCCCACCTGAACTTTACCTGAATCCAGTCTCCGAGGTAACACTGCTGGGGTAAGCACAGGTTTTTTCTTCTTCAAGCACGTCGGGCTGTGGTTTGGCTTTGTTAAATTTTCGGATTTTCACTAAAATAATAAAGTCATTATTAGCAAGATCTAATTCTGAAAAAAAGTCTACTTACTCAAATTATGCTAATCGGCTATTCTTAGTGACGTACTGAAGGTATTTCGACAGCTGCTATGGCCTGCACTGGGCCCTGGGAACGCAGGCGTCGGCATCGGCACTGACAGCGACAACAGCCGGCATCTGCGGCACACGGACGTCGGCACAGGGGAAGGGCTCACGCGGAGCCCTCACTGGTTCTCACGGCCCCCGCGAGGCGGGCACGCGCCTCGGCCCACAGATGCGCCAAGTCGGGTGAGCAGCCGGGCGTCTGACCCAGGAGGGGACTCCAGAGCCCCACTGCCAGCACCACTCGGTCCAGGGCAAATACGGCGTCTGCACCCCACGACAGCGTGAAAAGCACCTCAGTCTGCACAGGGAGCTGCGCCGGCCCTGGAACGCAGACCCCAGCCCGGCGGGAGGTTTCGTGGCGGGGGAGGAGGGTAGAGCTTAACCACAGGGAGCAGGAGGATGAAGACGGGTACTCCGGGTGTGGGCAGAGCCTGAACAAATGTCACGGTCTGGAGAAAGCGTGTGCGCACGGCACGGGGTGCACGCACTACAGGGCAGGCTAGAAGGTGGGCAGGGAACACGTCGTGAGTGGCCGGGGTGTCACGCGAGACGTTTAGATTTTATCCTGAGAGCAACTGGCGGTCACTGAAGGCATCTCGCTGCCATCCTGAGGAGCAGGCTGGGCAAGGCCAGTCACGAAGCTAATGACAGGAATTAGCTGCGAGCAAGATCACGCTGGCAGGAGTAAGGAATGCGAATCGGAGCAGCGGCCCCCAACCTTCTTGGCACCAGGGACTGGTTTCACGGAAGACAATTCTTCCTCTACGGGTGCGGGGGTGGAGCTCAGGCAGTGATGGCAGCAACGGGCAGGGATGGGCTGCAAACACGGGTGAAGCTTCACCGCCTCCCCTGCCCCTCGCGCCCACCTCCTGCCGTGCGGCCTCCCAGTTCCCAAGTTTAATGGAAGTCCATTTTTCCACAGACTCGGGGGGTGGGGGTCGGGGCCAGCGGAGCTCTGCGGCCGGGTCCCTAACGAGCGACAGACAGGTACGGGCCCGGGGTTGGGGACCGCAGAAGTAGAGCACAGAGGGAGCCTGAGACGTGTGTGCTGGGCTCATCCACACGAGAGGTGCTGAGTGCCCCCTACCCAAGGCAACGGCAGTGACCCAAGCCAAGAGACGGATTTGAGACACAGCTACACAAAACAGAACTGATGACTGACGGGTCATCCACCTGCCCGATCCTTGCAGAATGAGGTGGAAGGAAGACTCCAGGATGTGGTCAGCAGTGAGAGATACAGGTGCTAACTACGTTCTCAGGTACATGGAAGACTTCCTTGTCACTCAGATACCGGGTCATGCTTCAAACTGGGAGGACAGCAAGCAGTTAAGGGCTTTTGTAAGAACAGCTTAGCTGCGATTCTCACCTGTGTAAATGAGCAGACAGGTGAGGGAACAGACGAGTTCCAGGGCCAGGACGGCCAAAATGAGGTCGAGGTACACCCTGCCGGGCTCGGGAAAGGAGTGCTGCAGGCACAGTACGAGCAGGAGCGCGGCGTTGCCTGCGGAGCAGAAACACAGAACACGGGCGCGGTAAGAAATACGTACGTGGTCTTCGTACGACATGTTATGTGGTCTTTGGTTCCTCACACAGAGCTCCCAACGCCTCCGTGATTTCCCGAGTGGTGAAGGTGACAGCAGCGTACTTTGTTACGCAGGGATGGAAGGGGTGTCACACCTTTCTTCCCATCCTCAGGGTCACTGCTGACACTCTGGAACAACGTACAGGTTAACAAGAGAAAAGTGCAACAAATTTATTTAATCCAAGTTTTACATGACATGGGCGCCCTCAGAAACGAAGACCTCTTAGGTAGATAGTTAGGGTCTCCGGCTCTTCTTGGGACAAGGGGTCCCTGCTTTGGTGCTGTTTCAAGCAATTGCTCCATCTGGGAAGAAGGATAAGGCGGGCACTCTATTTTTGTGTTGCCCCACACTTAATCCTATCCCGACCAACTGCCACAGCTGGGGAAGGAGGGAATGCCTTGTCAATCCAGGAATTCCCAGCCCAGGCATGGTAAGATTTAGAAA
>NW_012151174.1:7680764-7682619 GCF_000956105.1 Propithecus coquereli | reverse complement strand
GGGAGGCTGAGGCAGGAGGATCGCTTGAGCCCAAGAGTTTGAGGCTGGGAGCTAGGCTGATGCCACAGCACTCTAGCCTGAGCAACAGAGTGAGACTCTGTCTCAAAAAGAAAAAAAAAAAGTTACTAAGAGCTAATTCAAAAATGGCACTGTTACTAAAGGCTAATAAATTGAACTGTGCTTATTTCAACAAGACTTTTTTAAAGTGTTTCTCTTCTTCACGCAAAAAGTTTCTTCTTCTGTTTTTTTTTTTTTTTTTTACTAGTGTATCGGTATTGGCAGTGAGTCAATTTCTTAAGCCCCTAAAGAACACACTTGTTTATATGCTGACTTTAATCCCACGTCAGGTGGGAAGCATTTCAGATGGCGTCAAGGAATAAACTGTGTTCCGGATTACTTAGATCCAATGGCTGGATGAGAAAACTGCAGCTACGATGCCGGTGAAGAGGAAAGGAGGTCTGAAGGCTGAGCTTTGGGCGTATCAACCTGTAAAAGTCAGGAAGAGGAAGAAGAGCGAGGGGAAGAAAACGGAATGGCAGGTCGATGGCAAGGAAACCAGGAGAACGCCGTGGCCCAAGGAAGAGGCGGTGGACGAGGACGCCCCCTGCCACGGGGAGGCAAGTGCAAGGCCTGAGAGCCAGCGCACCCTGGACGTGGCAAGGCAGAGCCCGTCTGCAGCACATCCTGCTAACGGGGTGGGACGGGGGCTCTCGCACACCAGGGTGAGAGACGGCAGGGGGCTGGCAAGCAGTGGCTGGGTGTGGGTGCCTGCTGGAGACAGACCCACGGGACTTGCTGGCAGACCACCTGGGCAGGGGTGGCGTCGAGGATGATGCCAGCTTTCCGGCCGAGCAGCTGTCCAACGGCGATGCCACGTGCTAAGGCGGGGCAGGAGAGGGACCGGGCGAGGGAGAAGGCTGTGTTGGATGTGTCGAGTTTGAGCAGCTTATTTTTGAAATCCAAGTGGAGATGCTGACGGCGTCAGAGATACAAATCTGGGCCCCAGAGACAATTTACAGCTAGAGATGTGAGTTTGGGAGTCATCAACATGTTTACGGGATCTGTTTATTTATTTATAACCACTTAGTTCTCAAACATAGTCAACTAGTCCTCACTACAAGGCTCACAATGGAAAACAACAATTGCCTCACTCCTTATGCCCCAAAAGTAACTACTTTCAACTGTTTGTGACTGTTGTTTCTTCTCTATTTACCTCAATATGTCCAAGTAATAGGATTATACTATTTCTTGATTTTTTTTAATTTTAGCTATACACGATACTAAGTTTCCTATACAAAATATTAGGATTTAGCTCTCTTACTTTTCCCACCTCCATATACACACTCACTCACGTCCTCTTTCTGTATCCTCTCAACCCAGTATGTAATATTACTATTTTGAGTTAAATCGATATTCAGAGCCAGCACATGCCTGTAATCCCGGCCACTCAAGAGGATGAGGCAGGAGGATCACTTGGGATCAGGAGTTCAAGACCAGCCTGGGCAACATAGCAAGACCCCATC
Organism: Propithecus coquereli; assembly: GCF_000956105.1. Classification (NCBI taxonomy): domain Eukaryota; kingdom Metazoa; phylum Chordata; class Mammalia; order Primates; family Indriidae; genus Propithecus; species Propithecus coquereli. The sequence continues at coordinate 7,681,096 of NW_012151174.1, read as the reverse complement.
TCTACCAAAAATTAAAAGTAAAAAAAATTAGCTGGGAATAGTGGCATGCACCTGTGGTCCCAGCTACTCAGGAAGCTGAGGCAGGAGGATTACTTGAGGCCAGGAGTTCTAGCCTGGATGACAGAGTGAGACCCTGTCTCTATAAAAAAAAAAAAAAAATTAATATTCAGAATCTACATTATTATCATTACATAAATATTATCCACAGTTAAGCCATGTGAAGGTCTATTATATTTCCTTTCGTGTACAACCTTCTATTTTCCACGGGATTAATAATCGCCTCATTTTTTGTTTATATAGTTTTTTGGTAACCATTTTGGCCCCAAGCTCTT
>NW_012151174.1:7665175-7666589 GCF_000956105.1 Propithecus coquereli | reverse complement strand
ACTATTTCCAGACTACCACTTGAGAAACTGAATATTATTTTCGTCATACACCATGTAAGATCTGTTAGTGGTTAAAAATAAGTTTCTGTTTTTATCTTGTGTTACAGTAACAAAAAAAGAAGGTGCTACATATCAATGGTTGAACATCCAAACCAAGCTCCCCCTCAAAACAGGAAAGGAAATACGTGTTCCCCCTTCAACATCAGTCAACATCACCTCTATCCCTAAAACGCTCCTCTCTGCTGTAGCATATCTCCTCAGCTTCCACTAACGACTTCACTGCGTGGATGAACTTCCAGCATGTCATTAAAGAACATGCACTAACAGAACATGAAAGAAAAAGAAAAATTAAAATGTTTTAATTGAAAAAAAAATTTCTTTTTAGAAACAGAGTCTCCCTGTGTTGCCCAGGCTGGAGTGCAGTGGCTATTCACAGGCACGATCGTAGCACACTGCGGCCTCAAACTCCTGGCCTCAACCATCAAGCACTCCTCTTGTCTCAGCCTCCCAAGTAGCTGAGACTGCAGGGGCACATTACCTCAAAAATTAAATTCTGTAGAGCTGTTTTTCTGGAGAAAAAATTAATTGCAAATCTGGATTCAAAATTTTTAAAGATTCATTCTGGACTCAAATTTTTGAAAGTAGAATCTCTGACACTAAATTATTTTTAACTTAGTGCCAACTTTATCTAAAGAATTTCAATTTAATTCCATGAAGCCTTTCAAATGTCTACAATGAAAAAGAAAAGCAGGCACTCTTTACGCATTCTTGAACTCCTGGCCTCAAGCGATCCTCCCACCCTGGCTTCCCCAGAACGCTAGGATTACAAGCGCGAACCACCGGGCCGACCCCATTCATGCCTTCTAAGGCCTGCCTAGGCCTTCTGAGATCTTGGCTTCATAAATTAGGACCTGCATGTTTTTCAAGTTTCCTGTTTCGGATAACGCGTCTCATTATACAACAGTCCCTCTTTCTTAGGAACTCACTGTCACTATCTCCTACTGCAAGAAAAGCACTGAGCTTTAAAAAAAAAAAAAAAAATTCCCTCTTCCTGTCCTCAGAAATATCAAATGGCAACAGCGTTTCTATCTCCTTGGGATGAACAAACCAGCTGACACCAAAAGAGGAGAAAACTACATTTCACACAGGCATACAAGCACACCATGTTCATAATAAATACGGATTTCAAATGAAAATTAAGGCTGTACATTCTATTAAAAAAAGCTTCAAGACATTAAGGTGACGCACATTTTAGTGGCTACAATACACATCACTTACAAAACCGACAGAACGTATTTGATCATAAAATCTAACTTCACACATGCTTTCTGCCATCGTTCCTGTCACTCCAGCAAGCCACCAAGAAGCCGAGCGCAGACGGGACTCACCCGTGGAGTGTGTCATCAGCGCGAGT
>NW_012151174.1:7661504-7663360 GCF_000956105.1 Propithecus coquereli | reverse complement strand
TGAATGAAACACTGCCCAACTACTCCAACACCTGACCCCTGGAAAATTTAAACAAGCTAGCGTTGAAACCTTGCCTGTAAGACAACAATCTACTTCTTTTTACCTCCCACTACATCACTTCCATGCACCTTCTTTTCCAGCCTAAATGAGCTTTCTACAGCGCCCCACAAATACCTCTTACCTTGCCCAGAATTCTACTCATCTTTCAAGGTCCCAACCAAGACTTACGTTCTCCATAAACCTTGTCCTGCTAAGTGTTCTGCTCCCACTTTAAACTCCTATAAAACACACTGCCCACAATATTCATTCGGAATATTTCTTTTTCGTTGCTGTTTTTCTTGTAGCTTAAGTTTTTTTGGGGGGAAGCTCATCTGTCTGGCTTTGGAATATTTCTTACGCTGCCTTTTATTTTTTTCCTTTCTATGTGTAGCTTTTGTTTTTCCTGACTACACTGAAGGGTTGGGAACCATAATATGATTCTTCTCTACGGCACTTACTAGTATTTGGTGGGTACATCAAATACGCTGTTCAATGAACTCTACAGGAAATATGTGGCATAATCATGCAAACCACACTCCGTCATTCTGTGAACTCACCATCTGCAAGGCAAGAGTGACGGGAAGAGGATTCCTGAATTCAAATTGTTTCTTCACTTCCACTATTAATAATTACATTACCATCTGTAGAAGATCTCTGTTGCTTCTATGCACATGGTATCTCTTCCCTTTTCTTTTGTAACAATAACTCTATTTCCTTTGTGGACCCACTGTCTATCTCTACTTAAGTCTTAGTAAAAACATCCTTCAATACTCTTCACCCTCCTCTGGCCTAGGGGTGGTTATGGAACGACAGGCAGCTGAGCCCATGCAACCTCTCAGTGGGCAGTGAAGGCAGAAAGACCATGCTTTAGGCACCCGTATTCCGGGCAGACCCTCAAAGGCCTCCTGTCACATAGGTCCTTTGAGCCGCCCGTTTGGTTCCTTTCAGAGACTTTGGTGTTTATTCACCCTATATCCTTTCAAATAAACCTATTTCCTCTTAAATTAGCCAGAGTTGGTTTCGTTGCTTGCAAAACAGATGAACCCTAACTATCAATAATAGTCTTTGACTTTTAACTCACTGAAGTGTCTGGGCCTATGACGTGGTCCACAATTTTTAGCTTTTTACTGATTGCTAGAAATCATATCTACAAAACACCAAAAGCAGGCAACTTACTCAGATCTAAAGTGATTTACGTATGTAATTGGTGAAACATTAATCTCCAGAGTTTGACGAAACAGATTTCTAGGACTGTACTCATCCTAAAGCTAAGAGTTACAGACCCAAGAACCTTCTTAGGGCAGCTTTGCACCAACCAAGAAGCACTAACTGCACGTTTTCCTAAATCTCTCATTTTCCTCTTACATATTCATTTTTTTTCCACAAATTGTCAGCTCATGAAGCGCACCCTTAAAAATTCAGAAACAATGGATTTTACTTTAAACGTATATGAGTCTCAATTCTACTTCCAGGTCTTACAATTAGTTTTCCATTTTCTCAACTGAAAAAAAATAGAAAATTTTAGTCTTCTTCAAAATTTTTTGGTGTTTATTTCATGAAGATTATTTACTTATGGTCACTATTTGCACAAAAATCTAAGCTCTTTAGTGCTGGAACCGTATTTGATGTGTCTTTTGCTTTTTCTGATTCACTTCAGCATCATACCAATATTCCTATTACTTAACCCAAATTAGTGCTTTAATGTAACTGCAAACTTTGCATTTCTCAGGGAAAAGAATTTTATTATGTGCCAATGGAAAACCCAGTTAACTCTGGGCACAAATTCATGTTTCTCCTAAGAAATGTCTTAATATACT
>NW_012151174.1:7660690-7661454 GCF_000956105.1 Propithecus coquereli | reverse complement strand
TGCTTGAGCCCAGGAGTGTGAGGTTTAGTGAGCTACGATCACACCACTGCACTCCAACCTGGGTGACAGAGCAAGACCCTGTCTCTTAAAAAAAATTGTTTCTTGGAAATGTACAGAGCTCCTAAAACCCTTGGAATTTTACAAGTGGCAGGGCGCCTGTTGTCATCCATAACAAACCCTTTCCACCACACCAAGTTCACACCCATCGGATGACTCAGGCGGGCCCCCACACAGCCTCAGGATGGGGCTGGTCACCACACCACCAGGAGATTAGGAGGCTGGAAATTTCAACCCCAACTCAAGGGAGAGAGGGTGGCTAGAATTTAAAGTCCTATAAAAACTCTTCAACAGCAAGATTTGATGAGCTTTCAGGCTGCCAGGAGGGCGGAGTCCCCCAACTCCCTGCGGACAGCTCCGGCTCCACTGGCGGCACTTCTGGGTGTCACCCTTCGTCCCTCTTCACCTGGCTGTCCATGTGTACCCTTGAGAACACCCTTTATGAAAAACCAATGAAGATAAGTAAAGTGCTTCCCTGAGTTCTGGGAGCCGTTCTAGCCCCAGAGAAGAACCCTGCTGACTGGACCCATCGGGCTGGTTGAAAATCACTGTTTTTGTGAAGGGCCAAGTTTTCATTTCGATGGGGAAAAAACCCAAATATGTAACGTGATGTGTAACTAATACTATTTGATAGGGTTCAAAATGTATATTCTCGGTTGGGCGCGGTGGCTCACGCCTGTAATCCTAGCACTCTGGGAGGCCGAGGC
>NW_012151174.1:7655864-7657815 GCF_000956105.1 Propithecus coquereli | reverse complement strand
AAGAAAAACAGGCCACCACCTGGAACCTTCAGGCTACCCCGGTGGGCCAGGGAGGAAGCACTTGGCTGAGGTCTGGGGATCAGGAAGCCACACCTGCTAGATCCCCTCAAGGAAAACGGAGGCTGCCTCTCTCCCCAGCAATCCAGTTCTGAAGTCCAGCCTCCCGCTGTAGGGACCGTCCCTGGGCAAATTGGCTTAAGCCCAGAGTCAGCGAAACTGGGCGTTCTCTCCTTGGCGCCAGAGGTCAATAGGCCCAGCCGGCCAAGGCCAAACAGAACTATTCCTCATGACAGATAGCTTTATGATAGATAACCAGGTGCCTGGGGTCTTGCAAACAAGCCAAGGCATCTCATTGTCCTGCATACGGTAATGAGATAAAGAAGTTAAGATGCAAACGTCTGCTTCCCTTAAGCAATCGTCTGGAAGGAATGAAAATGTATTTTCCTCAGGGCGCCCAAGGTAGTCACGTGCCAGGAAGTAGCTGCCAGACAGAGAAAAGTATAAGAATAAAGCAACTGGTAGAATTTACTACTTCAGTCTCGTACGTCTTGTGTGTGTGTCTGTGTGTTTCTTTCTGTGTCCATTCCCCGTTCTGCAATCCGGGGCCGCGACACCCGCAGTGCCCCTGGGGCAGAGGAAGCCCAGCTCAGGGCGCCTGGGAGACGTGTGGGCTGGAGGAGTGGCTGAGCAAGTAAACGACCCACCCACCGTCCTCACAAACTATTACCCACCCTTGCACTTCCAATTGCAATAATCGAAATGGAGATGATTTAACAGAGCTGGAGCGGAGCCTCCACCCCCAGGGCCTACGATGAGACCTTCCCACAAGTGTTCTTACAAACCCCAGACATCTGCAATTTTATCGTTATGCAAACATGGGGTGACACTTTACATACTGTTCTGCTGCAACTTGAATCTCTGCTCAACATTATTTCCTAGGTGTACGTAAATGGGTAAATTCCTATGCTAACATGTGTGGATTTATCTGCATCTTTTCTTTTTTTTGGTAACTGAAAAGTAATACATGCATTTGGTTAAAAAAATCAAATGGGACAAAAAGTAAACAGTAAAATATATTAGTGTCACTTCTACCAAGGCCCGTCTGTGAATGCTTCCGAAATCTGTCACATACAGAAATACGGGCACACACCTGCCCTCTCCACTCAGTTTTTAAAACTGCACATAGGAACACTGTGTACACAATGTTATAAACCTGATTTTTTCCACTCCGCAACGTGATGATGAAGGCTATTCCATGCTAATACGTACACGCCTACCCTATTTCATTTTTAACAGCTGCGCGGCATTTCTCCGCATGGATAGGACACGCAAAGTAGCCTCTGGATGGCCGGTAGTTCGCAGTCCTTGATGTGACAGGCAACGTTGCTATTATCAACAATATCCCTGCACGTGTTCAAATATATCTACAGTAAGTTCTTGGATGTAGAGACATGAGTAAAATGGATGTACATTTTATATGTTAACAGCTATAGTCTAACCGCCTTCTGAAGAGCTTGTGTATTTTTCACAAACATCACCTCTGGATGGATCCCGTTCTCAGCCCAGACAACTTACATGTATGAACAGGAGCAGATTTGCTATGAGCACTGTAGGAAGAGGGTGGAACCTCGGTCTAAAATGGGCTTGTAAGGAGTGATGTGGGAGAAGCTGAGCTTCCAGAAGGGGGTCGTCCTCAACGCTCTGGGTGACGTCCAAGGAACCCTGGGGTACAGAGAGATGGAAGATGTGATCACCACTTTCTGGATTACATTTCCGAGACAAATCTACACTAGAAAGCTTTTAAAGTCATTACACGAGTTAGAGGCAAGAGAACACATCCGCTGCTTAAAGCCAATTTTCAAAAAGTACCCTCTGTAGATAACTAGTACACAAACTTGGGGAAAGTAAGTTTTAAAAACGGGTAGAGGAAATCTTAATTCAATTATTTCTA
>NW_012151174.1:7651889-7653124 GCF_000956105.1 Propithecus coquereli | reverse complement strand
ACATGCTTTCTGCCATCGTTCCTGTCACTCCAGCAAGCCACCAAGAAGCCGAGCGCAGACGGGACTCACCCGTGGAGTGTGTCATCAGCGCGAGTCTCTTCAGATGCCTCGTCGATCGGTAGATCAAGCTGTAGCCGTGGCTTCTGGCCTTGCTGTGGTGGTGCTGGATGTAGCGTTCGAGAAGCAAATGGAGAACCCACAGAATAACCTTCCCAAGGATTATGACCGTCTGAACTTTCAGTGGGTTGGTGTAGTTTCCCGGGCATTTGTCCTCATTTGGATTTGGGTAAGAACAAAGCACTCCTGTTAAAAATGCTAAAATCACAAACACAACCTGGTGAAAAGGAAAGCAGCAGGATTAAAATTCAATATTTGGAATTAGGACACAATGATCGCCATATCAGCACACTCTCTCACACCCATGCCTTTCACTATTCTGTTCTCACAAATAAATCATTTTTATAAACCTTTGTAAGGAAACTGCTGGGGGAATCTGGTGCGTGCTGAAGTTCGAGAAACACTGCTGTTCAGTAATAAATACAGGGTTTTTTACAGAAATGGGGAAAATCCCTTTACATGTGTGCTAATCTCTTTGTATATATTGTATGAACTTAACAAAAGGCACCGAAGGAGATGGAAGAAACTGACCCATTTATTAACTCAGGGAGAAGGGCTGAAGTAGAGAAAAGGAAGATTATGATTTGACCTTCATCTACTTTCGTAATGTTTTACTTGTTACGATAAGGAAGTAGGATTCTATAATTTAAAAAATCAAGCCAGGAATGGTGGCTCATGTCTGTAATCCCAGTGACTTGGGAGGCTGAGGTTGGAGGATTGCTTGGGTCCAGGAGTTTTGAGGCTACTGTGAGCTATGACTATGCCCCTGCACTCCAGCCTGGGAAACAGTGCGAGACCCTATCTCTAAAAAATAAAATAAAGAAAAACAACTTAAAAAGCTATCATTAGCATCCACTGCCAAGCACCCAATAGCAGGCAATATTAGCACAGAATGAATCTATTAAAAATACATGTGATTTGTCAAGAGTAGTAACATTTGCTATTGTAGCTGGGCCCCTTAAAATTTTAGTACCTCAGCCAGGTGTAGTGGCTCACGCTTGTAATCCCAGCACTTTGGGAGGCTGAGGCGGGAGGATTGCTTGAGGTCAGGAGTTGGAGACCAGCCTGAGCAAGACCCTGTCCCTACTAAAAATAGAAAAAAATTAGCTGGGCGTGGT
>NW_012151174.1:7648971-7649439 GCF_000956105.1 Propithecus coquereli | reverse complement strand
TTTCAAAAAGTACCCTCTGTAGATAACTAGTACACAAACTTGGGGAAAGTAAGTTTTAAAAACGGGTAGAGGAAATCTTAATTCAATTATTTCTATATCTCACAAAGTAATATATATAATGAGATCTAAGTAAACCATTTTCTTCAAGCCCTCAAAGCTTAGATACTGATTTATTTATTTTTTATTCTAACCCTAGACCACCAGGAAAAATATACTTAACATTAATTATATTTGTGAAATAATTAAAGTTGCAATTCCTTCTTTTTTTTTTTTGAAACAGAGTCTCACTGTGTTGCCCAGGCTAGAGTGCCATGGCGTCATCCTAGCTCACAGCCACCTCAAACTCCTGGGCTCAAGTGATCCTCCTGCCTCAGCATCCCGAGTAGCTGGGACTACAGGCATGCGCCACCATGCCCGGCTAATTTTTTTTATGTATTTTTAGTTGTCCAATTAATTTCTTTCTAATTT
>NW_012151174.1:7644928-7646388 GCF_000956105.1 Propithecus coquereli | reverse complement strand
CATTTGAGAAAATTGGCACAAGAATTTAAATGGCTTGCCCAAGGTCTCCTGTTGATGGTAGGGAAAACTGGAGTTTGACTTAAGTTCAGCACTCATTCATTTATTCATCCATCAGTGAATATCCACTAAAGCTCCAATGTGGGGCGCTCTGATAGTCGCTGTGGGAAACTTAAAAAATCATAAGACAAGTCTTTCATTTCCTTATTTCTACTCCTGGCTGGTAAACACTGATCTCAGATTCGCCCTCTTTTTTTTTTTTTTTTTGAGACAGAGTCTTGCTCTGTCACCTGGGCGCTAGAGTACCCTGGCATCAGCCTAGCTCACAGCAACCTCAGACTCCTGGGCCCAGGCGATCCTCCTTCCTCAGCCTCCCGAGTAGCTGGGACTACAGGAGTGAGCCACCTGCACCCTGCCAGATTCTTGTCTTTAAGATTCTTTAACCTCTACATGGGGTACATAACTATTACACTCACTAATCCTGATCAGACGCGGCTGTCTCCCTGTTATACTCCAATACCATGTTCTGACGGTTCAGCTTTCTATTCTCACAGCTGAGAGCTGAAAAGGATTCCTGGATGTTCTGATGTGTAGTTGAGGTAGAGCAGGAGAAAAACATTTGGACAATGAGGAAATACTTCACTATACATGGGGTGACACCTATGTTGGATTTCACAAACAAAAGGAGAAAGAGGGGCAGTTTGGACTAGAGGCTATGAATAAAGAACCTAAATCAAAAGACATCATCTGACACATGGAGCTGAGCCGGTGGCTCCTAATCTGGCTCTGATTCCAATCTGGATGATAAGAGGCTCCACCTTCGGCCAGGCGCGGTGGCTCAAACCTGTAATCCTAGCACTCTGGGAGGCCGAGGCGGGAGGATTGCTTGAGGTCAGGAGTTCGAAACTAGCCTGAGCAAGAATGAGACACCCCCCCCCCTACTAAAAATAGAAAAAAATTAGCTGGACATGGTGGCATGTACCTGTAGTCCCAGCTACTCGGGAAGCTGAGGCAGGAGGACCACTTGAGCCCGGGAGTTTGAGGTTGCTGTGAGCTAGGCTGACACCACGGCACTCTAGCTAGGGCAACAGAGAGAGAGAGAGAGAGATAGACTCTGTCAAAAAAAAAAAAGAGGCTCCACCTTCTTTCAGGAAACTCATCTGCCTGAGTCTAAATCTTTGTATAACCCTTGTAGAAGTCAAAGGGGCCTAGTGTCTTTCCAAATTGACCTTTATATTTCTTTTAAAAGGAATCCCCACTTGATGCATAATTTTATAAATGATGTTGGAAAAACCAGCTAGCCATTCGGAAGAAAACAAAGCTGAATTACTCCCACATTCCTTAAATCAAAATTAATTCCTAATGGTTCAAAGATTTAAACATAAAAATAAATGAACAAAATTTCTAGAAAAAACATTTAAATGTAGTCTTACAATAAAGAAGGAACTCTCCATGCATGACCC
>NW_012151174.1:7632330-7633778 GCF_000956105.1 Propithecus coquereli | reverse complement strand
TGGGGTACATAACTATTACACTCACTAATCCTGATCAGACGCGGCTGTCTCCCTGTTATACTCCAATACCATGTTCTGACGGTTCAGCTTTCTATTCTCACAGCTGAGAGCTGAAAAGGATTCCTGGATGTTCTGATGTGTAGTTGAGGTAGAGCAGGAGAAAAACATTTGGACAATGAGGAAATACTTCACTATACATGGGGTGACACCTATGTTGGATTTCACAAACAAAAGGAGAAAGAGGGGCAGTTTGGACTAGAGGCTATGAATAAAGAACCTAAATCAAAAGACATCATCTGACACATGGAGCTGAGCCGGTGGCTCCTAATCTGGCTCTGATTCCAATCTGGATGATAAGAGGCTCCACCTTCGGCCAGGCGCGGTGGCTCAAACCTGTAATCCTAGCACTCTGGGAGGCCGAGGCGGGAGGATTGCTTGAGGTCAGGAGTTCGAAACTAGCCTGAGCAAGAATGAGACGCCCCCCCCCCTACTAAAAATAGAAAAAAATTAGCTGGACATGGTGGCATGTACCTGTAGTCCCAGCTACTCGGGAAGCTGAGGCAGGAGGACCACTTGAGCCCGGGAGTTTGAGGTTGCTGTGAGCTAGGCTGACGCCACGGCACTCTAGCCCGGGCAACAGAGTGAGACTCAAAAAAAAAAAAAAAAAAAAAAAAACTTACTACATAGCTACAGGAAACTATGGTACTGGCATAAGGACACACAGAGCAATGAAATAGGTCCCAGAAATAAGCCCATTCATTTACAGTCAATTGACTTTCAACAGGAATGCTGAGATCATTCCATAGGGAAAGAACAATCTCTTCAAGAAATGGTGCTGAGAAAACTGGATATCCACATGCAAAAGAACAAAGTTGTACCCTTATCTTGTATCTTATACAAAAGTGACTCAAAATGGATTAAATACCTAAATATAAGAGCTAAAACTATGAAACTATTAGAAGAAAACATAGGGGTAAATCTGCATGACTTTGGATTTGGCAACAATTTCTTAAATACTATACCAAAAGCACAGGCAACAACAAAGAAAAAAAAATAAGTCAATTGTACTTAATTAAAATTAAAACCTTCTGTGCATCAAAGGATGCTATCAAGGAAGTGAAAAGAAAACTCAGAGAATGAGAAAAAAATTCATAGATTACCTTTACGACGAGGGTTTAATATCCAGAATAAATAAATAACTTACAACTAAACAACAAAAAGACAACCCAAATTCATAGAGACAGAAAGTAAATTAGAGATTACCAGGGGCTGGGGGAGGAGGGTATAGGGAGTTAGTTATTTAACGTACAAAGTTTCTGTTTGGGTTAATGAAAATGTTTTGGAAATGGATAGTGGGGAGTTATTGCTTAATAGGAAAAGAGTTTCTGTCTGAAGTGATGAAAAATTGTGGAACTAGTTAGGGGTGATAGTTGCACAACATTGTAAAT
>NW_012151174.1:7631780-7632280 GCF_000956105.1 Propithecus coquereli | reverse complement strand
AACTCTCCATGCATGACCCCAAATATAGAAGCAATGAAGAGAAAATTTTAATAAATTTGACTACATAAAAAATTTGAGATTTCTGCATGAGAAAAAGGACAACATAAAGTTAATATATAAACGACAAATGCTGAATAACTGAAACAACCTAAATATCCATTATTTGAGGAATGACTAAATAAACTATGGTATCTGTACTTTGAAGACATTTCAACCATTTAAAAGATGAGGTAGACCCACATACATCGGCAGAATAAATAGCTCTTTAATATAGTAAGTTATAAAAGCAGATTGCAAAATAATAGTACTGCTATAATTATATTGATGAAAAAAGAATACAAATATCATGCAAACCCAGATATTTTGATAGGAAAATATAATGCTGTGCTCTGAAAGTATACAGAGCCAGAAAAATTAGGAAAGAAAAAGAAAAAACAGGCATTCAAATTGGAAAGGAAGAAGTAAAACTCTCTCTATTCACAGAAGACATGATGTTAAAT
>NW_012151174.1:7630941-7631730 GCF_000956105.1 Propithecus coquereli | reverse complement strand
AAATTTTGTAAAAAATATTTTATAACAACAAAAATATAGTTTAAAAATTCTGTAATACACACACCAAACTGCTTACTGTGTGATTATGAATTATCGTTCAATCCTAACTCTGATTCATATGATAAAAAGCTGATTTCCTTATCATACAAAGAGCACTTCAATCAATGAACAAAGAAAAGGCCAAAAAGAAAAATGGGCAAATGATATGAACAAGTAGTTCAAAGAAATAGAAATGCAAACAGCATATGGAAAATATGTTCAACTTCACTCAATCTTTAAGATGCAAATTAAAACAACAAAAGATGCCATTTTACTTAACAGATTGACGAAGATTAAAAGTATTGGTGAGGGGGAAATGTTCACATACTCTAGAAACAGTGTGAATCACTGCAATATTTTGAGGACAATTTGGCCAAATCTGTCAAACCTACCAAATCAATGTTTATCAAAATTTTAAATATTTGTCCTTTGACTCTAGGGATTTTTCCTGCTGTTATACTAGAACAAGTGAAAAAGATATGTGTTTATCGATCAATATTGCAACAGTGTTTCCAAAACCTCCTCTTCACTAAAAGCAGTAACAATGTACATATCCATAAATGGGGAACTAGTTAAATAAAATACTGCACCACTGAATCTGTATTAAAAGGCATAAGAATAGGTGCACATGCACTGATTTATATGAGCTGTAGAAAGATACGGCTAAATTAAAAAAATCAATTTGCCATTATATGTCTGTTTTTGTATATTGTGAAAATTTTCTGCAAGGATATATAAGAATCCTTAATG
>NW_012151174.1:7629152-7629450 GCF_000956105.1 Propithecus coquereli | reverse complement strand
GTTTACTAGAAGCTGCCTTGAGAAGACGAAAGGGCCTTTGACCCGGGATACCTCTTTTTGTTTTTTAAGGTCTACCTCTAAAACTGGAAAAAAAGTCACAAAATTTTTTAGCCGGGTGGCGCCACAGGCCGATCAGTCCTTCCATCCACAGGCCCCGGGAGAAGGAATTTGTCAGGGAGTCGAGGCAGATCCCGTGGGAACACCCTCACACTGGCAGGACCTACAGCTGCCAGCCGGGGCTCAGGGCCCTGGGCCAGCCATCGGGGTTGGGCACGCAGGGTGACAGCACAGACAGGAC
>NW_012151174.1:7604804-7628044 GCF_000956105.1 Propithecus coquereli | reverse complement strand
ATCAAGCAATCCTCCTGCCTCAGCCTCCCGAGTAGCAGAAACTACAGGTGGGCACTATCATGCCTGGTTAATTTTTCTTATTGTTTTAGAGACAGGGTCTTGCTATGTTGCCCATCATGGTCTCAAATTTTGGGGCTCAAACAATCCCCTGCTTCTTCCTCCCACAGTGCTGAGATTACAGGTATCAGCCGCAGGGCCAGGCAGCCTCCTTCTTTAGGGTCACTCATGCCTCTTGGTGCATATGTGGAGGTATTTTTGTAGAACAAGTACACTGTTTTATCACCAGAAATTGTTTGAAAAAGAATCATGCTTTGGAAAGTTAGTAGAAAAATTTCCTTGAGATGTAAATAACCAACAATATGAATAGAATATATGTTTGACAGATTAAAGTGCCTCTCTATATGTCACTGGAAAGTAGCCAAAAGAAATAAAAATTTTCAAAAAAATGACTTAAAAACTCACTTCATAGTCCACATGCCTGACACATGGTTGATTCTTTTTTTTTTTAATTTTAAGCAATGTTTATTGTAATTTTTAAGTGCTAACAGAGAAAGGCGGTCTGTAGATTAGTCTGTCTGTAAGCAATAAAAAGACTTCAATTCCTTTCCGTCAGTAAACCAAGAAAAAAAACGGAATGTTTCCTAGCTACTCCGAAGGCTGAGGGTGTATCACATCCTTCCCACGGGAAGGAGGGGGCTGTGGCCAAAGTCAGAGGATCCGAGTTCGAACGCTGCTCTTCCCTGTGCCTGTGGTGAGACGGGAGCAGACACAGGCCGAAGCCACGGGGGGTGTGCGGCTGGGTGAGACCAGGCACTCGCTAAACTGTCCCCTGCGGATTGACAGATCTCGGGGGAAGAACACTCAGCCCCGCATGCTGCTGCTTTATGAGAAGTGCTTGATCCTTTTGATTTATGTGTTGAGAAAAGACGCAGAGTTGAAGAAAAAGAATTATTAATGGGATGCAGAATCCTTCCCACAAACCATTTGAGCATGTCCTTAAAAATGCAGTGTGTTGGCCGGGCGCGGTGGCTCACGCCTGTAATCCTAGCTCTCTGGGAGGCCGAGGCGGGCGGATTGTTTGAGCTCAGGAGTTCGAGACCAGCCTGAGCAAGAGCGAGACCCCGTCTCTACTAAAAATAGAAAGAAATTAATCAGACAACTAAAAATACATAGAAAAAATTAGCCGGGCATGGTGGCGCATGCCTGTAGTCCCAGCTACTCGGGAGGCTGAGGCAGAAGGATCGCTCGAGCCCAGGAGTTTGAGGTTGCTGTGAGCTAGGCTGACGCCACGGCACTCACTCTAGCCCAGGCAACACAGTGAGACTGTCTCAAAAAAAAAAAAAAAAAAATGCAGTGGGTTTACTAGAAGCTGCCTTGAGAAGACGAAAGGGCCTTTGACCCGGGATACGTCTTTTTGTGTTTTAAGGTCTACCTCTAAGACTGGAAGAAAAGTCACAGAATTTTTTAGCCGGGTGGCGCCACAGGCCGATCAGTCCTTCCATCCACAGGCCCCGGGAGAAGGAATTTGTCAGGGAGTCGAGGCAGATCCCCTCACACTGGCAGGACCTACAGCTGCCAGCCGGGGCTCAGGGCCCTGGGCCAGCCATCGGGGTTGGGCACGCAGGGTGACAGCACAGACAGGACCCTGGGTGGGGCAGGGACACATGGCAACACCGCGCAGTGACGGGCTGGGTGGTGCCCAAGGGAGGGAGGCGGGGGGCCGAGACAGCACATTGCAGACGGGGACTGGGCTGCAGAGGGAACAGCCTGTGCAAAGCCTCAGACAAAAGGCGCCGCAGACAGAGCACGGCGGAACCCGGAACCCGGCAAGAGTCGCGGCCACGAGGGGACCAGGCAAGGAGCTGGGCTGGCGGGGCCCGAGCGAGGAGGGGCCGTTTTGATGTCTGAGGTGGAGCCGCGTCCTGAACACGCCGCGGGGCTGCTGTGCGGACACACGGTCCGGTTTTGAGTTCTATATCGAATCGAACTCGGGGATCGTAACTGAAGAAATTAAAAGCAAAACAAACAGGAACGTGGGGGGAGCCCTCAGGGCTCCAGACAAAGAGGCGCTGGGGAGCGAAGGCTCCTTCAGCCCTGAGCAGGCTGCGACCCTGGAGAGTGAGCCTGTCGTGGGAAGTCGCACCTGTCCCGCACGGCGTTCGCCGCAGCACGTCCACAGCCGTGCACACGCACGCACACGCACACGCACGCACACGGGGCCGGCCTACCTGCCCACCGACCGACGAGCGGGTGAAGACAATGTGGCGCGCGCACACGCACGCACACACGCACACACGCACGTACACGCGCACACACAGGCACGCACGCACACGCACGCACACACACGCGAACACACGGACGTACACACACACGCACGCACACACAGGCACGCACGTACACGCGCACACACAGGCACACACGCACGCACACGCACACACGCACAAGTACGCACACGGACGCACACGCACACAGGCACGCACACGCACGCACGCACACGCACACACGCACGTACACGCATGCACACATGCACACGCGCGCGCACACGTTCACGCATGCACACACTCACGCACGCACACGCACGCACACGCGCACACACACACCACGGATACTGCTCAGCCATGGAAAGGAACGACGTAACGTCCTGCGCAGCGACTTGGGTGGAACCAGAGGCGTCACCCTAAGTAGCTCGGGAACAAAAACCACACACTGCGTGTTCTCACGGTAAGTGCGAGCGGAGCGACGGGCACGCGTGGTCACGCAGGGCCGCGGTGGACACGGAGACCGGCGGGGGACGAAAAGTGCCTGCCGGGCGCCACGCACACTGCGCAGGTGACAGCACGCTGAAAGCAGCCTCTCCAGGATGCGCTCATCCGTTTGTACCCCTACATCTTTTAAAGCAAAATTTAAAAGAAATCGTGCCTGTCCTCACGCCCACGAGCAGCTGCAACCTGCCAGCTCCCTGCTTTCCCCACCAGCCTTCCTGCAGGCGCTTGAAAGCAACTACCGAAATTTCTTTAAAGTATTTTTCCCATACTTTACACATTTTGAACTGACCTTTATCTTTTGATGAGTGAGAAATTAGCAGTTTAAGCCAGAGATTCAGTGGTTAGAAGGTCAAAAAGAAGACAAAATCCTTTCTCATCTATTTAGGTCTTAGTTCACAACATTTTGTATTATCTGATCCCCTAATAATGATTATTTCCTGTAATCACTAGGAGTTTCATGGTTCTGCCTTATCTCCCCCAACTAAACTGCAGACCTTCTAAAGTGTAATCCATCACACACGGCCCGCTCAGTGGTGAACACGGAACCAATGGTGGTTAGACTGGACTCGAAGGGAAATGAGGGGAGGTGGGGAAACGGATAACTCACGGAAGGTAGGAAGTGGGATCAACGAGAGTAGGAAGGATAGAAGGCGCGGTGGCTCACGCCTGTAATCCTAGTGCTCTGGGAGGCCAAGGAGGGAGGATCGCTAGAGGTCAGGAGCTCCAGACCAGCCTGGGCAACATGTGAGACCCCGTCTCTACAAAAAATAGAAAAATTAGTGGGTGCGGTGGTGCGCACCTGTAGTCCCGGGTACTCAGGAGGCTGAGGCAGGAGGATCGCTTGAGCCCAGGAGTGTGAGGTTGCTGTGAGCTATGATGACGCCACGGCACTCTAGCCTGGGTGACAGAGCGAGATTCTGTCTCAAATAAAAAGAAAAGAGATATGGGAAGAAAAAGAGTTGTGGAGTAGCAGTGAGGAGAGGCCCGAGGGACATGGGGTGGGTGGTCACCCACGGTCCTGACCAGTTAGATCTGGACGTCCGCACTGGGGTCCACGTGGAGCACCGAAGGCCGGCCGGGCACCCGACGAGTGTAGCCGGCCTGGGGCAGGGGAGGCGCCGGCCTCTTCCTCAAACACTACATGTTGACAGTGAGAGTCAGGCTGATGCAGGTGTGGGACAAATGGCCACGTGGGTGACAGGGCGCTCCTGGTGGGTTTCTGTTTAAGCAGGTTGCTGTGGCCCTTGCCACACTGTGCGGCTCCACTCCTGTGATCCCCCTGCGTGCGGGCAGGGCGGGCTGTCCAGCGTTGAGCACTGGGGCCCAGCAGCGATCCCAGATCTTGTAGCCAGCCTGTGGGGGAGAACACAGCTGCTTCTCGGGTCGCTGCCTGCTGGTTCACCCCAAGCCTGAGACAATAAGCAAAGTGTTTCACCTCAAATTTTCGGGTCCGAATGGAAAAGTCTTTTTCGGAATGTCTTCTGGACAGACTTCCTTCGATCCCAAATTATATGATACACACATTTCTGCTTTCCAGCTCCAAATGCTGCGAGTTGCCTTATTGTTTTGGGAGTTTTTTATTCTGAGCACACTTGCCCCGTAGCCTGCCCTCCCCCAGAGCTGACGTGGTGTGGAGGAGAGAGCCTTGGAGTTGGTAAGCGCAGCTGGAATTCCAGCCCCTGAGCCTCACCTTCCTTATCCGTGAAATGGACAAAAATGATACTCACCTTGTGAGGTGACGGTGATTGGCACATGTAATTGGCACATGAGGAACTCATGAAATCTTGGCTTCCTTCCTGTCTCCACCCTCCCCACTTCTCCACGTTGCGAACTGCGTCACGGAGGGGCCAGGTGCGCACAGTTCTCTCGGTGAGCCTCTAGCACAGCACTGCATGTAATTAAGTACTTAATAAATGCCTTTTGATTAAGTTCAGCAGCAGCATAGCGGGCGAAAAGCAATTTGCTCAATCACTCTGATTAGATGTTTCTCCTTGGCAGAGTTTCAGACGGCGCCGGTGCTGAATTCAGAGTGTTTTGGCAACCACGCAGCGTGGAGGAGGGTTCTCACACCTGTCTCGCAGCTTTGCTCCTATGCCTGGGCAGTCAGACGTGTGGAATTTGAGGGCCTTGGTTATGGGACACAGAGGCGAGGCCGGGGTGGGGCTGGTCGAGGCCGGGGCGGGGCTGGTCCTAGAGACGAGGAAATGGTTTGATGTGCACTCCCGGCGCCCACCACCTGCAGGACAGGAAGAGACCAGGTGGGGCCTTTTGAGGGAACCCAGCTGTTAGCTGGGTCTTTTTGTCCTTCTCCCTTCCCTGGTTTCTACAAGAAACCAATTTACAGCAGGAGTTTGTGGAATTTCCTTAGAATTTGGGGAGGAGAGTGGGGCCTTCTGCCCCACAGGCTCAGCCCTCTTCCTCTCAAAAGCAAAGGAAATGTTTTTCCTTGCTTCGTTCGCCTCCATCGAGCTTGTATTTCCTGTTGCTCTAGCAGGCCCTAGACACGCTGCCCTTTCCCCCAAGCAGCTTGTGAAAATATTTCTTCCAAACAAGCTCGGCGCTGTCCCTGGGAGAAGGTATTCTGTGCCGTGAAATTTTCCCATCCGAGGCGCCTTCCTCCTCCTCCCCGCACACCCGTCCCTGCCCCACTCGGGCCTTGCGGCCCGGGCAGGGCGGAATGCCCACCCCGATGCTGGCGGGTGCAAGCTCTCTGGCAGCTTCAAGGAGCTGACTTGTCTCGACATGTCACCGATTTTCTTGCAGGTCCCCAAGCCTCGTGTGCACGTGGAGGCCCCGTCCCCCCGTTAGTGAGATGGACACGGAGGCCCCACGTGTCATCTCAAATCAAATGGGACAAATATTTAGTGTTTCTGGCTAAGCGCTCGAAGATAGACATTCATATTCTTTTTAGCGACACGTCTGAGGAAGTTTTAGTGAACAGCAAAGAAGCGAAGTGAGCTGTTATTGCTTGAACAGCGCTCAGATTGTGCTGAGAGGTCGACATACCTAATTTCCAAAGACAGGATTTAAACATGTAAGACTTCCTACCATCATCATCGTCGTCCTGACCGTCACCACGTCTCAGTACGACGGTAGCCTGGACATGCCCTCTTTGTGCAGGGGGTAGGAGAATGAAGCGTGGAATATAACCAACATTCCTTAATTGTGAGTTTGGAGGAGACATTGTAGGTGCCTTTATGTTGTCTCTCTCGAGGAGGAGAGCAGGGAATGGAGACTGATCTTTATTAAATGCCCACTATGCCTCAGATACCATGTTGCTGCTTTACAAAGTTCCTCCCATTAAACCTTCCATCATTATGAGGTAAGTGATACTACGCTCATTTTACAGAAAAGGAAACCGAGGCTCAGATAAACTAGAGAACTTGACCAAAGTCACACAACTATACCAAGGTGGAAATCCAAGTGTATGTGACGCCACAGTCCACGGTTTCCACCACCCGCAACAATAACAAAGGGAAGGCAGGTGTTTCTGACGGAAAAGAATGTTTTCTGTTTTCTGAAATTATTTTAAAATCGCAAGATTGGGAAACTTAAGGTTACTGTGTTGTCTAGAAATTGGTTTTGCACATTCACACTTTTTAAAAAAGATTTTCTTTAATATTGCCTTTATAGAAATCTTAGATGATTAAGAATTTTAAACGAAATGGGAAGCCATATAAAACTGTTTCATTGCAGATTTTGACTTCCAGTTCATTCTTCTAATTTTTCAACAGATATTCAAATGGAGCTGCAAATTTTAGGGCGTTTCATTTTTTGCTCTAGGGAAAGAGATTAAATGACCTCCACATGGTAACACAGTAGCATAGTGAAGACAGAGGAATCATTTCATTTGGTTTTCTGGGTCAGGTTGTCCTCAGCCTGTCAAGAGGAGGTTAAGGAAGGAAGGAAAGTGGTTTCCTCAAGAGCATCTGCGTGAGTATTAGAATATTTCCTTCCCCCTCGCGGTTTTCATGTTAAATGTGGGCGCCTGGCCGCTTTGGGGCTGTCTGATGCCTGGTTAGACACCGTTAGAGATTTTGGTGACTTTTTCAAGTACCTCCTCCTATTAACTAAGTAACAGTGATGAAATCAATCGGAAGCAAAGTTGCTGGGAATACAGGTATTGCAGATACTCTCTTTTGCTTCAGCTGTTTATGAAACAACTTTTAGGATTTCCTGCCATTCATTTCTAAACGGAGAAGGGAAATGATTTGCAAGTATTTGAAACCTGGTGTTTATGTTTAGCTTTCGGTTTAATCTCACCTTTCTGCAGCATCTTGGGTCTGGGGGAGAAGGTTAGCTAGTCAGTGCTGCTCCAACTCCTGGGACATCCCCCCCCAGGCCTGGAGGAACGTGACGTGACGCATTTTCGTAAAACAGGTATTACTGCGTTCCTCTTGTACGGAAGGCGGCCTGCCAGACATGGTTTAGGGTACCCGTGTGCGGTTGCTAGGGTTGCCATAGGAAAGTGCGGAGACTGGGTGGCGTAGACAACAGAAATTTATCTTCCTGTGGTTCCGGAGGCTGGAGGTCTGAGATCGATGTGATGGCAGGGTTGATTTCTTCTCTGTTCTTTCCTTGCCTTCTGGACAGCACTCTCTCCTGTTTCACACGGTCTTTCTTCTGTGCAGGTAAACGTCTGTGCCAAATGCTCCCTTCACCAGTTACGCCGGATCAGGGCCCACCCTGAAGGACTGGCTTTGACTTAACTGCATCTTTCAAGACCTGTCACCAAACACATTACGTTCTGAGACACTGCGGGTTAGGACTTGAAGGTGTGAATTCTGGGAGGACGTTACTCAGCCCACCACAGGAGGAGAGTGAGCAGGAAGGGTACGGCCCGTATACTAACAGAACTTCCGATCTAGTGGAGGTGCAAAGAAAGAAACAGGAGGAGGTGACTCAGTGTGACAAACACATGTCACAGGAGATGCAGAGGTGTGGGAGGGAGTCTGCTGGAGGGAGGTGGTGTCTAAATTAAGGCCTGAAGTGTGAGTAAGGGCTGTCCAGGCGACGGGCAGAGACTGGTGGGGGAGGAGGGGGAGGGGAAAAGAACGTTTGGGGCCGAGGGAACCATCTCAGGAAAGGCTGAGAAGGAAGGGAAGGAACAGGCTGTTTGAAAAACTCAAAGTAGTGTGTGGCTGGAGAATAATAGTGAAATTATAATGTTCATTGAGCATTTACTATGTGTTAGGTACTACGTATATACTATCTCCACATGTACAACGTATACAACGACTTCGTGGAGTAGATACTATTACTATTCTTATTTTACAGATAAGAAACTGAAGCACAGAGAAGTTATGTAAATGGTTCAAGGCCACACAGCTAAGTCTAACTCCAGAGATAACATGTTCCATTTCCACGCCAGGTGAGTGAGGCTGGGTAAAACTGGGGAGACGGCAGATAAAAAAGGCCTGAGGAGGAAGGTTTGAAGGGAGCACTGAGGAGAGGCAGGTACTGGAGCAGTGAGGGCCTTGTCACCCCAGGCAAGAGCTGAGATTTTTTTTTTTTTGAGACAGAGTGTCACTCTGTTGCCCGGGCTAGAGTGCCATGGCGTCATCCTAGCTCACAGCAACCTCAGACTCCTGGGCTCAAGCGATCCTCCTGCCTCAGCCTCCCGAGCAGCTGGGACCGCAGGCACGCGCCACCATGAGCGTTATATTATATTATAATTGGTTGTATCTCAAGCAATAGCTAATTCTGCTTACCTATCGTTGTTCACAGGCAGTTATTTACATGAGCAAAGATAAAGGCTGGGACAAATTTATCCCAAGACATTTTGATGAGGAAGTACTACATTATCTAAACTACCTGTGCCCAGTTTACAAAGTTATTGTTACGTTACAAAGTCATTACTTAATTCTCTAAGAATATATTCGCTTTAATTTTGGATGGGAACATCGATACCATTTTAATTATTTTTTAAAGATTAGTAAATAAAATTGACTAGGGGCTGACTCAGTGACAGCCTTAGTGTCTGGCTGCCCGTGTAGTGTAGCCAAGACTTACCGTCACAGAGCGTTTAGGAAACCCCATCCTGTCATTCTGCAATATGGCAAGAATTCAAGAAGTTCTTCATGCGCCGCTCAGAGAACAGAGAGAAAAGTGAGCTGTGTGATCAGCAGTTGATAAGCAAAGAAGAACCAGTGTGTTGTCAGAGAGATAAAAGGTCCATCGTGTATTGGGGACCATTAATAGTTTGGGTGTGTTCTAAGACTTGTCGTTGACGTCAGTTTCCACGGAACGCGCAGGACTCTAGAACAAGGATAGCAGGCTGGGTCCACGACAGGGCGGTTGCGAGGGAGGTAAACGTGGCTTGAGGACTTTCCCACCCCCCGATCGACGCTCTTCGTCCCCTTGTCCTCTGTCTCCCCCGCTCCACACCCGGCCCTGCTGTCCTAGCGTCGGCCCCAGCGCCGATGCCCCCTCTGGCCGGTCCCGGCCCGGCCGACACATCCGCTCTGTGGCCATTGCACACCCAGTCCCCACCCTCCAACAGTGAAAACCTCACACTTCTCCATCGTGTTTTCTCTCCTCAAGGCCCTGAAAAGTGCCAGACAGGCTGACCAGGGAGTGGACGGCCACGGCTGCTCCGACCAGCGTCATTCCGTCAGTGCAGCCTTCAGGGTCACGCTTTCTCTGTGGCTCCCCAGTGGCCCGAGGACCTTCCCCCAGCGCTTTGGCGCCATCCCTCCATCTGCACTGAGGTGGCCTTTTCTCGTCCCCAGGGCTTTCCTGGTTATCAAATAACTGAAATCACTCTTTGGCGTATTCTCATCCGCTTTGATCTTTAATAACACTTCAGTCTTTCCATTTTACTCGAGCCTGAGATCTGGAATATTTTCTCTTTTCTTTCTGCCTTTCTTTCCTCTTTCTCCTTCTCTAAAATTTCCCCTGTTCGTTGCTTGTGGGTTGTGTCTTACACAGGTGCCAGATGTCTTTGGCTTTGATCCCTTTTGTAATCTTCCACACCCCGCCTTTCTCTGATGACCTCTTCACAGCCTTAACGAGCTCGTTTAAGCCTAGGGTCACCTCCGCTCAAGAAGTCAGCGACAGCAGAGGGAGTGGTGGGTGTCTGTGTACAGCCTCTGCTGTGATCAGAGCTTTCCACAGTCCACCAGACTGTACGCGCAGATCCTACGCGCAGATCCTGCTGGGTGGGGTCATGATTCCGGCGTCACCTTCCTGCCATGGCTGATGCCCTGCTTGCTGAGACGTCTACTGTCTGCTCCCTCCCCGTGCCTGGCTGGAATTCCCTTTCTGGATCCTTCTGTGGGGACCTCTCCAGTGGTTCGTGCATGTGGGCAACTCTAGTCCATTTCCTAGTCCCTGCCAACTCTCTGTTCTGGGATGATCTGCCAGTTGTAACAAAGCAATGGCGTTCGGAGACACAGAGCTGGTGCTCAGGTCTCACTTTTCTCAGGGTTACACCTCCAGCTCCTCAGGAGCATGTGACTGGATTACGGACACCTGAAGCTGCGCCTGTCGGTACTGGGTGGGCCGTCTCCACCCACCCTCCCCTGCCGCCAGGTCCTGCAGCGGCGTCGCTGTGGGCCTGGCGTCCCTGCGTGAGACCTCGGTGTGCGTTGCTGGACTCACCGGCCGTCCGCAGTCGAGTGGCTCTTCTTCCTGGGTCCTGAGGGTCTTCCTACACTGGTGTCTCCAGGCTCATCCAGTCTCCTCTTCCCAATACGCCATGTTTCCATTTCCACTTACGCCGAATTCTTCAAATAATTTCCCCTAACAGTTTTCACCACGGCATTTTCCTTTCCAGAGTTTTCCAGTGGCATGAGCTATAGCTGATCATAGCAGATAAAACCCCGACCAATCCACTGCTCATTCACTTCCTCGACACGCTTTCCCGAGCTCACTTTATATTACTTTCTACCCTAGGTCTTCCGCTTCATCTAAAACTACCTACCAGCCTCCTCTTGCACGAACACGCAGATACTATTCAGGTGAAGATGAAACACATCCCTGTCCCTGCCTGGGCAGTCACCGTGGTGGAGGACGCTCGTGTCGGCAGACAGAGATCTGCGTCCGGCCACGGTACGCACCTGCGTGGCCTTGTTGACGTGACTCGCTGGAGCTCACATTCCTCACTAATAAAATAAGATCGACGGCACCAGGACGGGGCTGTTGTTGTGAGAACAACCTGAGATAGATAGCGTGTGAGAAGGTGCTTGGTAAACCGTCAGGCAACACGCAGGAAGGGAGCTCGGTGAAACGGACGGCGAGATGGTCGGAAAGCTGCTGGGCGCGATCTGATTTTGTCTTAAGAAGCATGTACCAAAATTGCTTTTATTTAATTTTTTTAAAATTAAAAAAAAAGACCTTTGGGTGAAAACATCTGGCATGCAGATGCCGTTCTGCTTGGCCCCTGCCTTTTCCTTGAGAATCTGTTCTCTGCTCAGCATCTCGGTTCACCAGGACAAGCCAGTCCCGGCTCCTTGAAAGCTGGCAAGCAGAGCTCCTGCCTCTGAGGATGTTTAAATCTGTCTTGGCTCCTGCTTGTTTCCTCCTGGGTGTTGAAAAGAAATGATGCTTCCAGCCTCTCTGAAATAGCGCTGTGGGAAAGACTCGTGATGCTCTGATTTTGACAAGACGATCTTCATAAATCGCAGGTGTGGTGGGCTGTGGCCACAGTCGACGGTGCCTGGGGGTCTCTAGCGCTCTGGTTTTAGATTCCAATTATTTAGGTTGTGTTTCTACCTCTCTCTTCCTTTTCTTTCTCAGTTTTAATTAGCTGAGGATATTGACCTGATATTTTTTCTCTGTTATTTTCCCAATGCTTGCATTTTTTTTCCTGGTTGTTCTGACAGACCATCTGTCAAAATTTTGCTGGTTTCACAGCAGTTCCATGCTATTTTTTTCCTCTCTCTTTTTAAAATTATACAAATGATGTACAAATAAATTCTCATTGCAAATGGTTTAACAGATACAAAAATTCATAGCATAACATATAGGGGTTCCTGTTCACCCCACTCCCATTACCAATTCCCTCCCCAGAATAACCACCACTGTTGGTTTGATTCATATCCTTTAATTCTTTTTCTATGAACTGTATCATGGACATATATATCTTTTGTGGATCTTTGATGTGCATTTTTTTAATTTAATACATCTTATAGATCTTCTCATATGAGAATACATGCTACCTACTCAATCTTTTAATAGCCACACAGTTCTATACTCAAATAGACCGTCATTCCTTTTTTACTCATCTGTTGTTCGATGTTCTGCAACATGGAAAACTGCTCTGGCAAATACTCTCGTGCCTGTGTGCATTTAAGCACATGTAGAATGAATCCCTAAAATAAGAGGTGCTAGGTTAGATGGATCCATTAGAATGTAAGCTTGATGAGGGCAAAATTTAAAAAACCTACATTTGATTTACTGCTGAATATCCAGTATCTAAATCAGGGCCTGGCACATAGCAAGCACTCAAGAAATAGTTGTTCGCCAGGCGCAGTGGCTCACGCCTGTAATCCTAGCACTCTGGGAGGCCGAGGCAGGCGGATCCTTTGAGCTCAGGAGTTCGAGACCAGCCTGAGCAAGAGTGAGACCCCCGTCTCTACTAAAAAAATATGGAAAGAAATTAGCTGGACAACTAAAAATATATATATAAAAAATTAGCCGGGCATGGTGGCACCTGCCTGTAGTCCCAGCTACTCGGGAGGCTGAGGCAGGAGGACCACTTGAGCCCAGGAGTTTGAGGTTGCTGTGAGCTAGGCTGACGCCATGGCACTCTAGCCCGTGCAACAGAGTGAGACTCTGTCTCAAAAAAACAAAACAAAACAAAAAACAACAGATCTAGGGCTTTTCAAAATATCTGATCCTATGTCTTACAGAAGGAAAAAATCAAGGTGGGCCTGGAACTTTTGTTTTTTCCCCAGAAAACAAAGACACTTTCAGAGACACCTGGGTATTTGTTTATTCATTTAGTTTTCCCTGCCCAGCTGGGAAGTACCTGGGTGTTTAGCAGGTAAAAAGGCAGCCTGAAGAGAGGGCTCTTAGTGACAAAGACAATTCCACAGGGAACCATGTGTCCTAATTACCATGGTGCCCTTAAGATTGCAAATTCTTACAATTCTTGTAACTTTTCTTTTTTAATCTTTAGCCCAGGCATTCTGAAATTTCTCCCAACATATGCAGGTCCAGATAAGTTTCCCTAGGGAACAAAACCACAAATGTACCATGGGCAGCCAACATGATAAGTGGAATCAATAGACAATTAGAGATAATAATATCAGATAAGCAAATTATTGGTTCCCAAAGTTGTTTTTTTTAAATGCTTTTCAAATCTCCTTTTCAGCTGATTTTTCCCTTCTGCTTTTCCTTACATTTGTGCCATCCTTTGTTTGTTCGTTTGCATAGTCATCTATTTTAAAGCCAGTCTTAGGGCTGAATTCCGGTTCCATAAGCCAAATTAGTAGAAGAACCTTGACCCTGTGCTGATAGTTAACGAAATCACGGTAACACAAACCATGCTAAAAGGGCATTTTAATTCATTCATGTTTGCAAAATTGCCTACAAAAAATGCTGGGGATTGAGCTATCCAAATTATGTGGGATTTTTTAACCTGTAGGTTAACACTACAAATGTGGGCTTCTTTTCTCAAGGGAATGAAGAGACACATAAAAAGTGAGAATATATTATAGAAAGAGGGATGATGCTAAGTGGATGAACCGAACAGAAAACTATGGCTAGAACACTATTAAACCAAGGAAAATGCATTGGAGAATGGGAAAGTAAACCTAAATAAAAGATAAGGAGAAAAAAATTACTGTAATGTAAACCCCCAGAGATTGTTTTTTATAAGAAGATAAAATTTAATAATTGTATTAAGTAGACAAATCTAGGATTTTTTTTTTCAAAAGACAGAGTCTTGCTCAGTTCCCAGGCTGGAGCACAGTGGCCCGATCATAGCTCACTGCAACCTTGAACTCCTGGCCTCAAGCGATCCTCCCTCTTTGGCCTCTTAAGGTGCTGGGATTACAGGCATCAGCCACTGTGCCAGGCCTGGAATTGATGGAACAAAGAAAGAGTTAATTATAAGGGAAAACTGACATTAAACATAAAGCATGACATAAAACATATCAGTGGTATTTTAGAAATAAATGTATGTAACTATTGAGGATAAACAGAGAGAAAAGCAATAATAAAACCAGAATCACTGCGGAGAAGGACCTCGGGCCCAGGAGAAGCTCGGGAACCTGGCCCCCCGAGCCTCGTGTCTGCGCGACTGGTCTGCGCAGCCTCTGGGCCAGTCACAGGCAGACTTGGCATCGAGACATGTAGGAGAAGCTGATTTACTTTATACTTGCCAGAGTTAAAGGCTGCAGAGGAGAGGATAACATCTGGTCTCGTCAAGGGTGTGAGGGAAGTGGTCTCTACTCCAGTCTTCCCCACCAAGGGTGCACCTCTGTGAACATGCTACCGTCAGAAAGACGAAAATGTTTACTTTATAAGTTTGGCTGACTATACTGACATCTCTGTACTATTCAGTAGGTGTATGAAAATAGTGGTCCTGCTGCTCCACTAGGATTACAATGATTCTCTAAATATTAAGACTCAGTTCAATTTGGTTCAGTCTTTTCCATGCAGCTCTGGTCATTGTTTCCATTTCTACCACTAGTATCAAACACAAATTATCACGTGGATATTAACTACCTAAGAGAAGTGCCGAGCAATTTTTTTTATCTGGTGAATAAAATGCATATTTAAAACCAATCAGTATAAATTAGTAACCATACTCTACTTTAGAAAATGCATTTTTCTGTTTTTTTTTTCTTTTAGAAAATGTATTTTCCAAATTTTGGGAGGGCTTGGTTTACTTGAACAATGCCCCAATTCCTGCATCCGCCTGTCTAGATGCTCCGAGGCAGGTTAGTGACAGCCACCTGTGGGTGGGGCTGTCAGGTGAGGGGTGAACGTGGCTGCAATCAGTAGGATCTGTTCTCGTTTGCTGGAACACAAGCCAAACATGATTGCTTTGATTCACTGGGCTCTGGCTAGATTTCTTGCATAAAAAATAACAACAGAAGGCAATTAAACACATGAACAGACTGAGTAAAACTGCAGTGCACTAACCCTGAAAGAGAACACACCTAAAATGCCTTCCTCGTGGTCGTGAGCTTCCCCAACGTTCGCTCTCGAAAGGTGTCGCAGACGTTTCTTGCACACAAAATGGTTTGATTTCATAAACAAACCAAATCACATATGTACGTGTAAATTCCAACAATACATTCGTGAAACTGAGGTACCTTTTCATTCTTCTCCTAATTAGGATATTTTTCCTTTTGTATGATTCTTGGTTGCTCTCTGAGTAAACTCAATGGAAATTTTCTGTTTTTAATGATTACATAAATTATTCACCTGGCTGTAAAAGCCAGGAAATGAGGGTTATAGATCAGAGTCACGTGGACATTTAACAACCAAGTGTCTGAACTCTAGTTTGGCTCAGGACCGTCAAGCCTCAGAGGGATGGGAGACCAAGTCCTGGAACGGCTGGAAAACTGGGCGGAAGGCAGACAGAACTACGCTTTCCAGATGTGTCCACAAACCCTACTTCTGTGCCCCTTAGTCTCACGGCTCCACGCATATTCATTTCTAAGCCTACCCAAGTTTTCTTTAAACTAATTTCTCTTATAGTATGAGCTTGGTGACTAAATTTTTTACTTTTCCTGTACTTCCCCAAAATGGAACTAAAGGCAAATGGAATGAATGAAAGAAACATATTTCCAGTCTTCTGACTCCTATGATGAAGGTTGGCGAATAACTAGGTGGTACACAGTCCAACTGAAAACACTGTAAATGGTCACGTCTATTATTTATTTGTTTGTTTGTTGTTTTTTTGGGACAGGGTCTGGCTGGAGTGCAGAGGCACACTAATAGCTCACTGTAACCTCAAAGTGATCCTCTTGCCTCAGCCTCCCAGGTAGCTGAGACTACAGGAACAGGCCGCCACCCCTGGCTAATTTTTTTTTAAAGAGATGGGGTCTTGCTATGTTGCCCAGGGTACTCTTGAACTCCTGGCCTCAAGAGATCCTTCTGCCTCAGCCTCCCAAAATGCTGGGATTACAGGTGTGAGCTACTGCACCCAGCCTATTTCAGTTTTTGATACAAACTAAAATACATTTGTATCAAAGGTAAATTACATATGCCCACTACTGGGCTTCTTTTTATAAAACTGTTTTATTGAACTGGTATATATGGTCAACATGCCAGTAAAGATCTTAAAATACATATATTTTACTGAGATCATTTGCAGAGTAAATATGTGCTTCAACATGACTATCAAGGTTGAGATAAATTTAGGTTCGAAAAAAGTAGAGTATCATCTGCATGCTTATGATATTAGTCTTTATAGATATTTTCTATTTCTAGACAACATATAAGGAAATCAAGAGGTAATGATATGTCATCTGCATGATTATGATATTAGTCTTTATAGATATTTTCCATTTCTAGACAACATATAAGGAAATCAAGAGGTAATGATAATAAGGGAGTAATAATGTATCCTACATTTGGAAATATGAATTTTTTCCCGTTTAAAATAGAGTTTTGAAAGGGTGTATTACTTCAGAAAGGAAATAAGATCACCTGGAATTTGAAGAGCTGCTATGAATACATTAGCAAAAGATACTTCATTCGCCAAGTTGATGTGATTTCTCTTTTTCCCCTGAGCTAGTTTCATACGAATTCTTTACTTTTCCTTTTTTGGTAACGGTAGATCTTCTTTGGACACTAAAACATTCAGTTTGTTATTTTGAACTATGAGAGACTTGATTTTAGGATTAATAATTCAAAATTTTTTATTACAGTGTTTTTAATGGAGGAGTGGGGAATGTTGTCCAAATGTGAGATAAGGACCAAATATTTTCACTGGACAAATCATGGTGTTTCTACGATGTAAATACTCGACGTTTTTACTTCCTGGATTTTAAGCTAGTGAAAGCATATTGAGAATGTCTAAATTCAAGCATTTGTGGTTAGTGACGATTAGTGTATTTTTGGTAACCATCACTCCATTCACAACCGAGTTTTACCAAAGATCTGCTCTACCGTGCAAACCCGTCAGCCTAGCCACCGAGTCCAAGCAGACCCAGAACCCGTGGGAGATCTAATTTGGTCATTCTAAGCTTCTTCAAAAGTAGTAGGTGCCACATTTCTAAATATGTAAACTACACGTTTTGGTTTTCTAGATAACCTTTTGATCATTAAATCTACACTTTTCTTACTGCAACACATTTGGAGCTGATTGTTAGAGGCGGTTATAGTTTCTCTCAGGATTGAAGGTGAGATAAACTACCTCTGGCTCCTCCTAACACCGTTACTTCCTGCCTTTGCTCCCCAGGATGACCAGCAACGTTACACTCCGTACGTACTAAACACGTACCGTACGCCAAGAGCTATGGAACAGATTTTCTTCTCCTGAGATAGCAACTGAAAGCATCACGTGACTTTGATCTCACTGTGGGGGTTTGGGCAGCGTTTTTCTCTGTCGCACGTGTACGCACTGGCAGGAACATGGGAGCTGGTGCCCATCTGAGAAAGGGAAAGTTTATTCACGTATCAGACCCGCGGATTGTGACGGGAATACCAGCGAGGGCTGTTCCTGCCATCGTCCGGCGGGCTGAACTTGGTCATACGCTGGCAAAATAGAACAAGGGCAGGTGACAGGACCATGCAAGAAGGGGGAAAAAGGCAGACAACCTGATGTCCAAGAGTGAGAAAGAAAAAGCCGCCCTGAGCAGCGGGAGCTGACCTGGCACAGCAGCTGGGTCTGGGGTGACGGCACGGAGCAGTCCTGCTGAACATCACAGTCTCTCAAGGCACCAGGACCAGACAAGGTCATTATTCTGTGTGCGGATGAAGTGAAACGAAAACAAGACCACTCTGTAATTTTGTCTGAGCTCAACAAAAACCAAGGCCACTACGAAACCATGAAGGCGATCCAATGCCCTCTCTCCCAGCAGAGCAGCCGCTGTTTGTTTGTTTGAGACAGAATCTCACTCTGTTGCCCGGGCTAGAGTGCTGTGGCGTCAGCCTAGCTCACAGCAACCTCCAACTCCTGGGCTCAAGCGATCCTCCTGCCTCAGCCTCCCGAGTAGCTGGGACTCCATGCCCGGCTAATTTTTTCTATATATTTTTAGTTGTCCAATTAATTTCTTTCTAGTTTCAGTAGAGATGGGGTCTCACTCTTGCTCAGGCTGGTCTCGAACTCCTGAGCTCAAACAATCCACCCGCCTCGGCCTCCCAGAGAGCTAGGATTACAGGCGTGAGCTGTTTTGTTTGTTTTTACCAATTGCAGCTTTAGCCCCTCTTCTTTCTCCTGCCTTCTAGATAAACATTTTAAGATGCCCAATCACGGAACTGCTCCCACCCGCTGGCGGAGCCCCATCCTTAGCAAGCACCTAGTTTCTTGAACCTCCCCCAGACACCTGACAAGCTGAATCCCTGCAGGGACTTCCTTCTAGCGCTTTCTTAATGGGAGACCCCGTAGTCCCCCCACGGTGTGTGGTCTCCTTGGTTGCCGTGAGTGGGGCCAATATACTCAGATTTGTTGGACTACAGATGAGTTACTCGTGGTCTTTGGAGGGGCAAGCCCAGATTTCAGAATTTCTACATATTTTGGAATTCCTACGTTATTTCTTTTCAAGATGTGTCAGAATCACCTGAGCCTGCTTTTAACAATGAAGATTTCTGGGCTCAACCCTGGATCACCTGAATCTGATCCTCTGCCCAAGTCCAGGGTCTGCGTTTTAACAAGGTCTCCACTAATTCTCACGCGCGTGAATGAGCGCAAACAACTCTCGACGTATTTTCCAAGGTACTTGGAGTGGATGCGCACTGCTGATGTTTCAGTACCTGCTGATTTCATAGTCAGTGGCTACTTTATAGAACACAACTGCCATGAATAATGAAAATCAGCTGTAACTAAGATAAATGAAGGCGCCTAGGAAGCAAAGCGGGACAGAACAAGCCACTTGGTGGACCCAGAACTAAATAAGATTTCTTCTATTTTGAAGGAGGGCTGCTGTTTGAGCAACAATTTCCTGTTAAGTAAGATGAGAATATTGATACCAACACGTGTAAAGAATGTGGCACAATGTCTGGAATGTAAGCATCCTCTCGAGAAACTTCATCTTAAATAAGTTTCCTTGAAATTGTATGTATTCAATCACATTTTATATTCCACTGAAACACCATTGAGAGATTGTAGACCCCGCCATCTTGAATTCTGTTCCCAGTTGCAGCACCGTTACACTGTTTAGCTTGGACAGACTCCTGTATTTCTAAATTTGGTCAGCCCAATTTAAAAGGGTGGAGAGAAAGGGAATTGCTGTACTCCACAGCAAAGGGGGCAGTAAGGGTTAACGAGATAATACTGGTAATCTATTTTGAGAGAAAAGGAAAAAAAATGCCATGGATATGCTTATTGCATACGGATAACTCCAAAAGGAAAAATGTAGTCCCAGAAATACAAAGCACGTGCAAACGTCAGTGGTTCTAATGTTCAATATCATAGACAAACCACAGTTGAGTGCTATGCCAAAGAAGGTGAAAAAACTTCACCTTTGGAGAAATGTGGACAGAGGCACGCTGACACATTGTCCTGTCTGCTCAGCTTTGTCCGTGAGTCAATCACTGACTTATGCATCTCTTTCTTTTCTTTCCAGGAATGTGCATATAAAGGATACAGCGCAGGATCACATTTCAGAAAAAGGATTGAAATCAGGACTTGCTTAGACTAGTCCACAGCGCTCCACGTTTCCTTCGCCGTGGCTGGAATCGCCGGGAAGACCCCCAGGCTGCTAGTTTTTCCCAGCTGCAAAATCTGAAGTCGTTATTGTGAAGTTCTGGTACCAGCTGTGGAACCTCTGAGAACTTGAACATGTTCCCCAGGGAACAGCCAAGTCTCTGTTTGTAACCCGAACTCTTGGTTTAGTGCAATTGAGAATATCTACAACAATAACAACTTACTCCCTAGAATTCTTTTTCAATCTTGGCAGGTTTCCCAACCATGCTCCGACAAGCAGTACGCTGCGGTTGGACCAGCGATCCCCAGAGCGCCCTGCGGGAATGGGGGGAGTCACACAGCCCCTCCACTCCTCAGCGAGGATGGATGAAAATCTCTAGGGGCGTATGAGAGAAGAGAATTCAATAGTATAATTGTATATTTTGGAGAAAACATTTTGATGTTTGTAATAAAACTATAGAAAGTTGAATTCTGGGAAAAAATTAGGTGTGCAGGTTGAAAGAGACTGAGAAGCACTAATAAATGCCGGAACTTACTGCACAGGAAGGAGGGTTAAAGAACGGGTCATTTAGCTGGGAGCTTGAGGAAGATTTCTTGGTGACAGAGGGACGAGTAGGATCGCTCAGTACCGGAGTGTACCCTCCAGATTCCTCCCGCGCTGTTCGGGAGCAAGCTGTGAATTTGGATGCCTTAATCTGTGACTTGATTAGCTTGATTAATGGCCAAGTTCAGTTGAAATATTTGGCACTGCGTTTCAGAACTGAGGCGGATAAACATCGCCCTTGCCAAGGGGCAATTCCAAAAGTTTAAGGGTTTTGACTGGGGCGGGAGGTGATTGGGAAAGCAGAGACTGGGTGGTAAGAACAAGGTGGGGGAGAGGTGCGTGCACTGAGGGAGAAACAGAAAATTAGGAAAAATGCTCTTGATTTTTAAGTTCATGAACAAACAGAGGATCACAGATAATAGATCATAAAGTTGAACACATGGTAATAAGTAAAAAATGCTGTTCACTAGGATGCAGATATTTAACCTATTAGGGCAACAAAGTCTCTTGCTGCCAGAAAGTAAGCAGCCGGGTTTGTCTGCCTGACTCAGCAAGGTTAAAACATCCAAAGTCATTCTGCGTTTGCTATCCCTCCTAAAATGCTGTTAAGTCATCAGTAGGTGGGTAAAATTGCTCAATACAGGGAAAACTGTAATTCTGAACAATTGTCTGAAAGACTCAAGTGAATTAAAGTCTGATTCAGAAAGTTCTATTTGAGATCTACAAGTTTGTATCATCAACGGTAAAAAAGGCCAAACTCTGTAAAATAATTTTAAAGAGATTTACTCTGAGCCAAATTTGAGGACCATGACCCAGAGCCACGGCCAAGAAACCTTGAACAAATGGACTCGCTGAGGTTGGGTCACAGTTTGGTTTTATACATTTCAGGGAGACGGGGGTTACAGGTAAAGTCATAAATCAATATGTGGAAGGCATACATTGGTTTGGCCCAAAAAGGTGGGCCATCTCGAAGCGGGTGGGGGGGGGCTGCTTACAGGTTATAGGTGGGTTTAAAGATTCTTTGACTTGTAATTGGTTAAAGACATGAAGCTTTGTCTAAAGACTTGGAATGTTTTAACCTAAGGAGCTGAGACAAGCCACGGGACATATGTTTGTTGTGTAAATTGAGGATCTGTAGGTATGGCTTGCATAGCCCTAGGCCTGTTGATGAGTTACAAAGGATGTCCCCAAGAAGGGAGGGGGGCATGATAAGGCAAGTCTGACCTCCCACTTCCTGGTAGGCAATTTAGTTTTAGGATATTCCTTTGGCCACGTGGGGGTCCATTCAGTCGGCCGGTGGGGGGGTGAGCCTTAAGATTTTATCTTAGTTCACAGTGTTTTAAAGCTCTCCTGGAATATGAGCTGATTCTCAGGAATTTCTGTGGAGAGTTCCTTTTGGACCTGTTTTAACAAACAGGTAAAAATCAGTTTTAATTAGTTCATCATTCACATGCAAATAAATGCCCCCACAGAATGTAAAGAGTGCTGGAAAGGACTTCCTAAAGAGGGCTTCCCTCTGGGGTTTCCTTTTTCATGAATAATTTATTTAGCAAACACTTTCTCCAGAAAAAGTGCAAAGGTCATGATCTTGCCTAAGCTATGATTCCCCGCTTCTTCTTTTTTTTTTTTTGAGACAGAGTCTCACTCTGTTGCCAGGCTAGAGTGCCATGGCATCAGCCTAGCTCACAGCAACCTCAAACTCCCAGGCTCAAGCGATCCTCCTGCCTCAGTCTCCCGAGTAGCTAGGACTACAGGCATGCACCACCATGCCCGGCTAATTTTTTCTATATATTTTTAGTTGTCCAGCTAATTTCTCTCTATTTTTAGTAGAGACGGGGTCTTGCTCAGGCTGGTCTCGAACTCCTGACCTCGAGTGATCCTCCCCGCCTCGGCCTCCCAGAGTCCTGGGATTACAGGCGTGAGCCACCGGGCCTGGCCAGATTCCTGCTTCTTAAATACTAGGTTTTATTTAATGTCCCTGGAATCTCCATCATCACCTTCATCACACAAGAGTGATTGTGTCACGTGTGTAAACCTTGCAGAAAACAGCCCGGACTGCCATTCCTTATGGTTGGATTTTAGCTATTTCTAGGACATTCCTTCTAATATTAAACAGGATTCTGGAGAATTTTCTGGGTTCTGCTTCCTGTACCTTTTCCCTCATACGCAGCATGTTAGGAGATGGTGCAGACCAAGGCAAGGGGCCACAGCGTGGTTTGAAAGTGACCATGAGGACACACCCTCAGCACCGAGGCTGCCGGGTGCAGCCGGCCTCCCAGAAAAGCGCGGTCTGGACCAGCCGCCCCGGCAGCCCGTGAGCGAGACATGTCCTGCCGCAAACACCAGACCATGGAGTGGTTCACACACAGCATGATCGTGGCAAAGGCGGACAAATATATAAGCTGTAATAATTTCATTATGAACGTAAAGAGGATAAATGGAAGGAAACAGAGAAAGACCAAGAAGTGCTATAAAAGACAAGATGCGTGGGAAGGATCTTGGTCAAGATCCAGCAAACATTAGCCAAAGTTCAATGAAAGCCCACACTGCATGCTGGAACGCAGAGGAATTGGTGGGGGCAGCGGCACTGAGAACCTTCCAGATCCTCAAATCCTCATTTCGTAGAGGAAGGTGCTCAGTCTCCGGCAATGGAGTCACAAGCTCGCGCCCTGGCAGGGGCAGGTCATCCTATGTCCCCGTCCATCATCTCTGCCGTGGAAACCCTGCGTGTCCTCCAAGGCTCAGTTCAAAAGCCACCGCCCGGCACGACCCCTTCCCTGTTTTTGCCAACCGAAAGTGACCTCTTTCACCTCTGAGTTCCTGCAGATTTTAGCAGTGTCCATATAGCACTTTCTACTTATGTTAATATTTTGGTCATTTGTGTAAAACGCCTTAACTGTCAGTCTTCAGACCAACAGGGTACCACGTATAGGACACTAAACTTCCGCTGTTATCAATAAATGAATGATTTCCCAGATCATTTTTTTAATGGACATATTCCTTAACTCTGAATTTAAAAGAAAAACAGCTTTGTTTTGTTTTGTTTTTCCTGCCTTACTATGCTTTTCCCATCCTGGGCTGCTTGAACCCAAGGAGAGAGCGCTCACCCCAGCGGGCACCGCTGCTGAGCCTGCAGGCTGGGAGGGAAAACGGCAGGGAA
>NW_012151174.1:7594400-7602634 GCF_000956105.1 Propithecus coquereli | reverse complement strand
CCAATGTCTGAATAAAAGGAAAATCTCACATCCACAATAATCTGTCGTGTGCCTTCCAATAATCCGTTTTACAGTCGTGACAAACACTGGTCAGGCCCTACAGAGGATTGAGTTCGTGCTCCCAGCACCCCCGTGTGTGGTGCAGACGACTGTGCACCCCGCGTTTATTCTCCGTAGTCCTGGTGCCGGGGAGAGGATGCGTGACGTGGGCGTGTTTCGTGTGCTCGATGTCTATAAATACGCTCAGAGCTGCTCCCCGCTATTTCAGCACAACCACTCTCCCCGGCTTCCACGTACACCCGCACCCTCACGAAGAAAGGAGTAAAGCGAGTCTTATTTCTGCTATCGTGACCACGACTCCAGATACATTGCTGCAAAACCAGACGTCGTTTTCTCGGTGTAGCTCGCCCCAGATGTGCAAAACTAACTTCTGATCTTTCAGCAGCAACGTGCGGAACACTCTTCCCACTCCATGCTCGACCTCCTCGGGTCTCATCTCCCAGACGCCAACTTCTGTTAACGCCTCCACCTGTCCGCTGGGTTTGAGGCAGGGTCCATCGTCTCCCAGCCTGTGGATCCGACTCCACTTTTTGGCTAAAGCTTTTCTTTTCTCAAGGAATCCCAACCCACAGGTCCTCCACCCTCTGCTGCAGGGCCGGGCACGATCTGCCCCCTGCCCTCCTGGCTTCATCTCCACACTCTCCCTCAGGTGCAGACAGTGGTTAGGAGCAGTCTCTGGAGCAGAGTGTCTGGGTCTGAATCTTGGCTTTGCTTTTTACTGGTTATCGGTCACGTAACACCTACTTGGGCTTCAGTTTCCTCATCTAAAAATGGGGACATCCACAGCACCTGCCTCACAGGGCGGTCAGGACTGCACAGGCTGCTGTGGTCACGGCAGACCCAGCGTCACGCCTTCCTGAACCCACGCTCTGCTGAAGTCCTCGGAACACTGATCTGGGGCGTGGCTGTGTGGCCTTCTTGGTCGGCGGCACACGCAGAGCGCCAAGACAGGTGCCTGCA
Source organism: Propithecus coquereli (assembly GCF_000956105.1). Classification (NCBI taxonomy): domain Eukaryota; kingdom Metazoa; phylum Chordata; class Mammalia; order Primates; family Indriidae; genus Propithecus; species Propithecus coquereli. The sequence continues at coordinate 7,601,614 of NW_012151174.1, read as the reverse complement.
CATCCGCTGAGTGGTGTACACTCTTGCCGGCTGCTTTGACAAACGCTACTGTAGCAACGTGGCTTGTGTGTCTGCGTGGCACGAGCAGCGGCTCTGGCTGGGCGGGAACGCTTCATTTCCAGCTCCCTGTACTCACTGCCCCGTGTGTTGCTTCCAACGGCGAGGTCAGTTCTCAGCTGTTATTCATCATCTTATACCTGGTCTGATCTAGTTATCAGTCACCGTCCCGGCCTCCTGCGGGTATTTGACTTTTGGATCCCCAGTCTATTGGGTTGTATTTGATAACACTACTAGAACACCTTTTAACTCTGCAAAATAATTCTGCTCCTGTGATATAATTTGATGTTCACAATAAATCTAAGATGTAGGTAGGCCAGGTATTATTAGCTCCATTTTTCACACAAGCTAATAAAAAATTGGAGTGGTTAATTTACTGATTCAGAGTGTGGAGGCAGTTCTAGCACTCAAATTCCCTCATTAGCTGTCCTGTCTAAAGAGTATTGCAGAGGGACCTTATGTATGCAAAAGAAAAAAAAAGGGTGTGTGTGTGTGTGTGTGTGTGTGTGCGCATCTCTGTGTGTAATTGGTGAGTTGAACAAACATGACAATAGACCCTGTCTCTTCAAAAAAAGACTCCTTAATCAATGCCCTTCCTTCTAAAATCTCTCAGCTGTCAGCTAGGTCTGTCTACTTCTGCTAGATAAATCTCACTAATGTCATGCTTGAGTATTTCACTCCCGTATTGAAAAGCCTCAGTGTTTTATAGCTTACTAGAACATTTTCTTTCTTTCCTTCTTTTTTTGAAGAGACAGGGTCTCTGTTGCTTGGGCTGGAGTGCAGTGGCGTCATCACAGCTCACTGCAACCTCAGACTCCTGAGGCTCAAGCCATCCTCCTTTGTCAGCCTTCCCAGTAGCCACATCTGGCTAATTTTTCTATTTTTTGTAGAGAGAGAGTCTTGCTATGTTGCCCAGGCAGGTCTCGAACTCCTGGTCTCAAGCAACCTTCCCACCTTGGCTTCCCCAAGTGCTGGGATTATAGGCGTGAGCCACCACGCCCAGCCTATTATTAATAGATCATTTTCAAACTACCCCTCACCCAAGCTTTGAGGGGCCCTTGGGAACATGTCTTTCCTCTTCGAGCTCACTACCGCTCTGCGGTTCCGGCTGGGGCAGACCTGTAATTCCTGCCGGGACCATCGTTGTTTTCCTTCCACACTGGAGGCAGCTGCTCCCTTCCCTTCTCTGCTAAGCTGAGTTCTACATGTCCCCTGAAGTCCAGATCAAATTATTCCTCTTCCAGACGTGTTTCTGGGATAATCCCACCCCCAAATTATCTTTTCAGTCATGAATCATATCCCTCTATAATTTTAGTATGTGTTTTTCTAAAATTTCCTCGGGGTGGGCAAGCTGTTCCTTGGCAGGATATATTTTGAATCTGCCTCCACAGAAGACACACTGCTAGGTTCTGAATCTTGAAAAGGACTGTAAAATTGTGCGATGAGTAACTGAAAAAAGTCCTGGAATAGTCCCTGAATGCCTTTAAAATCAGTTCTACTCCCATTTGAAATTAGGCAAATGGATTGGATGAGTTTTCAAAGTGGCTTCAGCTATACTTTCCTAAGAATGTGATTACAATCAGTTATTAATGGAATATAAATTATTCTCAGCTGATCCGATGAAAGATACCTCCATTTACTTGCAAAAATTATTTGGTATGGAGTTCACTGTAAGAGAAAAACCTCTGAACGATGATTTGATCACCACAATTCTCAGTGGTTAGTGGTGGTCACATGGCATGGATTTTGACAACCACAACAGTGAGATTCCATTGTATAAAGATACTTTTATTCATAGCTTATGGTATAAAACAGAACCAATGAATTTTAAAATTATCCTACGTACCAAACATTAAGAAAAACTTTAGTTCACTTAAAAATACATAAATTATTTTCATTCCACCCCCCCAAAGTATGGTACTTCACTGTTCCAAAAATACTACACATTCAAATAAACTATAATTATGAGCACACATAGCTTCCCACAGTTAGAACTTTAAAAATGGATTGTGCTAAATAAAATGCATGTTGCTGCAATATTTAAGCATGATTTAAAGTAAATCATTATTATAAGTAGGCATGTAATTACTACGGCTTTAGGAAGTTTTAACAAGGAACTAAACACAAAAGAACAAAATTTCTGCAGCTTGTGACCAAAGTAGAAGGAACAGACATCCACTACTACTCCTTCTTCCAGGTCTTTTCGGATGAGATAGCTGCAGTGAACCATCCTGGAGAGAAAAGGTAAAGACTGGAGCAAAAGCTATGAAAAAATAGAAATAGAGAATCTAGAAATACTAAGAATCTCTGGGAATGTAAAATCCAAGTTTCAAAAAACGAATCTTTGCTGGAGAAGTAATGGCTCTGAATCTTGCTCCCTAAGGACTGGAGTTAGAACAAGATCGCCAAAGAGCGTGTTTCGGTGAGCAGGGGGAGACGTTGTCCGAGGTACTAAGACGCAGTGGAGCATCCGCCCGGCAGGGGAGGGTCGAACCTAACGCGTTAGTCAGCCTTCTAACGTTCAACATCTTCCCTGAAATCTGTGTCGCTTAATTCCTGGATGTCCTGGCGCCTGCAGCGGGGCTCCCTGCCTGGGTTCCTCGCAGCGACACACACATTGGCAGAGTCTTCCTGAGTGGCTGCAGGGACCTCAGCATGATTACTTAGGTAAAACAGACAAATGCCAACCCACCTACTTCTGCGTGTACCACATATACATGCAACCACACGGAAAAGCAGTTGACATGTATCACCTCTGGTGACGAGACTGGGGGAGAGGTCAGTGGGAACTTTCCCTTTATGGTTTGTATTTTTACTGTAAGAATGTATTCGTGTGTTATTTGCCTAATTTTAAAAATTAACAACCAAGAGAGCAACACTGGGATGCCAACCTATGCAGACAGCGATGTGGAGAACACGCAGAGGGCTTTCGTCCGGCAGCAAGTAGTTCACGCAGAAAGTTGCAACACCAGTTTCCTCGGGGGCCAGTAACCGCATGAGAGCTATTCTATCTTTGCACCCGGCGTCCTTGTCCCCACTTACGGACGACTTCCTGTTGGAGATTTTACCGGGATATCTTGCTATTATAGCAGACTCTGGGGTCCTAAAACCACGCATGTCATCATCTGTCCCATGTGACTTTCTTATTTTGATCAATTCTGCCCCATCTTCCTTGTCCTTCCTTCCTTCCTTCCTTCCTGCTGCATCTTCCTTGTCCCCGTATCGGTTAGTCACTGGGTCGTGCTTATCCCGCCTTTGCCGCTTGGCCTTTCCACCTCGTTTATACCACGCTACTCGACTGCGAGCATCGAAACAAACTCTTGTAATGGTTTCCCAACTAATCTTCCTGCGTCCAGTCTCACCCATCTGGCGTTACTTTTGTATGCCAATGCCAGATTCAAAATCTGACAGTTGAATTTGTCTATTCTACTACCTGGACAAACACACACACACACGCACACGCACACACACACACACACACACACACACACACACACTCTTGCAGTAACTGTCTACTTACGTCACAGAAAGCCTGAGGTCCCTTCAAGGATCCCTGGAATTGCACCTTAACATTTGTGTCTCAGCTTTATTTCTTAATATTGCATTCTTGGAATCATTTGTCTAAAATCCGTCTTTACTATCCACTGAGCATATTCTCTTTTTCCCACTATGTGCTTTTCTCTTTCTTAAGCGCTCAAGTCAAGATTTATCATATTTGTAAAGACTTTGTTGTCTGGCATTTTTGTTTAATTAGTTTTAATATGTTGGATTTCTTTTTGTGTCTGAAGTTTATTGCAAATTTCTTAGAGGCAGGATCCTTGCCATAAGCTTTATATCATCCCCCGTCCACCCCACACAACTGACTCACCCAGCACAGCACGTTCATCAAAGAAGGCGTTCAGCTTGGAGTCCCAGCTATAAACTCGGGAGGCTGAGGCAGGAGGATCGCTTGAGCCCCTGAATTGGAAGTTGAGCTGTGGTGACATCACTGCACTCCAGCCCAGGGTGGCAGGGGCTGAATCAAAAACACACAAAAAAAGGCAGTCAATAAATGTTGGAGGATTGACTGAAGTAAAAGATTCTCTGTGCCTTTCCTATTTCTGGGGAGCATTGCTTATATGCTTCCAAAAGTAAAAAAGAAAAATTAATACATAGGTGTAACATATATCTATTAAAATGCACACTGCATGAATTTGAGTTGGGATATACGTTCCTGGAGGAAAATGTGGTTTTTGTTGGTGCCAGTTCATTCATCCAACAGTGTTTGTTGAATGAAAATATGTACCTAGTATTTTGCTAGGCCCTGGGGATATGGCAGTGACCAACCAGACTAAAATCCATGCCTTCATGAAGCTTACATTCCAAAGGAGAGGACAGACAAAAAATAAAAGAAATAAGCAAAACACAGAGTTTGTCAAATTGTGACAAGTGCTTTGCAGAAAAATAAATCAGAAAAGGAGTTTGGAAAGAAATCAGAAAAGGAAATGTAGGGTACATGCCAGGGAGTGGTAGCTGTGATTGAAAATAGGGTGGTCAGTGTGTTCCCTACCTGGCTTTCAAAAAAGCTGATACATATATCTAAGCATAATACAATTAAGATTGGCTTGAATTGGTCTGCCTCAGAAGATATGACTTGGAATATTTTTCTCATGGTTTAATTTTAGTTGGCTTTTAACAAAGATTTCAAAATGGCAGCTCAGGTTCATTTTTAGTTCAATGAAGAATAGTTCTCATACATATGCAGCCTGGATTTATTTCTATTTCTTGGGCTGGATTATTACCAAGATCTTAACAAGGAAAATGAAGAAATATGGGCGCCTCAGGAATTGCCTAACCACTTACATCCTGCGTTAAACATGCCTCTCTGTATCCAGAAGTGGACTCGTACCAGATTAAGAACTAGAAAGGGTTTCTTGGCAAAGGATTCCTCACTTGCAAAAATAATTTCAAGACTTGGGCTGAGCTCAAAATTTAGGATTTATGTGGAAATTCAAGACTTATCTTTTTACATTACCATGTGAACAATTTGAGCAAGTAATACAACCTCCCAGAGGTTTGGTCTCAGAAGGTCTAGAGTTTAGGAAGAATATTTTTTATCTCCTGTACTCAGCATTGCACCTTATCAGAGTAAAGCATTCCTTATATGGTGTTATGCAGTAATACCTTTATTAACAAAAAGGACACATTTCAATATCACTGTTGTCAACAATTTTGGGATTAAAATAATACAGAGGGCATTTGGAATGCATTCTAGAAAGAAGGAGAATGTAGGATAGGGTATGGAGACATTATTTAGCTCAAATAACATCACTATGAAGTTATCCATGTCTAAAAGCCATTTGCACTAAAGTGTAATCCACTAATCATTCTGTTAACTGCTATCAGATCATTTCTAAGTTTGATTAGGGGTGGAAAGAGGACACAGGAGACCCGCAGATGGTGAGGGGCAGAGGTGAGAGACGTACTGATGCCACCAGGAAAAAAGAACAGAATGGGGAAAATGAAAATGCCAAAACAAACTTATTTTACAATTTTGCTCAGGGCCCATGCTATTAACAGTCAGCCGTGACAGACAAACGGGAGCTGTGGGTAGAAGTTCTCGTGTATATGCATATGCATAATTTGAGATGACAACAAGCTAATAATGCTTTGCCTAATTTATTAAGAATTTTTACTTGCTTTGTCTTCCCCCCCAGCATTGCTGACTGTGTAGAAAGATGTTTAGCCCTGGATAATTCTATAATGAGGTATTACATCACCAGACTATATAAATAGATACCATATAGCTATACACAAGTAAAAATAGATTGAGTAAATTTCCTTTTCTTAAAAAAAAAAAAAACAGCTTAAAAGAAACTGCTTACCTGATATACATTAGTGTGAAACCTATTTTTGGATACTTCCTGTACCAATTTCAACAGATTTCCAATTAAACTTCGCAGCAAACAATTTGCATTCATTTCTCTAGGAACCTCAGATACAGGGTAACGGGCAGGTGTGCTGTGCTGTAGGTAACGTTGGTGTCTTAAAGTCCACAAAGACAAGGAGGCAAGAATTTGAAGAGCAAATCGGACTCATGGAAACAATGGACAGACACCACAAGCTTGTGATAAAGACCTTCCTGTATTGACAAGTCCATTTGCTAAATGCCAAAGTCTCACAAACATTTTGAAATGCTTCCTGATATATCATGTACACTAACCTGCTTCTAAATCAAAATAATAAAAGCAAAATCCCTAATTTAAAATTAGAAAGGCAATTTAAGTAATGCATTTTAGGCTAACTCATCAGGATAGATAATAAGACTTTTTAGAAGGTCTCCATCTTCTTCAGTATCTGTTTCAGTGAGTGATTCTTTTCATACTTGCCATTTTTATACTGGAAGGGATTACAAATACAGGATCTAACAGTCTTACATTCTTTGATAAAATCTTTTTTTTTTTTTTGAGACAGAGTCTTGCTCTGTTACCCTGGCTAGAGTGCAGTGGTGTCATCATAGCTCACTGCAGCCTCCAACTTCCCCTGCCTCAGCCTCCCGAGTTGCTGGGAGTACAGGTGTGTAGGGGTCTCACCCTTGCATGGGCTGGTCTCGAACTCCTGACCTCAACTGATCCTCCTGCCTTGGCCTCCCAGAATGCTAGGATCACAGGTGTGAGCCACCACGCCGGGCCTTAAGTCTTTTCTTTACAGGAGCAATTCTCTGCTCCCAGATTCTTGCCATATGTGTTTGTGTCTGCCATGCCATGTCATTAGTTCTATTGCAACATCTGATTTCAACTCAATGTAAGTAATTTTCGCCAACAGCTGCTGTCATGGTCTTGTTCATCTTCGTGTTTCCATCTTCTTTACAAGTGATATATTCTGGTTACTCACATTGGCTTTAGTTTGTGGTGACTAATATGGTTAAGGAATCGTTCTATTTCAATAGTGTAACAACAGTATAATAGTATAACAAACGGATAGACCTTTGTAAGATCTCATCCCTCTGCCCGGCATAGGAAGGGCTTATCTAAAGAATGATTGAAAGGTGAGTGGAGCTAATGATCCAAGCAGGAGAGGTCAACACCTGTGCACTTCCAGCCCGCTCTTATGCCAAGGGAAATGGAAGAGAGAAGTGCTTGGTGGCCCTGGCTCCTAATCCTTGTTTCCTTCACTCC
>NW_012151174.1:7576318-7593280 GCF_000956105.1 Propithecus coquereli | reverse complement strand
GGCACTCACTCTAGCCCGGGCATCAAAGTGAGACTCTGTCTCAAAAAACAACAACAACAAAAAAAGAGTGTACCTCCTGGCTTTAGTACTCAATCCAGTTCCTAGCTGAGTCAGGTATAACTCATGGCCACAGAAATGTGTAGAAATAATAACAGCAACTAACGTTTATTAAGTGCTTCCATTATACATTTATTTGCTATATACTTAAATAGATTATTTCATTTCATTCTTGTAAGAACCTTGTAAAGTAGGATGTTTTAACAAAACCATCGCTAATACTAGAGAAATAACTCATCATGTATGCCCTATGCGTAGTAGATCAATAACGCCACCACCGTCTAGAGAAGTTAGCTCGTGTTAAGGCACAGTCAGTATTTGCTGTTCCCTGGAACACTTCACTAGGCTACCAGGATACCTCCCTGGGACCTCTTTCTACCTCATTGGCTGTTGCTTTTCCATCTCCTTTGTGGAGTTCTCCTCCTCCTGTTTTCCTGATGTTGCAGTGCCCCGGCGCTCACCTGCTGGTCCTCTTCTTTTCTCCAGCTACATCACCCAGTTGATCTCAACCTGTGCCATGACTTTACGTACCATCTATGTACTGACAACTTCCAAATTTATGTCCCATCCAGACATACACATCTAACTGTCCAAACCTGTCTTCTCATGGACGTTCAGCTGACAGCTCAAACTCGCCATATTTAGATCGGAATTTACAAATACTACCCCCCTCCCAAATTTGCTCCTTCCCAGCCTCCCCAATTCCAGTAAAGGGCAACTCCATTCTCCCCAGAGCTCAGACGGAGACCTTAGGGTCATTCTGGACGCCACCCTTCCTCTAACCTGTCAGCGGTTCCCGTGCGCCTTCTCTTCTACACAGACTCAGAATCCCACCACTGCCCTCAGTCACTCTGACTCTAATCCAGTGCATCCTTATTTTTCAGCCCCGCGAGGCTAATCCCCCTGCTCGCTCCCTTGTTTCTCTAAGTATGCTGTCCTAACAGAAACCTGCCATCTTTTGAAAAATAACTTTTTATTATGAACTTTTAAAAGATACACATAAATACAGGTAAGTGATGACCACCCCCTGCGCCCATCACTCAGCCTCACAAATTAACATGTTGCCAATCTTCCCTCATTTATTCACCTCCCCCCTCTTTTTTTGTGGAGTATTTTAACACAAATCCCACAAAAGTCATCCTTTTAGTGATCAAATCGAGCTGCTCACCACTTTCCAATGGCCTCTCGTCTCAGCAAAAGCCGAATCCTTCATCGCGGCCTTACAAAGCCTGCGGGACCTGGAACTACTCCCCCACGCCCGCCGTCTAACCCTAACCCTAACCCCAACCCTGACCCCTCTGCCTCGCTCAGCTGCGACAGGGGGCTCAGACCCTCGCAGGCGCCAGCCTCGTCTGGAGGGCCGGGCAAAGCAGACTGCGGGCCTCACCCCAGAGTTGGGTTCGGCGGGTCCGGTGCGGGACGCGAACACGCGCAGTTCTGACAAGTCCCAGGCGCTACGCTCCACCGGGCGGACTGCAGAGCCCCGGCCCCGCTTCAGCCTGCGTCCCTCGGCCCGGCCGGCAGGGTCGGCGCGGGCGTGCCTTGCGCCGCTCAGGCTCACGGGCTCCGGAGGCGCTCCCCGGCCGCCGCTCACGGCGACTGATTTTCTCCACAGCAGGCGTGGTTCTGCTGCCGCAGCCCGCGGCGGAGCCGGCCCGGGCGCCGCGGACCGTGGCGGGGAGGGAGGCGCGGCTCCCGCGGGAAACGCGGGGCCGGCGACCTCGCTTCCTCTCGCCTCAGTTCCGTCATCCGCGAGGGAACTGGGCGGCGACGCCGCCCGCCCGTCTCTCCGGCACAGGCTCACGTCACGAGAGAACAGCGCGCACACGCCCGTGCGGCAGCGCAGGGAGCGGGCGGCGGGCGCCAACGCGGCGCTTTCGGGCGCCCTTTCCTGCTCCGAGGAGCCCTCGGCTGCCGCGTCCCGGCTCCCGCGTCCCGGGGACCCACGGACCCGGCGTGGGCGGCGCCGCCCGCTCCTGTCCTCCGGCCGCGTCTGGGCCCGGCCGTCCGTCCCGCGTCCGCCCCCAGCAGGAGCGGCGGAGGCTGCCTCTCGGCGGCGGCGGGAGGAAGGGGAGGCGCCGAGGGAGGGTCCCCCGGCCGCGGGAGGCCGCGTCGCGCCCGTCACCGCGTCGGCGCCGGCCGGGCCGAACCCGGAAGGGGCCGAGCCCGCGCCCGTCCCGCCCCGCACACGGGCGAGCGCGGGAGCCGCAGGCACACGGAGCGCGCCCGCCGGCGGGCCATGGCCGCGGGGGCCGCCGCAGGTGGGGGCGCGCGGTGAGGCGAGCGCGGCGCCCGCGCCGGGCGGATGGGACGCGGCTGGGCGGGCGGGCGGTGCCGGCGTCCGCGGCTGGAATGGTGCTGGCGGCGGCGGTCGGTGCCTGCGTTCTGACGCCCGAGAGGAGCCACCATGGAGACGCCGCCGCTGCCTCCCGCGTGAGTGAGCGCGGGCCGCGCCGCTGCGGATGCTGGGGCCGGGGCCGCGGGAGCCCGGCCGGCGGGCGGGGGTGCGGGACGTGACGGGGCGCGGCGCCCGCAGTCCCGAGGCGGACGCGGTCGGAGCTCCGCGGGGCCCGGCGGCGGCTGAAACGCCGCCCACGACGGCCGGGAAGGGTCTTTCTGGTCCCGGGAGGACCGCGGGTGCGGGCGGGCCGTGCGGGGCTCTGAGTCCCCGAGACCCCCGGGCCGCCCACCCTCGCCGGGCCAGGGCAGGGACGCGCGGAGTTCGTGGAAAAGGGAAACTGGGAAGTGCCAGACGCTGCTGTCTAAATGAATCGATCTTGGGTTGCTTGTTTCCCCGAATTTCTAACAAAATCCGTCTCTGAGGAGATTTTGCATCACCCCAAAGGAGCCGCGGCCGTTCAGGGCATGTGACCTCTTACCTGGCACTGCAGAAAATTTTAATCAGAAATGAGAGCATCTTCTGTTTCCCTGGTGCCTTGGCGGATGAGTCGTGGAGCGCCCTGCCCCGCACAGGTGTCTTCCTTGGTAGCAAAGTGCATTCAGGATCAGCTGCAACAGAAGGACTTTCTAGAAATAATAACAGCTGAAAATGATGTAGAAGCTGTGATTGCGCTGTTCAGCCCAGGGGTTTTGGGGTTTTGTTTTTAAAACGCCTTGGTAAAAGTGGACTGAAAATCCCCAGGAGTTTTGAAAATTTCAATTTTGATTCACTGTTCGTTTAGGAAGGAACAAGAGCCCTTTGAATCTGACTTTCCAAATCGCAGACAAACCTCATTCTGAAAAACGGTGTACGTTTTCAGGAGAGCTTATTCGTGGGTGGTGGTTGGTTTTTTGGTTAGATGTGGCTAGCTTCACTCCATGACAGTTGTACCGCACCAGCCTCTTGTGGTTATTTGGTAGAATTCCAGCCAAAACATGGATATTTGGCTTGAGCTGAGTAATTTTTTGATGTTGAGTCGTTTTAGGAGAGCTAATGGGAGTCTGGAACTACAGTTTCTAAAAGTGCATTTCAGGATTTTTAGCTTGGGTGGAACAGGTCACAGGGAGCTAAGGAGTAGATGATAAGACTCTTGAATTGACCCTGCGGGGCTGATAGAAGCGCGGGCCCAGCCACTTCCTAATTGCTGTGCCATTGAGGGCTCTGTGACCGGGTCTGGTTCTTCAGCAGGTGAGGGAAGGCTCTTGAACCCCAGGAAACATGCTGGTGGATTGTTAACGTCCGGGTGAGCACAGCGTGAGCACGAGTGTCTGTCCAGCTCAGAGGCACTCAGCAGGTTGTGCTGTCTGTCTGTAGACAACACATGGTACATACACATAGGTACGTTACCTGTAGTGAACCTGCCCCTATATATCAGTTCCCAGTAGTCCCTTTTTACCTTTGGATCAGAGGGATTAAAGGAAAGAGCAAGGGGAATCTTTGGATGTGGGCGAAGAGAAGGGTGTGGAAAAGCAGGCTCTGGAGAGAGGGAGTAGAAACAGAAAATAATTTAAATATAAATAATAAAAAAGGAAATGGATGTGTGCATGCAAATATTGGTAAACTGAATCCAGGGCAGCTCAACCAATCATAATTTTGATGAGCAGCACAGTTCTTTGGTATGAGACTCCATCAGTAGTGCTGGAACACTGTGAGGCTGAGATAAAATGGAAAACGTGGAATGCCAGCGTGGATGAAAGAATTGTTCACACTCCTTGCAGTCATGGGTGGCTAAAGTTGGTGAGACTTTTTCATTGTTTCTGTCCATTTAATTATAAATACAAATAGGTTTTATTTTTGTTTGGTCTGTCCAGGATTAACCCTAATTCTAGAACTTGTAGTGTTATTTGCCTTTCTGTGGATCAGAAATGGTTTTTTTTGCTTGCCACCCCTTGGCCTGTGTGCCTGCACCAGATTTGAGAAGTGCAGGGAATGTCTTTGGGAAGGGACTTCGCTGGGCTTCACTGCTGGAGCTGGGCTGGGACAGGAGGCCCGTGGAAGATACTGGGAGGATTCAGATTTTCATAAGGTTAGATGTTTAGCCTGAGCTTTAAGGCAAAGAAAGATGTTTGACTTGGACTTAAAGTGCCTTGGATGGTGTGATTGAGGCAGGCACCTGTGTGATTCTCTTTGTGTGAGTGTCTGTTTATTAATTCATTCAGTCTGCAAATATTGGACTGTCTGTCTCTGCCTGGCATTGTGTGTGGAGCTTTTGCTTGTGCTTCTCTTTTAACATCCAGTTTACATGCTCTCAAATCCTGTCTTGCTCCCCATTGGCCCAAGAGTGCGTCAGTTAGGAGGATGGCAGGTGTCTGCACGAGATCCCCATTCCTTCAGGATGGGCTCCTTGAAATTGGGCTTTGCTCTCTTGTGCTTTTTCTCCTCCTTGCCTTCAAGCTCTTCTCATCCTTTGAGATTCTCATATTGATTGTCATTGGACTTTATATTTCTACTTTTTTTTGCAACCTTGAGTATAGGTGGCATTTAGATTGTGTTGCATTTTGGGGTTTGGGTGATAGGAAGACCATGTGACATCTGCTTTCGATCAAACCTGACAGATGCGCAACTAAAAGTCAGATGTAGATTAGTAAAGGAATTTCAGGTAGTAAACTGAGATGTGCAAAAGGAAACGTAAATCGATCCACCCTGACTTCAGGAACGTTGTTTGCACTACGGATTTTCAGAATTGAGCTGAAGGGAGACTGAGGCGGAGGACTGAGTGCATCCCTTTGACCTCCCCTCCTTTGCTGGACCATTTTCGTGGCCCTCATGTTCTTACGCTACACAGGCCTTGCTCTTTTGCTTTTCCTTCACAAAACTGAGCAAACACGCCTCAGATACATCCACATCTCTTTTCTGTTGATGATTCCACATCACTGGAGACTCTTGTCGTCGGAGGTGGTCAAGCACAGGTGGACAGACAACCTGTTGACTGTGTGCTGAGGGATTTGGGCAGCAGATTGGTTTTGGATTAGCGCAGAGGTTCTCATATTTTTGGATTTCACTGACCTGTGAAATTAAAAAGAAAAAATTGAAGTCTAACATGGAATTACTAAGTTTTTGTTTTGCTAAGTAAAAGTGTTATTTATAAAACAATAATTATCAATTATTGCCATCTTTTGATGAAAGAAAAAACATTTTAATATCCTTCCTCAAATATAAGGAAGGACATAATCCCTAACTAAAGGATAGTCCTTAAATTGAATAAATTTAATTTTATGAAAACTTACTGCATTGTCCTCATTTTATCACAGACTAGTAAAAAGTTCATTGAAGCCTGACATTTGCGATCCTCTGGGTTAGATCACCTTTAATGTTCTTTCTGATTCTGAGATCCAATAACTGTGAATTTGGGACCTTGTTACAGGGTACCCCGGTATTCACTTGTTTGTCTTTTATAGAGTATTGGAGTGTATTTGTGTTTCACTAGTCCTAAATGTTAATTGGGCACCTCTTGTAGATGAGTCTCCCCAGTGATAGACAAAGATGTCAAGATATTTAGGTGCAGCAGTGGCCCACAGGCAAGGGTAAAGGAAGACACATGGATCATTGTGTGTCGAAGGAAGTGTTCTATTCAGGGACAATTTTGAATTGCATTTGGGACCTTGAGAAGTGAATTCTGGAAATAGGTGGCATTTATGTTGTAGTTTTAAACACTTTTGATGCTGGGAAATCACTTCTCCCTCCCAAAAAAGCCCCAAGTCTTTCGTTTCTAATTCACATTTTGTAATGCACATAGTAGACATTCAATAAATATTAGTAAGCGTGCTCTTCTGAAGGTGACTGTAAGTTTACTCTTCCGTGGCCATTATAGATTGCACTAGAAGTGTTTATGGAAACCACTGAACTTCCTTCTTAAGCTCAGGCAGAAGATTCTTTCAAGGTGATGCAAAGAAGGAAAATTGCCTTTCAGATGCTTTTCTATAGTGTTCTACCAAATTCCAAATGCATTTGACATTTATGATGAGGCGGTTTGGGTTTTTTATTTGTTGAGTGGCTGCTATGGCCAGGTTTTGGAGATATCTCAGAAAACAAAACAAGTCTTTTTCATCCTGGTTAAAACTAATAGTAAACAAATGTGATATTGGTAGTGCTGAGTACTATACATAAAAATAAGGCAGAGTAGAGGGGTGGAGAATAATGAGGGGCAGAGAGTGATAGTTCAGATGGGGTCAGGGTGTCTTTGATGAGGTGATACCTTAGCGGGACTGGCCTTCTAGACAGAGGGAACAGCAGGTGCCAAGGATTCATGTGCCCCCCCCCCCCCCCCGTTGGGACAGTGGCTGTCGTGAGCGGGTCAGTGTGTTTTCTGTGTGTTACACACTGTGCTGCCTCACATTTCGGACTATCGGCATTTGCTAAAATATCCCTTTGATCAGTTCCTTTCACTGATTCTGCCTTAAAAGCCAAGCCCTTCCTTTCTGTGACACCACTGTTTGTGGTTTCCTCCTCTAGTTTTTAGGTTGCTAAATGTGGTTTACATACTTATTACCTAATCTCACTTAATCTTGTCAACAACCTTATAGTGTAGGTCTGTTATTTAATACTTTTTTTCAGCTGAGGAAATAGAGGTTAAGTTACTTTCCCAAGCTTATCAAGTATTGGAAAACTGGGACGCTAATCTGTTGATCACTGTTTCTTAGTCTCACATTGTTTCTCTTCTGTTAGTGTTCGTGGACAGTGGTGGTTCTTCACAGAAGTAGGTCTTGGCCAATTCTTTTCAATCCATTGTTAATCTCTTAAATTACAGCTCCTTCTGTGTCTGAAGTCTGGGCTCCAGATCTGTGCTTCAGCCTGGAATTTTGACCTTCCAACGGTATCTGCACTTAGCTCCTCCCTCTGCGTTCACCGTGTCTAAAACTGATGTTTCTTCCCCAACTGACTTTCCTTTACACCATCTCCACGTACTCAATGGGGTGCCCGTTCTGCTGGTCCCTGATACCCCAGACATTTGCATAGTCTTCGGTTTCTCTCTTTTTCTTCATTCTCCACATCTTATCAGCCCCCAGGAACTGTGGAGTCTTGGTTTCAAGTGTCCATTCTGGCTGCTCCTGTTCTGAGGAATGGATTTCATCACTTGATACCTGAAGTTTTCAGTGGTCTCCTGTTGAGCTCTGTATTCTCTCCTCACCTTTCACTCCGCCTACTCTTTTAATCCTCTCACATCTCAGAGTCAGCGAAATGACTTTTCCAAACCAGAGAGTCAGGCAGCCACAGCCCTCCATCATTTTGACCTTATCTTATGTAGCCAAGATCATTATGTGCTTTAACCTCTCAGGATAAACTCTGCTTTTCCATAGGCCAGAATTCTCCAGCCTTTTCCTACTTCCATCCCACAGTTAAAACAACACGGAGTTCCTCCAAGGCCCAGCTGGAGCCCCGTCTCCTTCACAAACTCTTTCCTGTTTACTCCAGGTCACCCCCAGCTCGTTGCTGCATTCCTATAGCATTTATAATTGGTAGCCTGTAGTCTCGCACCTGTGTACCGACCTGGGCGGTTGCCTGGTTGTTTCGGATTTGCCTTCCCATTTAGGTGGTGGCTGGAGACGGATCCCGATTCGGCCTCCCTTCCTACCCTCACCCCGCTTAGTCCAGGGCATGCAGTGGCATCTAATAGCACTTACATACTTGATTCCTTAACAGCGGGGGCCATTTTGAGTATTGTCAATTACTTCGAATTGAATGTTGCAGTTAAAAATCTGGAAGGTCAATCAAAATCACAAAACCCATGTCCTTATTGGGTTTACCTCCTAACCTCAATGGTTTTCTGCTAAGCTCTGTTGCCACTCATGTAGTGCTGAGTTGCTTATACAGCTCCCTGAGATAAGTAGGTGAGGTGTTATTATCTGTCTCTTTCACGTTGCATTTCACGTTAGACGTATTTGTGGAATAAGTTTTATAAGTAAACAGCCTAAAGCCCGGAGAGGCCGAGTGACTAACCCTAGGGCTGCGCCTGAGCCTGGTCCTCTCCGCTGCCCTCTCATTCGCGCTGGAAGTTGCAGCCCGGCCAGCTGGGTCACCAGGTTACGCTGCTGCCCCTCTTACCAGCCAAGTGATGGCAATGCTAGGAAAGCTGGCCAAGGAAAGGTCAGGAATATGTGTGATAAAAGAAATGGGAGTGTTCGAAGGAAGTTCCACCCCCTTTTCCCTATCTTAGCACCTCGCAGATATGCGCACTGACAGCACTTTGCTAACGGTTTATAAAATATTCTTTAAAAGATTGGTCTTGCATAAGACATGCTTTTACCCTGGTCCCTCTCCTGGTAATAGTCACTGTCAGGGACAAAAAGTGCCTGATTGTGCTCTGTTTGTCATGTAGGTGGGAGGGAAAGAGGGAGAGAGCTGAGTTAACTGAAGCAGAGCTTTTTACAGCTCTATTGTTCTACTCTCAGGGAGCAATTATGCTCCTTCCATCACCTGCCCCTCAGACACCCCAGCACCACCTCCTGCCTGTGCCCAGGGGAGAACAGGCTGGCGTGTGATACCTGCCTCTGCCCTTCAGTAGTCCTCAGCTCTGAGTTTTAAGTGCTAATCCATTTCAGTTAAGTTTGGGCAATTCTAGTTTTTCTAGATGTTTCCTTTCCAGCTCTGCAAAATCAGAAAAGAACCTTAAACTGTATGTATCACAGTGAAGTATTCAGTGGCAGTATTATGAAATTGTGTGTAAGGTGTTCTGTGACTCAATGTACGATGGGAAGTTTTTAATCTTACAAGATGCTTCATACTCAACCCTAAGGGTCCACATACTGAAGATATAATCTAAGTTCTTATATGGCTGTAGGGCAGATGTTAACATTTTTTTAAAAAATTCTGTTTATTTAGTAATATGATCATATGTTTATAGATTACAGTTAGTCTTCTGGCTCTGTACCTAATAAAAGTTTACATACTAAACCCTCGAAGAAAATTTGCAGAGCGTCTCTTTGCCTTTAGCTAATAGCAAAACCTAGAAACCGTAACCCTACCGTAAACCAAAACATGTTTCCAGGAGAGAAAGCCCTCTACTTTCCCTGTCTCTAAGTAATATGGCTGTTATTTGAGCGAAGGATGTGAGAGTATTTTGTTGAAAAACCTAAAATACTAGTTATGGTTGAATCCCTATACTTCTGATATCCTGGAGTTGTGTACGGGAGCAATGCTAGTAAGATACCAAGTTCTGAGTGCGAGTTGAGCTGGGAAGACAGCAGAGAAAATAGAAGAAATGTTAGAAGGTAATGCAGAAACTTCAAAACAGTACGGCATGGATGGTGACTTTGAAAACAACAGCTGCCGACGCGCACTTGGCAGAAATGTGTGAGTAATGGCGGGTGACTCACTGCAGGCAGGGGAGTCTTGCAGCTTTTGAGGTGCACAGACAGAGGGGGGAGCTGAGATGGTGGCCACCCCGGGCCGAGTGTTTATGTCCTGAATGCGGAAGTGTCTTCGCTTCTCTGTTAAGTGTTGGAGCTGCATTGTTCACATGAACTGTAGCATTGTTTCCACCAGAAAAACGCTAAAAGCGTAAACAGTCCATATTTTCTAAAGTGCTTGTTCTCAATCTGGGATAATTGTCCTCCGGTGGGAGGGAAGTGGGTGTTGGGACATATTACATCACCTTTTTTTTGGTTTTTTGAAGATCACGCATAGCTGTTTTTCACCCCTACCCTGGAGATGCCGTCATTCAGATACACCTAGTCCTACGAGGGCTTGCGTGACTCTTCACACGAGGAGGGGTGGTTGTGCGTAGTTTGAAAGATTGTTCATGGTGTTAACGATCTTTCTATTCCCCTCCATTGAAAATCACTGTTCCAAAGCAAATAATAGATATCTAAAGAAATTATACCTAATTTCTGAGGTGTCTCAGACTTGTTGCAGTAGGTTTAAACCTTTGCCTGATTACGAAATCTTGACTGTTAGAAGGAGACGGCCCTCTTAGAGTATTTTCTTCCTCACTGAGAATTCAATTATCGTCAGTAGCGTGTTCTTAGGCAGAGTTAGAAAGTCACCTCATCTGAGAAGCAGCCTTGCCACAGCTGGGAGTTTGCAGAAGTCAGTCACTGAAGAGAGGGGTTAGGGTTATCTATTACGAAGCCCGGCAGTATGCTGGACTCCAACCCCTGGGAAAACTCGCTTTGGTAACAGTAGGCTGATGGATATTGCAAGACTAGCTATGGAGTGTAGAGTTGGGGAAAGACATAAAAGTGAAAGAAACTTGAAAAAGTATCTCCTTCAGATATTTTGAAGAAGGCAGTTCTCAGAATGAGAAGCTTTTGTGGAAAAGGCTGACTCTTTGCTCCAGAAAGGAAGCAGGGAGAAGGTGTCGTTCTGGATTTAGGTGATGTAACTCGAAGGGTGAACTTTTACCTCCCACTCAGCTGCCTGTTCACATCTGTTGTTTCAGACACGATGCATCATTTTCTGTTACTCATTTCTGCT
Source organism: Propithecus coquereli (assembly GCF_000956105.1). Taxonomy (NCBI): domain Eukaryota; kingdom Metazoa; phylum Chordata; class Mammalia; order Primates; family Indriidae; genus Propithecus; species Propithecus coquereli. The sequence continues at coordinate 7,582,371 of NW_012151174.1, read as the reverse complement.
TCTGAAGGAGAGGCCATCAACACAAAGCCACGTAGGAAATGGAAAATTATAGAAAGGGCCTTCGTGTTGAAAATAGTCCTGTGCAGTAGGGGTGCTGTGCTTGTAAGTAGCTCTCAGTACAGACAACACTTAAAAACAGTGTTATTTCTTGTTCCTTTAAGCCTTTGAATAAACTCCTCTTTGCAGAGTTTCTGCAGTACATCAGGAAAAGCAGGAGCTGAAACTGTCTTTAACACCAAATAGGGCTTGGTTGCTGTATGGCAGCTGCCTCACAGAGTTAATTCTCTAATGTAGGCAATTTTAATTCCTAATTTCTTAAGCAAATATAAACACTCTTGACTTTTAAATAATGATACTCTTGTGGGCAAAGTTGCTTTCGCTTCCACTCTGAGTGTTGAAAACGTCTGTGATAGTTTTGCTAATCCTCAGTATAATGTTCTTCCTCTGTTGCAACCTCTAAATTATTATAGCAGAAGCAGATACGTACTAAACATTACCTCGCTATATGTGTGGACAATCAGTGTTACGTGGTCAGACGGCTGCGTGGGTCACGTACGTCTACACAACTTCCCCTTTTCCCGGTTCCTGTTGTTTTCATACAACAGGAGAGAGAGTATATGTCTTACACTTACGCATCCCTCTCCCTGCAGATGTGACTGTTCTTTCACTTTCGGCTTCCAGACCCACCAGTGCGGTCCCTTCCTGGACCAGGGGTAACTCATCCTTTACGTGCCCCCTGTCCAGGCCGTGGGGAGTGGAGCCACCTCACCCTTCCACCCCAGTGGTGGGCTCTCTCTGCGGGGCGGCCCCTCGCGCCCATCTGTTTGTTAGGCCCCTTCAACACTTTCAAGCGGTTGGACGTGGAACTGAGGTCCACTTCTAGTAGGTAAGACCTCAAAGCATCAGATGCCTCTACTAGTGCTGGTTCTGGGGTTGGGGGAATGAGCAAAGATAATTTCTACGATTGATTTCAGAGGTTGCCTTCACATTGAGTGCCTCAGTTTCATGGCTTCATACCCCACCCACATAACCAGCGATTCCCAAATTTCTGTCTCCAACTAGATTTTTCTCCCCAACTCTAGACTCCAGTGTTTATCTGAAGATTTGATGTCTTCACCTTCATACCTTAAAACTAGGATGGATAAAAACTGAGTTCTTAATCTTCTTACCCCAAACTGGTTCCACCTGCAGCCTTCCCTACCTCAATTAACAGAAACTCCGTCCTTCCACTTTGGCCGAAAGAGTTGCCATCATTCTGACTTTGGCGTCGCTCATCTGCTGCCGACAGGTCTTGTTGGCTGGACCTTCAAAGTATCCAGCACCAGCCACTTACCACGCCGCGCTGTCTTCCCTTACTGCACCACTGTGCCACCCTCCTCAGTAGTTCCCCCTTCTTATCTCTGACCTATACAGACTGTTCGCAACCAGAAGCCTTACGTTTTGAAAACGTAAGTTGGATTGTATCACACCTGCCGTGCCTTCCCATGCACTCAAGGTCAAAGCCAAAGTCCTCGTAGTGTCCTGTGAGACCTACGCGATGTTCATTCCCCTCCCCGGCCCCAGCCCTTTGCTCCAGCCTTGGGTCTCAGTCCTGGAACACGCCAGGCACCTGCGGGCCTTCGCTCGAGCCGTTTCTTCCACCTGCATATTCTCTCTTCTCCGAGCCTGTTCAGTTTTCAGCTCCAATCAGGCCTTCCCCGAGCACCCTATTTCGTATGCAGACTGTACCCCCACCACCATTGCCCTGCATTTCTCGTTCTCTTCACCCTGCCCTGCTGTTCCCGTAGCACTTACCGTTCCTGAACATGCCCTCTGCTTTGCCGGTTGGTTTGTTGTCGCCCCTGTCCCCCACTGGACTCTGCCCTTTCTGAGGACAGGGTCTCTGTTTTATTCATTAACTATTCCGAGTGCCTTAAGAATAGTGCTTGGTACGTGGTTGGCGCTAGAAAGAATTTGCCAAATGAATTAATAATAATATTTTAAAAGATGAATCATCCTTTCAGAAATGGGTCAGGAAAGGAAGAGAAGTGCAGCAGTTAGTAGTGATGTTTGGTTGTTCTTTGATATATGTACCAGTACGAAATTTTTAGGCTTAATTTTTTAAGCCTGATTAAAAAATTGGCGCTCTGGTTTTTTTTATGTAATAGCTTTATTGAGGTATAATTTATATTCCATAAAAACCACGAATTGTAATTGTACAACCCAGTGATTTTTAGTAAATTTATTAGTTGTGCAAGCATCACCTCAAGATGTTCCCTGTGTCATTAATTTTCAGTTAATTCTCTGTCCCCCTCCTCATGGTACCGTGATTTTATGTGTTAATTTTTTGTCCCCTAAGTCTTTTTTTTCTTTTTTTTGAGACAGAGTCTCACTCTGTTGCCCGGGCTAGAGTGCCGTGGCGTCATCCTAGCTCACAGCAACCTCAAACTTCTGGACTCAAGCGATCCTCCTGCCTCAGCCTCCCGAGTAGCTGGGACTACAGGCAGACGCCACCATGCCTTGCTAATTTTTTCTATATATTTTTAGTTGTCCAGCTAATTTCTTTCTATTTTTAGTAGAGACAGGGGTCTCGCTCTTGCTCAGGCTGGTCTCGAACTCCTGAGCTCAAACGATCTACCGACCTCAGCCTCCCAGAGTGCTAGGATGACAGACGTGAGCCACCACGCTCGGCCTGTCCCCGAAGTCTTGAAAGAATAATTCATTTAGCAATGCTAATATAGCCTCGTGCTCTTAGAAATTGTAAATTTAAATATGGCTTGTGTAACGTAGGACGTGGTATCGAACGCTAGTGAGGATAAGATGGAGACTCAGACGGGCTGCACCTGCCCGGCGCCGCCGTTTACCAGGTTTACCAGGTTTACCCTTCACCTGTTAAATGGGGATATAATAGTAATTAGTGTACAGAGTTGTGAGGATTAACCAGTTAATGAAAGCAAACTGCTCAGCACTGTGGCTGCCGTGTGGTAAATACTTAATAAACCCGGGTAACGTGATTAATCTCTTGTTGGTGAAGGTCTAAAATATATGGGTAAATATCTTTGCAGGTAGAGAGCAAAATAAAATCAGATTCTAAGTTTCTGAAGTTTGTGTAAAATATAACCCTGTTCCTGTCTTGGTTTGTTAATAATGTATGACTATAGCAGGTTGTAAAAGCAAGTTAATTTCCAACAGAAAAGATCACCTCTCAGCATTTTTACTTGGAGGTATCTGTTGGACCACTTTCCCTGAATTTTCTGTGTTCTTCTTGGACGGCTTTGATGCCAGGGAGATAATTACATATTTTTTTGTTGCAACCATAGTGATCACCAGAAAGTGTTCTGAATCGTGTCTTAATCTGACACTGGGGACGGCCTGGCCATGGGACTCCTAGACGCGCAGGGGAGGGGCGTTCATTGTGTCACCTGTAGCTTAATAAGCCCGAACTACATTATCTTTAATAAGATCTTTTTCTGTGTTTTTGTTCTTTTCTTTCACATACAGATGCACAAAGCAGGGTCATCAGAAGCCTCTCGATTCAAAAGATGATAATGCGGAAAAACACTGCCCCGTGGCAGTGAGCCCCTGGCACATGAAGAAGGCTTTCAAAGTCATGAACGAGCTGCGGAGGTACCGTGACGCCAACACCCACCTGACCTCGGTTTCTTCCCTCCGTGTTTGTTGTTCGCAGTGAACGTGCGACCCCACGTTGTTGCTTTGTCTAAGACAGGGAACATTAAAAGCTTTTTCCGCAAGTTTTTTTTAAGGACGAGAGCAAATAATTTATCAGAGGTGTGGCTGATGTCGGGGTCCTCTGGCCACGTGTGGCTGGTCTGAATCCAGATGTTCTGTCTGTAGGTGGAAATACACAACGGGTTTCTAAGGCAGTGCAGAAAATAGAAATGTAAAATATTTTATTAATAATTTTTAAAATTATTGATTACATGTGGAAAGATAATAAATGGGTGTTTAGAGTTAAATGGAAGGTATTATTAAAATTAATTTCACTCGTTTCTTTCTTTTCCTTTTTAATACGATTACTAGAAAATTGTGGCTTGCATTACATTTCTGTTAGACGGTGCTGCTCTAGGGCTTCTAACTTACTGGCACAAAGAATATGGAAAGAAACTTGTAGACAGAAAAAAATGGAACTCTCTTTGTGGTGGTGGTGGCAGTGGTAGTTTTGGGGGAGTAAGTCACCTGCCCATGGCTAAGGTAATTCCCAAGTGTGTTCAGAGCCACTGCAATGAAAACAGTGACAGTAAAAGTTGATTGAATCGCTTTTCAGCCCTTTAGCCAAGGTCAAGTGTAGTATCTGTTCTTTTCAGTTTAATATCTGATACGTCCTCTATCCGAGGACAATATAGTAAATGGATTTTTGGAGCAGGGAGATGGACTAGGAGCTTGCCCTGTCCACTCCACGCATCGACCTGGTATTGCAGGACTTCAGGAACGGTGCACCCCCTCGGGCGATCAAAAAAAAAGGTGATTGAAAAGTGAATAGTTTTTTTTTGTTGTTGTTAATTAAAAGGCTAATATATGTATTAACAGTCTTGGTTTCATTTTCTTAGCACTTTTATGAAGGATTTGCTTTTTCCCACCTTTCCGTTTGGGAAAGTACTTTCTGTCTGAAATGCTGAAAGCTTAGCTGAGAAGGGCTCAAACTTTCCCTAAATCTCTCTGTGCCGGGTATTCTTAAAAGCCCGCCCTTTAGGTCCATCATAGGTCCATCATTGGTTTGTTTCTTCTGTAATTAAATTAATGATTAGTAAGTATCTGTTAGCTACTGGAGATACAATGGTGAACAGAACCAGGAATGGCTGCACTCAGGGGGCTCAGGGTTGGCTGCAGGGAGCAGGTTTTCGTCAGAGACTCACAAAATAATTTGCAGTAGCAGCAGGTGCTGCAAAGGAGGGCGGCCGGGGGCCAGGAAGGTGGACAACAGTGGTCCAAAGAGAAGTAGAGGTGAGGAGATAAAGTCAGGATGAGAGTGGGGAGCTGAGAACAGCGTTTCAGGCGCAGGGAGCGCCATGCGGGTCTGATGCTGGGCAGGGCCCTGGGGTCGAGAGAGCTGCTGGGTGGGTGGGTGGGGGCCTGACCTCTCTGTCTCTGTCCGCAGTGGCCTTGGGAGGAAGCTGTTGGAGAGTTTCAGGCAGGGATGTTACCTGATCAGATTTGTATTTTTAAAAGGACACTCTGGCTTCTGGGTGGAGAATGGGCTGGAGAGGGACAAGAGAAAGTTAAACTGGGCATCGGATCGTTCGATTTGCTTCCTAGTTCTGCTCTGACAGCATTCTCAAAACGCGAGAGTCATTTGTTCTGTGGGAGAACACTCACGTTACCTGGGACAGTCATCGGGTCTGGTGGTGCCATTTCAGCTTTTCACCCTGTTGCGACAGCAGTTACCAGAATGCAAAATGTGGTGGTTACTTAAGGAAAATATTCTGGTAATTTTAAGTTTGGATCTTTAACTGCTTTTCTTTCTCTTTGAAAAGTCTGACTTCTAACAGGCCTACTCGAATCTTGTTTCTCCACTCCTGTGGGGCATGGGTGGCCTTGGCGTGGCTCTCTGTTGACTCACTGAACCGCAGGAGGGTGACACAGAGCACTCCTTCCCTGCGGTGAATGACCCGAGTTTGGGGACAGATTCTTTCGCGTTGGGCTAATCGTTTTGCTTCTTTGAGCCTGGACTGTAAAATGAGTGGAAACAGTGGTGTCTGAGGCTCCCTGCGGCTCTGATGTTCTCTGAGCCTGAGACTTCCGTGCCCACCTGCAGTCCTGTGCTGTCCTTTCTCGTCCTGGGGTTGTGCTCTAGCCCCATTCATCTGTGTGTCCCGTTTTGGGCGTGAAGTCTGTGAACTAGCGCCTCGCTCTTTGTGCTGTGCCGTTTCGGGAGCTCGTGTGTCGCTGGGCCGGTTTTCAGAACAAAGAATGACCTTTGCACGGCCAGCGTCGCTGCCAGGTCTGTGACCAGGCTTGACTTGACGCAGGCACTGACCGCGAACTGTCTTTGGGGCTCATCAGAACCTTTTTTAAAAATGCCATTTTCTGGCTGGGCGCAGTGGCTCATGCCTGTA
>NW_012151174.1:7560990-7575403 GCF_000956105.1 Propithecus coquereli | reverse complement strand
AACCTGCGGCTGATGGGAGCGAACTTTCAGGAGTAAAAGTCACTTTCAGTTATGGTTCATGTAAGGGTTGGTTGTGGGAATGGGGGAGGACAGGAGGTTTGTGAGGGTTGAGTTATAGAATTAAAATTGTCTTGTAGAAAAAGAACATGGCATTATTGTTTTTTTAAGCTAATTTAGACCAGAGGCCCAGAGGCCTAGCTCTATACTCCAGCCTGATATGAGCTTGAATAACTTGAAATTATTTGGTTTAAACACTCCCACGGTCATTTCTAAACAGTGTGTTCAGCAAGCGTTTGCGACTTGTTCTCTGAAATCGGCTCGCGTGCCCAGGGGGCTACGTGGGGTCCAAAAGCAGTGTCAGACTTGGCCCGTGCCCTTCGCGTGTCAGGAGAGCTGCCAGAGACGTGAAGGGGACGAGGTGGTGAGAGCCGGTGTGCAAAACGCGGGTGCAGAAAGGGTTCCCACAGGAGAATTCACAGCAGCCCGCAGAGGCGGGCTTCGGTGGTCCCTGGTGGGGGTGCAGTAGGGTCGAACCGGGAGGGTTGGGGCCTCTCCAGGCCCGAGGAGTGGCACCCGCCAGGGAGGGGTGAACGTAACCTGCTGGATGCAGCGATTGATGGCTCATGCTGGGGAGTCCGCGGGAAAGGCTGAGAGCGGGAGCGACAGAACCGCGGCAGGCTTGGACAGCGTGAGGAATTTGCCCTGCATGCTCTGGGCGCGGGATTCAGTGAAGGAGTTTGGGAAAGAGTGTCATGCTAGATTAATGACGCTGGGGGAATGGCCTGTCAGTGTGTGGAAGGATCCTCTTGCTCAGCGGCACACCTCTGGCGGGAAATGCAGTTCTTAGCTTTGGATTTTCCAAGCATGGATGGGAGGAAGTTCTTCAAAGCACCAGCATTTTCAAAATCAAACTAGTAGATCTTCACGAGTGCTTACTCTGTGCAGGGCACTGCGTCGGGTCTGTGGTGGGAACAGAGAGACAGACCATATCCCAGACACAGGTTTCATTGAGAAAGTTAGATTGCCAGCTTTTTGAGAGGACCAAAAGAGGAGCCGTCAAAAGGTGGCATTTTGTTTTTAAAATAAATTTTTTACAAAATCTTCTGTTTTCTAGGACATGGGGTTAGGCTGCGCCTGAGCTTTCATAATATCACGGAGTATTGGGAGGGTGCAACCTAGTAGTTTTATTTAGAAGGAATATAGTTTTGATCCTTAATATTTAGGAGTTCAAAGCGTTCAGTAAGGAAATCACGTGAAACGATTCGAGTGTTCACCTGTGTCACTACACAATCCATAAAGGTTTGGTTGGTCATTTATAAAAGCATTTCTTACATTCTGGAAGGTATTTGAGCACAATGGCCCAGAGCTCTCTCTGTTTCCCCCCAGGATTTTGGGCGTCGTGGGCCCAGGTCTGTGCTAAGACTGGGTCGTCTGTTGTGGTCTGTGCAAATCTGAGCTGTGGCTGCTGCATGAATTCACGTTTGCCCTTAGATGGCAGGTGAATTAAACAGTGGACTGAAGGGAGTTGCCTTTCTCTTCATAGCTTTGTATCACTGCTTTCAAAAGGGCTTTTAGGAAATAACAAGGGGTGTGTTTTTTTATTGCTCTAATGTGTATATTTTTCTGTAGTAGAACATCGTCAGGTTCTTTCGTTTTCGTGTTGTGCTAACGGAGAATGTAAGACTCTCCTGAAGGAAAGAGCGGTTGGGAAGAGCCCTCAGGTGAAGCAGACTTGTTCATTTCGGAAAGTTTAAGAAACATTTTGGAGCCAAAAGTCTCAATGTAACTGATAATATTCTATAGTGGTTTTTCAGTATTTGTGATTGGTACCTTTTTAAGTGGTGTTTGTTGAGCGTGGGTAGAACCCTTCGACGCTCCCCAGGGTGCGAGGAGCGGGAGCAGCAAGTGAATTTACTGAACAGCCTTCTCCTCTTCGCCCCTCGGTCCGGCCAGGGTGGGCCCTCACTGGCCCTCAAGTCAGAATCAGGTCTGGCTTGGCTGTTTTAGATGGTTAGAGTTATCGACTCATGATTGATTTCACGAAGTTTTCCACAAAACCTTTTAATGAGGAGGTTTCCTTTGTACGTGCTGTGTCATCCAGCTTCTCACCTGTACGCCCAAACCTGCGCTCTGCCTTGGTTTCCCCTCCGAAACCCTTGACCCCCTCGTCTCTCCGCGTTGCCCTCCCCCCCCACCTTCTCTCTGTCCTTAACATCTTCTCTCACTTTCTCTCTGTTTTTGTCTTCTCCTTCTCTCAGCTGCGGCCAGGTGTTCCCACGAGTCCCCGTATCTGGACACTCCCCGCCCTGTGGGCTCAGTGGCATCCTCCCCAGGTCTCTGCTTTGTCACCTTCCGCACTCTGCTGTCTTGCTTCTGTTTGAAAAGAATGACAGGTTGTCTATTCTGGGACCCTTTACTAGTTTGAATCAGTTCTAAATCATTGACCGAAATAGGTTTTCCTGTGACTCTCTGAGTTGCCTGTGGCCTCTGCTTGCTTTGGTTTGAAAACCCCGGCAGGTGTGAATGTGCTGAGGGGCCGTGTGGCCTTCAGGACTTACTGTGGGGGTGAGTCTCCTTGAACCCGGGATACCCTTTCCTTGTGCTTAACCGCTGCAGAAACACAGACGTGCTACCTGGCGTGATGGTTTTAAGGAGAAAAGGAAGACAGTGGCCCCTTGTCATGTGGTCCTGTTGCTCTTTGAGGTTGCTGCGTTTTAGCCAGGATGTGTCTGCCTCGTCTGTTAAATGGCACTGTCAGTTACAGGCGGTTTGGTTAAGTATGACTGATTTAAATCAGCAGTTTCCCCACCCCACCCTTCCTGGGTGCCAAGTGGCCAACTCTCAGTGGCTGCTCAAGGCCAGTGCTAATGTCTTCCGCCCCTGACGTCCCACCTCCTTTCCGTTACGTTGCGCCTGTTTCTTTGTCCCAGTGCCTGGTGTTGTCCCCTGGTACCGATTCTGGACGCACTCCTACGCTCCAGTTCACGTTTGCCCACGGGCCCTGGCCAGCGGCTCGTCTCGCCAGCTGGGCCCTGCGCTGCCGTCCAGTTAGTTGTGTTCCCCAGGCCAGCAGGTGCCTCCAGACTTTCCTGGCACCCAAGGAAGAAAGGTAGACAGGTGCCCTGTGATCTCCCCGCCGCCCCACTTCCAGTGCACAGTGAATTCTTGTTTCATGTGTTCACTAATTACCTTTGCTATCTCAGAGCCTGATGGCACATTTTACTTTTAAGAAGATATACACCGTCTATTTTAAGAGCACTGGTAAGTTTTTCTAGTCTTAGGAATTCACTCATTTCATATCAGAAAATCCAAGGTTGTGTTGTAATGTTCAGGAACGTTTCATTTATTTTCGAAGCAGTGTTTTCCCTAAGAAGGACCAGTTCCATGGTACTGTTTCCCTCAGGACACGGCGTGCCTTTCCTTTTCCTGTGCCGTTTGAGTTTTACATAAGGCCCGACTCCCGTTCTTCTTTCTCTCTTTAGATTTGGGCTTAGAAGCCACTCCCCTCTGAAGCTTTTCCGTGAGGTTAGGCTTGGCCTTTCTGTGTGTTCCCAACCGCCCGCACTTGCCCCATCTTAGTATTTGTGGGTTCATTTTACAATCGCCTGTGTCTCGTCTCCCTTGCTCGACTGTAAACCACGTCGTCCTGCTCACTGTCTGAGCCGACATGGTGCTGGGCACCCGGTACACACTCCCTGGGTATCTGATGGATGAATGAACACGTGCAAATTTCGCCACATAACTACTTTATTAATACTCCATTATTTTAAGGCCTTTTTCTCCCTACTGTTCATTCCCTCATTAGATTTCAGATAATAGGAACATAAACTCAGAAGTTCAATGTGTAAGACTTTGGATATGAGCTGCTAAACCAAGTTTCATTGCCAGACATTTCATTGGTAGCTCTCTGCTTCTCACCCATCAGTCATTCACCTTCTTGTAAGCGTGCACATTTGGAAAGCGGTAAGGGCCAGATCCAACACATGCACACCAACCAGTGTGTGTACACATACGCACACTGTATGCTCAGGACACGCGCAGTAAGAAGACAGATCTCTCTTGTCTGTGAATTGTTTTAAAATATGTTATTGTTGGAGACAAAAAGATGAAACACTGAACACTAAAACTAATATGTCCTTGATTTGTAATGTGTCCTTTAGATTCCCTGTGACCTGACCCAGGGTGTGGCTGCATCACATTTTGGCAGCGTTTTAGCCTTACTGGTTAAATCACACCAACAGGTAAGCCAGTAAGGCTGAGCTAATTATGTAAGTGACAGCCAGCGGGTATTATGCTAGAAGGTTTGGATCGATGACTAATTGTAATTAATTATGTGATTTTGAGATGTTCAAGTGTAATTCCACTTCAGGTCCATCTCGAGACTAGGCAGGATTAATGACAAGGGGAAGACAGGCACAAAGATGCACTCGACTCAGGTTCGAGTTGTGTCCGGATCCACTGGGCACGGCAGAGAAACCTGGATGGAAGGCCGCGTCGTAGAGAGCCGGGCGCTCTGCCTGCTTCCCCCTTGCCCTCGCCCACGACCCTCCCCACGCTTCGTGGCCCCCAGTTCCCTGCTGGACTTGGCCGGTTCATTCAGGTCTCCATGCAACAGCACGTACCGTTCTGTTTGGGATTCTCTTGTTCCTTCTCCTCCAGCTAACTCTCACTTGTTTTTAGAACTCAGCTTGCGGTCGGTAGCTGCAGGACGCCTTTCTGATCCCCAGTCTGATGTGGATGCCCCCTTCCCATGGTGTCTCTGCTGTGGCGCTTTGCACTGTGTCCTGTGATCACGGCGTTGCGCGGCCTTTCTGCTCGTCTTCTTAAGGGCAGACGCGGTCTTGCAGCGCTTTGTTGAATGAGTGAATAAACTTCCTTTGATTTTTAGAAAATATTCTGTATCGGTAGTGCCAAAAACTCACTAAAATGGGGTCCAGCTATATATAGAACTTAAAAAGTAGTTTCTAGTGTATAGTATGTCCAAAATAAATCATTGTGATTTATAATTTATCTGTTTTATTCGAGCTTTAACAAATCTTAAAACCACACAGCTTGAGGTGGGTTCTGTGTGGTGGTCGGGAGGCCCTGGAGTCGGGCTCTGGATTTGACTCCTGGCATTGCCACTGGTCGTTCTCTTTAACCTTGGTTTCCCCAGCTGTGCGTTTGGGGACAAAAATAATACCTACCTCAGAGCACTGTGGTGGAGACTGAATGAAGCAATCCCTGAGGCAAAGCTCGTGCATAGCAGTACCTTGCTGACCACACCGCCGGCTTTTCCCACCCTGGCGGTTTGTGAGCCCGTGGAACTCAGGGAGTTGCAGCGTGGTTCCACATTCTCAGAGCAGACAGGCGACTTTGTGAGTTCTCCACCCTGATCTGGAGGGATCTGCCACCTTTCATGATTCTGAGACCTGCCCGAGGTCTCACTAGCGTCGGGAGCCGTGAACAGACACACCCGCGAGCTGCACGTCTGCGAGCTCATCAGCGAGGGGCCCTGGAGTGCCATCGTCATCCTCGCTGCAGTTCTCCTTTTTCTTCCCGTTTCTCCTCAGCCGAAAGGAGAGGAGACACCAGTGGGCTCTCCAGAGAATTCTGGTGTGAACCTTGCGGGTTTGTAAACAGGATGGACAAGTGGAAAACTTCAAGGACTTGATTAAGCTCATGGGAAGGTGTTGCTCGTAAGCGATTGGAAACTGACAGAAGCAGGCAGGCCGCCCCTGCAGGAAGTCGGCGGCGCAGGGAGGAGGGGGCCGTGCGTGCCCGTGTGGACCATGCGTGTAAATTCCGTGCTCGATATCTGACGTGCTTTCACCACAACCCTTTTAGCCATTCCTGACGGGGCTGCTGGCAAGGCGGGTTTAGGCTTTGGAGCCCTTCTTGCTTGTTTTGGAATAAGCATCAGCAAACGCTTTTGCTAAAAAGCTGTTCTGTGACGTTATTCGTAATGGCCTGGAGAGTGATCTGGCACCAGGAGTGGCAGGTGAACGGTGCTGGCCAGTGTTCCTGGGTGATTTTATGGGTGTTTCAGAATCGGAGGTGTAATCATGGTGGCTGAATGATGGTTTGTTTTAAGGTAACAAGATGCTTTTTAATTTTAGATGTGGTAATATTTTCTGGCTTTGGGGATGAGATATTTTGCATTAGCGAAATGTTCTGATTAAGTTAAACTTCAAATGCTCAAATGCCTTTTAAGCAGTAGGTGTAATTGAGTATAATTTTACTATTGCTTGATGACCCAGGGTCATTTTAAATATCTTTTTTATTTTTGGGGGGAGGGATTTGACTCAATTTAGTTTTCTCCATGTGGTTTTTTCTTTAACTCTGCTGACACACTGCTTACTCAGACAACCTCTACTCTTCCAGTTGGTGGTTTGCTGCCAGCGACTTCCTTGGGGCTGAGAAATCAGTAATCAAGTTTGGGAAGACTTCTGTGTTAAACAAAGGCAGGATTCTGAGTGAGGGCTCGAGGCCTGTGAGGCATCACGGCTGTTTTCCGTGGACTTCTCGTGTAGGCATCCTGTCCTAAAGGGTGGCCATCCTTTAAGTTTGTCTCAACTTCAGAAAAGTGGGCTTTACTGTCATATTTTTGCATAGATGTTTAATATGTTTATTATTGGAATTATTTAAATGTTTTTCTCTCTGCTTTGTAAACAGTCAAAATTTGCTGTGTGATGTCACAATTGTGGCGGAAGACATGGAGATCTCTGCACACAGGGTGGTGCTGGCCGCCTGCAGTCCCTACTTTCACGCCATGTTTACAGGTATGGAGTGTTTTAGTTATGGGCATTTTAAAAAGTGTATGTAGATCTGAGCTTTCTTTTGTTTTCTTTGTAATTAATATTTTACTTTTATGAAATGAACAATTCGAATGGAAGAAAATACTCTTCCAAATTCCTCCTCATCTTTGTTTTTCACTGTGGGGTCAGTAAGTATGTACGTACATGTGCTCACAATTCTATGCTTAGCTTTCCTCCTCTCATTTATAGTTATGTGTGTTTGTTCCTGCCATTTATATCAGCTTTTTGGCATCTTACTGTTTTGGCAAAAGAAAAAAACTTTCACTATTTTACATTTTTTCCAAATGATTTTCACATTTGCTTCATTCAGTGTATACATTGAACAAAAAGATGTTTATTTAATGGCCTTTATTTGAAAATGCAAGAAGATAGGATGGTTCATCCATAAGCTTAGATGGTACTTTGGAAACTATAACAGTATATAGGGAATGATCTTAGTACTTCCGGAAAAGAAGTAATTTGTGCCTGTCGCATTCGAAACCCGTGACCGCATTCTTTTTTTTTTTTTTAATTTAAATATTTAATACTGTTAGAAGAAATACAGTTACTATCTGTTTCTCAATGAGTTTATAATCTTAGGGTATTGGTACTCCAAACAGAAAATAAAAATACAAATGTAGTTATACCAAAAAGCAAAAATAAAAGCCATTCATACTTTAGAAACTGTTAAGTATTTCTGTGCCTAACACTTTGCCGGATACTTCGAGGGTTACGAAAAGAACGTGAGCACGCCTCCTGCCCCGTGGCTCCGCGGGTGGCGGGGGGGACGAGAGCTCTCCCTTCAAATAAGCGGCGGTGCGTGGGAGTGCCGCGTGCCCCGGCAGCGACAGCGGCGAGAGCGGCGATGGGCAGCGCTGGGAGAAAGGCACCCACGTTTCCTGAAACCTGGCGGGTTACAGGGTTACGCAGAGAGAGTCGCGTGCCGGAGGCCACGTGCAGAGAGTGGACCGAGTGGAAACTTCCTGTGTGTCTTGGGAGTAGAGGGGTCACCGGATTCCCTCGCTTTCTGGCCGTTTGCAGTCGCGGTGTGCCTGAGCGAGTTAGGTAGTCAGGGCTGGAGGAGGACTGGCGGGTGGCTGTGAGCCAGGCGGGGCCAGTCAGGACTTCACGTCTTGGGGTTTGCTTCAGTCTCTCAGTTTACGTCTTGCTCATTTCCCCTGGACACTTTTCTAGAGAGTCTCCAGGCTTGTAAGAAAAGGATTCAGTCTGGAAGGTGCTGGCCTAATCCAGGGATTCCTTTGTGCAGTGCTGTCCTCTGGGTGGCCCTCCTCTGGTCACAGCGCGATTGCCAGGGCCTTTGGGAAACTTGCTCAGTCCATCTGTGCCTCGGTTTCCCCATGGGGAATATGGGGATGATAATGTTACCCCACTTCCTAGATTTTTGCAGAGATTAAATGAGATCATACACATGAATTTCTTTTTTTAGAGACAGAGACTTGCTCTGTCACTTGGGCTGGAGTGCAGTGGTGCGATCATAGCTCACTGTAACCACCAACACCTGGGCTCGAGCGACCCTCCCACCTGAGCCTCCCGAGTACCTGGGACTACAGGTGCACAACACCACGCCTGGCTAAGTTTTACATTTTTTTGTAGAAGCAGGATGTTGCTGTGTTGCCCGGGCAGGTCTCCAGCTCCTGGCCTCAAGTGATCCTCCTGCCTTGGCCTCCCAAAGTGCTGGACTTGCAGGCGTGAGCCACTGGACCTGGCAGCGTTTTTTGCTGCTGTTGTTTTTTATAAATGTTTTGTTTTCTACAGAGTAACAAAAATATAGTACTTAACTTAGACCTATAAGATCAAGGTTAGTTTCCTTTTCCCTCAAATAGCTTTGGAGGTTGGCCGGGCATGGTGGCTCACGCCTGTAATCCTAGCACTCTGGGAGGCTGAGGTGGGAGGATTGCCTGAGCTCAGGATTTCAAGACCAGCCTGAGCAGGAGCAAGACCCCATCTCTAAAAAATTAGAAAAATTAGCCGGGTTTTGTGGCGTAGGCCTGTAGTCTCAGCTACTCAGGTGGCTGAGGCAGGAGGATTGCTTGAGTCCAGGAGTTGGAGGCTGCAGTGAGCTATGATGACGCCACCGCACTCTACCCAGGGTGACAGAGCAAGACCCAAAAAAGAAACAAAGGCTTTGGAAACTCAGAGTCCCCCAAACTCCTGTAGCCTTAGTCATCCAGAGAATGGGTGCTAGATGGGGACAGGAGGATGTCTTACGTCTCTAGCTTGCTTTTCTGTTTGCTTTATAATCGAAACTGCAGTTCAGTTTCCCTCTCTTTTTGTCTGTTGGTTCCTTATTCTTCACGTCTGAGCTGACATGCGGTTTGTAACTACGTGAGCTTTGCCTAGCGGGGGAGTGAGGTCCTGAAGACCTTCTGGGTCTGAGTGTTCCGGGTGCGTCTCAGTCAGCCGGGGTGGGCGCTGCTGGCAGTGCGCAGGTTTCTGCCCGAGAACGCACTTTCCGTACCCAGTAAGGTTTTCGATTGCCGTGTGGTGAGGCAGATGCAAAGTAGGGATAGTGTGTTAATTTCTGGCACATGTGAAGTGTGAATTGAGTACCTAGGTTGTGTTTTTTACAACTTTGTGGAGGCATATTTTACATGTCGTAAAAGTTACCCATTTCAAGTCTACAATTCAGTAATTTTACTGAGTTTACTGAGTGGTACTGCCGTCGCCGTAAATCAGTTTTAGAACATTTTTATTCCCATGTACTGTTTCTGAGGTTCCTCCATGTCACTGTCTGTTTCAAGGCAAAGTTTGTTCCTTTTTATTACTGAATAGTATCCCACCGTGTGGACGTGCCTTAGTTTATCCATTCACCGTCGATGGATGGTTGTGTTGTTTCAGTCCTTGGCTGTTATTTATATTGCTGCCATGAACATTCATGTGCAGTTCTTCGTGTAAGACATATATTTTCATTTCTCTTGGGAGTACAATTGCTGGGTCACATGGTAAGTTTATATTTAACTTTTTAAAAAACTCCTAAGCTGTTTTCCAAAGCGACTGCACAGTTTTACATTCCTACCGGTAATGTGTGAAGGCTCCTGTTTCTCTACCTCCACGCCAGCACACGTCACCGTCTGCCTTTTTTTTTTTTTTTTTTTTTAATTCTAGCCATTCTGGTGGGTGTGAAATGGCATCTCTTTGTAGTTTTAATTTGCATTTACCTGATGACTAATGATGTTGCACATCCTCTCGTGTTTATTATTTAGGCTGAACTTTTATGATTCTTCGGGAATAAACACTATTTACCTTTCTGGCAATCTTTGAATCCCCTGTGTAGTCAGCAGGTTGGCAGAGATTTGGTCTCGACAGCTTAGCGTGTGTGTATTGCTCTGAATATTTGCCAGAGTGGGAGCCCGTTACTTTTTTAATTTGTTTTTCGAGGTCCGAAGCCCCGGTTAAGCTTTTTTGTAAAAATCACAGTAAAGCCAACAAGTAGACCACCGGCTGGTTTCGTCTGTGAAGCGCCTTGCGTGTTCAGGTTCTCTTGCTCAGTGACAGGGCGTTGCCCTACTCTTCTTTTGTTTCCCGTGACTGACCTGTTTGGAAGTGGAGAATGTGCAGATATTCTTTGTTGGCTCCTGTTTTTAATCTCCCCTGAACTGTAGGTGGGGTTTTCATTCAGATAGTATCACCTAAAACAGAATTCTGTCACTCATGGTGGTTCGGGTGCTTGAGCAGGGAAGGGAGGGGAAAGCGATTCTATGATGTGGTCACAGGCTTCGCTCTGTGGAGTGTGGGCCCGGTTAGGGCGAGGCCGGGTTGTGTTATCTGGTAAAGAACGCGTAAGATGGTTCTTGTGTTTTCAGATTGTTTGTTACAAACGTGGCATTTAACAAGCTGTTTGTTCAACAAAGACATTTGAGGTTTATTTGGTGCCACAGGCTAACATTTCTGAAATCTAATGGGAAGTACTGAATTTTTATTTTTAGCCTTTTTTGTGTGCTTTTTGATGATTTCTTTTGTCATATTGAACGTGATTCAGTTAATTAGAATAGGAAAAGATAGATTATTATTTGATTAAGAAGTGAGATTTTTTTTCTTACTCTCACCTCCCCCACTCAAGAAGTGAGATTGTTTAAAAGTTGTGTGCGTAGTGGTGCTTGGCTAAGACTCACTCTCTCAAGAGTATTTGTTGAGCATCTTCTTTGTGCCAGGCATTGACCCAGGCTTTGGGGACCGTAGAGGTGAACAAAACAGACAGGGCTTCGTGTTCTCAAGATTCTAGTTGTGCAGAAGAGGCAAGATTAGGCCGTCATTAACAACATAAAGAAAAGATAATTTTTGATATAACTGATGTGAAGAAAATTAAATAGGATGTTGTGCATATAGAATATAAGTTATGATACTTCAGGCTGGACGTAACAGAAAACGCTGCTCAAACTGGTGTAAATAGTAAAAGAGTTGGCTGGGCTCCAGGCATGACTGGACCTGCAGCTTGAGAATTTCACCAGGAGCTTGCTTCCCTGTCTGTCTTTGCTGCTGTGCTCAATAGAAATATCATCCTAAGGTTGGTTCCTCTCCTGAATGCAAGAGTAGACCCAACATCTTGGGGAAGGAAGAAGACGGTCTCTTCCTTTCTCCCTTTCTTTCTAGGAAACCTTTCCCAGAAGTCACCCAAACCAGACACGGGCTGGCAGGCGAGGCAGTCACGGCAGTTGCCTGTAGAACTGGACAGCGGCTGGTGGGCCCCAGGCCGGCTTGCCAGGCTGAAATGCCTGTGTCCACACCTGCTTGGTAACGCAGGACTAGTAAGAACAAAAGGGCAATAATAATTAGAGTGGATGACAAGTGGAGCTTGAAAATAATGGATACAATTTATTTATTAAATGTAGCTATAAATCTGTCATTCAGTCATTCATTTCTTAGGGTTTCAGCATAGTTAAAGCTTCTCTATTATACTGTTATGTTTTTTCAAATATTTTTATGTGCTAAACAATAACAAATTACAGCCATAGAATTTTTTTATTTTATTTTATTTTTTTTTTTGAGACAGAGTCTCACTCTGTTGCCCGGGCTAGAGTGCCGTGGTGTCAGCCTAGCTCACAGCAACCTCAAATTCCTGGGCTCAAGCAATCTTCCTGCCTCAGCCTCCCGAGTAGCTGGGACTACAGGCATGCGCCACCATGCCCGGCTAATTTTTTTATATATTTTTAGTTGTCCAATTAATTTCTTTCTATTTTTAGTAGAGACGGGGTCTCGCTCTTGCTCAGGCTGGTTTCGAACTCCTGAGCTCAAACAATCCGCCCGCCTCGGCGTCCCGGAGTGCTAGGATTACAGGCGTGAGCCACTATGCCCGGCCCATTGAATTTTTTTAATGAAATAGATCTTAGAGTTTGTCTTCTTAAACCTGTTGACCTTCCATTTATCCATATTCAGAATGGACACGTGAAGTTACCAGTCTAAGCTGGGTTTCGGGACTCTTAGTTAAAGGTCCCTGAGACTGAAATGTTTTTAGCCATGTATATGTCCTTAAGCTTTTACAATTTGGAGGACTTCATTTTTTTCCTCAAAGAAGGTAGAAATGGTGCAGTATTTGCCAATGAAAGTGCTTAGCTCAGCCTGGAATGAGTGGTGGATGTTCAATAGATGGTTTTTGACGGAAATCCTTCACACTAGAACAGCCATGTTCAAGACTAAGTGTTATTAATTTTGTTAAGTAGAAATGCTACATTTTAGGTTGGTACTTTTACTTTTTGTTGGTCATTCATCCATCCAACCAACCAGTATTTATTGGGTATCTGCTGTATGTCAGGTGTTGCGGGATACAGGGAGAAGAAAGACTTCATCTCTGTGCTCAGGGAGTTCTAGAATTCAGGCGGAGAGACCTAGGTAAAGAGCCGATCGTGACAGTGGGTTGGCTTGAGGTAGCCGGGCGAGAGCCCAGCCCGGCCTTGGGCTGCCTGGAAAGGTCCGGTGGAATCTTGAGGGCTGTGCGCAGATGGGCCTGGGAATCGAGGGGTTGAGGAGACAGAGGACAGAGCTCAACGAAGGCATCAAGGTAAGAAATTGCTTGCTGTGTGTGTTTGCAGCTACAAATAGTTACTTATTAATGTATTTTAAGTTTAGAAGTGGGGACTGGATGTGGAAGGGGTGTGCGTGCTTGGACAGGGGAAGCTGAAGGGTTTTGAGCTCCGCAGTCTGATGCGTGGAGTTGCTGCTGGAGGTGGGAAGGGTGACGAGGCTGCCGAGTGGCACTGGGAAGAGGTGGTAGGCCCCATGGCACAGTGGCACAAGGGATGGCCTGGAGCTGAGAGGATTGGTTTGAGATCTGTCTGAGGTTAATTCTGGAGGTTTTGGTGAACTGTGGGAGTGGTGGGAATGGAAGAGGGAAGAGCCAAGGGTGACTGTCGCTCAGGTTGTTAGCACAGAGGTCTGTGCGGGTGTCGTGATGTGGCTCGAGTTGTAATATGGCTTCATAGCTGTATGATCAAAACATACCAACGAAAGACTGATCTTTAGAGAGACTATGGAAACGTACAGGTAGTATAGGATAGACTATGTACAGTGTCATTGGGTAGATAGCTTTTTAGAATGCATTACCAAACACAAACCTCACAAAGCATGCTATTTAAAGATTCTTTTATAAACACAGCAAAGGGCGATAACTAAGGTAATATGTAACAACTGGAGTTAGATATAATAGCTTTTATAATTCTTTTCACAATGGACTTTGCTTCATAGTAGTTATTAGAATTTTTAAACTATCAATCGGGAGCTATCTTTTTGTTTCTGTTACTGTTTTTGTAAATTAACATGAAAATGAAGATTAAAATATTTTAAAAGCAGTACATAATTGGGATCGAATTTATTGGAAGTAGATACAATTTTCTGGGGAGGGAACTGTTAAAAATGACACATAAAGGATATGAATTAGCAAAGTGCATATTGTAGCAATACCTTAAAAACTATACTATTGAAAGCTGCTTGCAGAGGAGTAATTATTTTTCATGCACTTGTGTAAGTTAGAGTCAGGTGTGGCTTTGTCTAAGCTAAGTCACACCTGAGTCTGAGTCCTGGGGTGTGGCTTGGTGCTCACGTGGGCCCTTGATGACTTAGACGTGGCCTTTGTCCGAAGTCCAAATGGGAATCACCAGCGTGTCTTAACTTTTGGCACAAAAGAGCCTTCGGGTTATACAAACCCCAACTGTACCCCAAGATAGGGTAGAGGAAGGTGCCTTATATGCAGGTGAAGACTTATTTTTGCATATTCCTCAACCCTCCTTTTTTTCTTTTTCTTTAAGGCAGGGAAAAACATTTGCTGTAGTAGCAGACATACAGCCCGTCCCCTTTCTCCCTGCGATTATGTGTAGGTGTACGCACATCTTTCTCACGGACCCTCCTCCTTCCCTCGCAGTGCAGATGGGTGTTGTCCCGCTGGGCAGTGGCAGGGTGGTTTTTGAGATACTCGGCTCTGAGGTGAACAGCTCTGTCTGAGATCCTGTTGGAGATAATCTCTGGGGAAGCGCACAGTTAGGCACACATCACTGTTAGTTCTTCTCTCCTCCTAGGGTTTGTGTTTGCAAAGGAATTTTGTGTAATTATGGCTTCCCAGGGTATTTCTGATAGTTAATGGTCGCTGACAGTACACTGTCGTCTGAAAAAGAAATGAGCTTTCAAGA
>NW_012151174.1:7557878-7560345 GCF_000956105.1 Propithecus coquereli | reverse complement strand
GGGACAGTCTTGTGCTTCACAGCAGGTGATGCGCAGGGTGCCTGGCTGTAGCAGTACGTGCTGGTGTGGAAATGACTTCAGGATGACGTTGCCACAGATGACAGACAGGAGCTGATCTTGGGCTAGATCAGAAGATCTTAGTAACAGGCCTTGCCATTGACTAACCCTTCCATGATCCCGCTTCTGCCTTGTGCACCCTCAGCGCTGGACGCGGAGTGTCTTCTCCCTGTTGCCTGCGTGAGGCTGTGACCTCCCGCTGAGGGCCGAGCCGTGTGTCTGGCCTAGGCCGCCACTCCCTGGCAGGCCTCTGTGCTTGTTGGAGGGTTGGCGCTAACCAGGTGGGTCCGTTAAGCAGGTGTTCGTTGCCATTGACCAAAAGTAGTAACATTGTTACTCTTCTAGTCATGACTCGTAATCCATAAAGCAAACAAACTGCTGGAAAGCACGAACAGCATCAGATGCTGATCCTGCAGCCACAGGAATGCGGCTCGTGCCCCGGACACGTGGCACGCGCGTTGTTGTGCTGCGGTTTTCAGGTACACGTGGGTAACAAGAGTACACTTTATGGTTTGCTCAGGTGAGCTTCTGGGAGAAGTAGGGGAGTGTTTAGGCCTGCAGGAAGCGGCTGGTGGTGTTGCCTGCTGAATACAGTGAGTGGCGCGACGATCGGCGTGTCCGTGTCGGCGCCGGTGTTTTCCCAGCAGCGTCTTCCCGTCTCGTCACTCTCGCTCCTTTGCGTTTCAGGTGAGATGAGTGAGAGCCGAGCAAAGAGGGTTAGGATAAAAGAGGTGGACGGCTGGACCCTGAGGATGCTCATCGATTACGTTTACACCGCAGAAATCCAGGTTACGGAAGAAAATGTGCAGGTAAGCGTGAACACTGCACGTCATTTAGCTCTGTATGCATACAGCTTCTTAAAGAAGCACACCTGGCTGGGCACGGTGGCTCAGGCCTGTCATCCCAGCACTTTAGGAGGCCAAGGCGAGAGAATCGCTTGAGGCCACGGGTTCGAGACCAGCCTGGGAAACATAACAAGACCCTGTCTCTATTTAAAAAAAAAAACAAAAGACAAAACAGCAAACCTACACAGTGTACATTTTGTACAAAAGTAATGGGATTCAGTGTTAAAATTGCATTTCTAAAAGGACATTTGGAATGATTACATCTTTTTAATGTTTTTGATTTCGGTATCTTTTATGTACTTAACGTTTGAAAATACAGATCCTTTGGTTCTCTGAATGATGCTTGTTCTTTCATGAAAACACTGTCATCATTTATGACGACTGATTGATGCTGCCCACAGCTTTTCTTTATTCCTTGGAAGGGTGAGGTCTGCAGAGGACGTGTTTGACTGCCAGCTCCCTTCATTTCTTTTACTGTTTCCGCACCTGCTTTAAGTGCTTCTGGAATTCAGCTAAGAGTTGGCATTGCACCTTTCTTATTTTCTTTATAAAAACAACTGTTTTATATATGTTACATAAATGTTTAAGTAATACAGATGGATGTGAAGTAAAAGGTGAAGGTCCCTCTTTAAAACTGCTCTTCTCCTTGAACCTACCCAGCCCACACGCATGGGTCCGCTCCTCTCTGTAGGGGCGGCTTCTGTCGTGTTTGGGGTGAGCCCTTGCAGACCACTCTTCACGCATTCATTCTCTCCCTCCCTCCCTCTCTCTCTCTCTCTCACTCGCGCGTACACACACACACACACACACACACACAGAGTTTTCTTTACATAAATATATTTATGCCATACTGTTTTTCTGCAACTTGCTTTGTTCACTGAACAAAGTGTCTTAGAGGTCTTTACATAGTAACAGACATGGGTCTAGCTCATTCTTTTGTGTGGTACCCTGTTATGCCAGTCAGGGTGTATGATTTTTCACCTTTACAAAAATGATGCAGGGAATGGATGCTTTTATATTTTCATCCAAAAATTTCATAAGCTAGATTCCTCAAAGTGGAATTGGTGGATCAGAGAGTACATGCATATTTTAATCTTTTGGAAGTGATGCCAAATTGCCATCTAAAAATTTGTATTTATTTATAATCCTTCCAACAGGGACACTGTGTTTTAAGGACAACGAACAGAACTGGGACTAAATTCTTAAGAAATAATCTTTAAATTCTACTTGCACAAACAGGAGATCGTGGGTTCAGTCTTTAGTTCTTTTTAACTAGTGTGCTACAAAGTGTTTGAATGTGGAGCTGCAGCCTGTGGAGCGCCTGCCTTGTGGAGACGGTGCTGTGGACGGTTAAATGCGTGCACACCAGCGGTGGGAAGGCTGCCAGGCAATCTTTCCCAGGTGGCCTCATTAGCCCTTGCTAGAAGGTTCTGTTTGTGAGGGAGGCATTTGGAAACCTCGGTCAGTATGTGAGTTGTGTATAAAGGAATGGATGTTCACGCTAGATGAACACTTTTTAGCATGGAAGAAGTGTTTGGTGTATGTCATGAGATCATGGTACCAAC
>NW_012151174.1:7502832-7556738 GCF_000956105.1 Propithecus coquereli | reverse complement strand
TGGCTGGAGCCCCGCTCTGCGTACACACCCTCAGAGTCCAGAGGGTGCGGACAGAGCTTCTGTGATTCAAATGTCTATCGTTGCTGTTGGTTTATTTTTTCTTTAGACCTACAATCAAATCTTTTGCCAGGTGACCTTTCTTGTACGTTTCTGTTTCGGCAATAACATACAATATTGGGGTGGCAGATATCTTTGGGACTGCATGTTTCTATGTAAAGTAGCACCATAGAGTGCTGAGGTCCAGCCGTCTAGCGTCAGGTGGTGACGGGACGGGACCGTAACTCTGGTGGTTCTGACTCCTAGCAGGGGTCCTCCGTGACACCGTGCGGTCTCCTATGCAGATTTAAAACAATGCAATAGCTGTTTGAAGTGAAGGTTGTTAACTTTGCGTTAGCATGAGGGAATAGTAATTTGAAAAACTAACTCCAAAGAAGGAGTAATCGCTACTGTATTTTATAAGCAATTGGGCTTTAATTTTTGGCTATTTGAAGTTTCCCAGATTTCATGTGTGTGTGTGTTTTGCTGCTAGTTTTTTTGTTTAGGTTTTAAACTTTGCTTTTAAATTTGGGTTTTTGTTTTTATTTATGGCAAAATTGGAGGATATTTTGAGCTAAGCGAGTTTATAATTATTTATTTTTTTAAAGAGAGATCAAAGGAGAACACATATTTTACTATGACCATTTTTTTAATTTAACTTTTTGTTCTTGCTGCTGTTGAGTGAATTAAAATTTAGCTTGTGTCTAGAGTTTCCAGGCAAACTTTTTGAACTGTATAAATCTGGGGAACAGAGAAAATATAGCTAAAGGCTGCTGTGAAGTGGGCTTTTAAACTTTTGGGGGTTATGGACACCTTTGAGAATCTGACGAAAGGCCGTGGACCGTTCCCTCAGGAAGGGCACATGAGCACATACACGGAGTTCTGCACACGGTCTCAGAGAATCCATCACTTGCTGCCTGCCTCCCACTATTACGGGTACTTGGCTTTAGGTATAAAAGCATGTATATGAATACATTTATATGTGTGAATATATAGATATGTACATAAAGGATTTTTCATACAGGTGTATCTTCAACTATGTGCCAGGCATTTTATGTATGTTTTATTTGATGTTTTCACCTCCATCTGAGACAGGTATTATCCCATTTTGTGATTGAAGAAATAGGTTCAAGAAGGTTAAATAACTTGCTCAACATCACACAGCAGCTATTAAGTTGTCAATGTATTGCTTACAAAGAATTTATAAATTTGAAGATATAAATGTTATGCCTTTATAACAAAAATTTTTCTTTCATTATCCAAAAATTATTCAAGATACGTGGTTCTTCATTAGACGTGTTCATTAATATTTTTGGAGAATCTTAAAGGATATTGGACTCCTGAAAACTTTTACTTCATTGCTAAATTTGCAATTTTATTTCATGCATTTTGACTTCTCAGGTTTTGGGTATTTGTTTTAGCTTGCCAAAAGTAGGTGAGAGTTTTTACTTGACGTAAGTGTGAAGCCAAGGTAAGGATGTTCATAACCAGTGCCCAGGTAAGTAAATGCTTCTATTCCCAGATCATTGTGAACCTCATCCACAGGTTCTGTCCACGTTAGAGCTTTTGTCATCTTAGAAGACTTTAAGAAAAATATGATCATTTTGAATAGATGGGTTTTAAACAGTTAATGAAATGTGTCGCATGAATTGGAATTATTGGACACAGAAACATCTCATGTCTTCAGAAATGGAAGAGAATTTAAATGAGTATTTTTTAAGAGACATTTAAAATCAATTATTGGTAATAAACACACCAAGTGTTTAACACAATCCCATAGTGTGCCCATTTTATTGGTGCTGTAGGGCAGGTTGTTTTTGTTTTGTGTTAAACTGGAAGTGCTGGGAAGATGTCGTGTGTGGGGTTTATCCACGTGGGCATCTCACGGAGAGGACTTACGTGGTGCCAAGCCTGCTGGCATAGTCGAAAAATGCTTTGATTAAGTTGGTTTAATCAATAGAAGGCCATTAAAGTGGAAAAATCATCAAAAAAGAATACACATATACCCTAAATATTTGATTTTAACTTAAAGCATGTAAACCTACAGTTGCATGCCAGTCTTGTGCTGTAGATCTAAGCGTGGTCAGCCGACTGGAGACCCACAGGCTCTCTCACGCAAGCCCCACACCATGATCAGTCAGCAACCGTAATTTCCCATTTTTTTTTAAGGTGAAGCAAGAACTGAGACACTTGAAAAGAAATCTCAGTGCAAAGTCTTTTTTGAATTATACGATTTCTCTTTCATTCCTCCCACATCTAATTTGATAAAAAATTTATTTTTTTGCAGTAATACACTGATCAAGTCATTCTAAAGCAATCAACTTAGTTTTCATAGAAACAACTCTCTTCTTACACTCAGTTTGTTGGATTGCATATATTTATTTCAATTATGTAATCTCAGTAACAAGTGCAAGTGTCATAGACAGATGTGGGAACAGCTCCAACATGCGTGAGCTGGTAAAATGCAGCCCAGTGGAGGGCGGAAGTGCGCGCAGCAGAGAGTGCGCCTCACTGCGGGCACGGGACGGGTGGTCCATCAGATGAGTAGCACAGTGGGGGTTGATAGAGCTTTTGTGTCTAAATTTCTATATTGTGTAGGTAAACATTGAAAGGAAATCCCATTAGGTGGATATTTGCTTTAAAAATGGACATTTAAGACACCTAATCAATAGACATTGACGAAGTATCTGCTAAGTATTCAGTCCTGGTCTATAAAAAATGAATAAGGAACAAAACATAATAAATAAGAGTACACACTTAGACTGGATTTGGGTTTTGGCTTTGCTGTTCAAATGCCTCATGACCTTGTCCAAATCGCTTAACCTCTCTGAGCCTTATTTTCTTGTGTGTAAAAGTGGGATGATGCTGCTGTTTCTCATAAGAGCTTGCGGAACATCAGTCCTTAGGTAACTGGCGTACGTAGAGGTGAGACGCGGGCATCTCTCTAAAAGCCTGGTTGAAGTCGGAGCTTGAGCCGGAAGTGAAAGGGGCTGGGGTGGGAGCACTGACCGGGAGGAGCAAGCACTCGGTGAATAATTTCTGCACTGAGGCGGCGTGCAGTCCAGACTGAACGTTCGAGGGTGAGTGGCAAAGTCAGGTCTGGGAGAGGTGCTATAGGGACGCAGGTGGAGGTGGGAGGGCTGCGAGGCCCACGGCGGTGTCTTTGGTGCGTGCGGGAGCAGCTGCCCAGCGTGGACACAGACTTGAGCCCACAGCCCCAGTGTTCTAGCCTGTCTGGAAGGAGGCGTGCTGAGGGCTGGCAGTTGTAGTGACCACAGCCAGGGATTGTGGGGAATCTGTATTCCCGCGAGGAACTGGACAGCAAACCCAGGATCTGGGCGGGGGCTTGTCACGGGGAGCGTCAGGGCTCACTGCTTGGCTTGGCAAGCGTGAAGGCACCTAGGGGAACGTGCCGTGCTTACAGCAGCGAGACGATGCCACACTGTGAACACTGAGTGGGCACCGCGGGGGCTCTGTGTCTCAGTCAGGGTTAGTTTAGGGCTGACTTGGACTAAGATCTGAGATTGTTAAGGTCTGTGGCTGCCCAGGCTAGGTCAGGTGAGGGTTAGTAACCACTGTGCTGCTTTTCATACATGCCCTTCCCATTCCTGCTTCTGAGCTGTTGAGCTTGCCCATTTTCCCACTGCCAGTATTGACCCCGATGAATTCCAATTTCCGATCAATAGTTCATTAAATGTTTACGGAGCATCTATTATATGCCAGGCAGTGTTCCGGCCGTGGTGACGCAGCATCAGGACAGACAAAGTGTCTGTCCTGAAAGGCTTTCCGCTGTGGAGGAGAGGCAGGGCTGGGGCAAATAACGTACCCACAGGTAAGTACACAGGAAAATAGTCCATTGTCGTCCTCCGGGGAGGAGGGAGTGATGTGAAGATCAAGGCAGAGAACATTCCAAGCAGAAGGCGCCTCCAGTGCAAAGACCAGAGTTGCAAATAAGCTCAGCATGTTTAAGGGCCAGAAAGAAAAAAGATGATTGTTGTTTGAGGAGAGTAAACAGTGGGAGAGCGGAGAAAGATGAGATTGGAAAGGTAGCTGGTGCCAGGTACAGTGGGATTTGCAGACTGTGGTAAGGAGGTTGGGCTTTATTCCATTTGTAGGGTTTTAGGAGGAGGTTTATGCTTTAGACAGTGCTCCCCTCCCCAGCGCTGCGTGGAAGCTGGGAGGCTGTCTGGATGCTTGTTGTAGGCTGAGTGAGAGATGGTAGCAGCTTGGGCCTGGGTTGATGGTGGAAGATGGTGAACAGTGGTCAGATTTGGGAGATATTTGGATACTTGGCGGTAGGGCCAATGGAATTTACTAAAGGATTTTCTTGAGAGCTGGAGGAAGGAGAATTATCAAGGATGGCTCTTGGGTTATTGGCTGAGCAACTGGGTGGATCATGGTGCTGTTGTCTGAGATGGTGAAGACATGGGATGGGGACACAGTTTTGGGGAGGTGGGAATTAGTGGCTCTATTTTGGAGTTTGACCGATGGGACTTATAACTGGAGATGCTGAGTAGGTTGGCTCTGTGATGGGAAGGGGTCAGGTTAGAGGGTAGATTTGGCACATAGGTGGTATTTAAGGTCACCAAACTGGCTCGGGTCGCTTTGAGGACAGTGTAGATAGAGAAGGCAAGCCGCGGACACTGGAGTGTCCCAGACGTGAGCAGATGAGGGAGACTGGCCAGCAACGTAGGAGGGAAGTCAGGTGTGTGTGGTGTCACAGTGCCAGCTCTGGAGAAGAAAGAGTTTCAGGGAAGGGTGGTTAGCTGGGTCGGATGTTTCCGGTATGTCAGGAAAGTGAGTGGAGAGTGAATGGACCATTGACTCCGGTAAGCAGTATCAGTGTAGGTTACATACCGGTTTGTCGGAGACAGTACATTTTATACTTATCAATCAGTCTTATCAGTGCTTATTTTATTCCGAAATGTTCCAGTGCATGGTAAATTATATGGTCACACTAGTCATTAGGGACCTTGGAGAAAGCTACTTAGATGCAATGTTGAGAACGAAAACTGGAGTGGACGGAGAAGTGGATTGAAGAGAGGCCAGGCAGCTCTTCCAAGGCGTTTTGCCGTCAAAGGGGAGAGTTTTGCTGGCTGAAGAGGATGGTGGGTTTAAGGGCTTTCTTTTTTTTAACAGATGATATTTTAAAGCATGTTTATAATGTTAATTAGAATCACCCAGTGGAGAAGCAGAAGTTGACGAGATAAAGAGGAGAAAGAACGAAAGGGTGTAATCGGGAGTGTTTGCAAAAGTGAGCAGTTGGCCTCTAACACAGAGCGGAGGGTTCTCCTTAGGTAGCAGGAAACCTGCCCGTGATTAGCCGGAGGGAAGACAGACTGCGTCTGCAGGTACGGGGAGGCCGGCGGCTTGGATGGTGTGTATTCCGTCAGCCTGCATCTATTTATAGTAACCTGCTGTGGCAAGTTCTTAGCCAAGAGGAAGATGAGGAAATCTGATGCTGGAAGTTTGAGGACAGATTAAAGGTTTAGTTAAATCATTGTCTTGGAAAGGATGAAGGTGAATTTATATAATTCACAACTAATACAGTTGTCAGGTCCCATTGAGAGCTCAGTGGAGATTTGTAGTCATAAATACCAGGTAGGATGGTTGTGTGATTTTCTTCAGCCAGGCTCAGCCACTTCACGTAGGTGTGGAGGTGATGAGTGTGTTAGTTAGCTGTTGCCACAGAAATGCTGCCAAACAAACTAAACCAGAGCTCAGTGGCTTCATACAAAGATTGTTGACGCTTGTGGATTTACGGACTGGCTAAGGGTTGACTAATCTAGGCCGAGCTCGGGTGGGTGATTTTCTCTGCTCCGCATTTCTTTATCCTCTGGAGTAAGAAGGTCTAGAGCAAGACCGTGAGTGGGTAGCCGAGAGGGGAGGGGAAGAGAGTGCTGGGACACAAGACACTGAGACGTTCTCTCTGGACGTCTGTGATCAAAGACCGTCAGAAACCGTGGCAGAGGGGGAGCGGCGGTTTAGGTTTTAAGAAGTGACCGGTTGTGAGCAGAGTGACTGGGATGTCGCCGGCTGGTCCAGCAAGGAGTCTGGGCGCAGGTGGGCTCCGCGGGAGCTGGGGCTCTGGAGAAAGGAGGAAGGGAGCAGCAGTGGGAGCTGCGTCTCCAGGCCTTGACGCAGCGCTTGCGTTTGTCAGGTGTGGGGGGTGATTAATGGGTCAAGAAGTAAATTTAGTAGGTCATTATTAGCATTTAAGAAAAAATTAGAGATTAGAGTAGGAAATCTATTCATGCCTAAAGACTAGAGTAGAAAATAGCAGGTCCTAGCGAGTCTGCACGTTTTGTAAAACTTTGAGTTCTAGGTTGTAAAAAGACTTACTGTGGCGTGTGGTCAAAAAAACTTGAAAATTTGGCCATAAATTACTTGGGTTGTGGGAGAGAAAATTTGTGTTGTTGATCATGTGTAAATATATTGGCTTGTTATGTTATTTGTGTATATTTTTATCCCCTTTTTAGACTGCATTCTTTAGGGTACATTTCTGACACGGACGTGCCCAGCAGCTGATTAGCAAGTATGAACGGCTTGACCGTCAGGAAGCCTGTGTACCCAGCAGTGATCCAGGGAGCTGCTTCGTTTCCTACACTGGCTGTGGCGCAGCCGCCAGAGCAGTGCACAGACCTGCAGACAGACCTGCTCCGGAGGGTGAGCGGTGAAGGCGAGGTCAGAGTAGGGGCTAGAAATCAATGCCCGGCCTACTTCTGGCTTTGCAGGTCTAGAAACTATTTTGTTGGCTCCTTCAGAATTGATCAGAGTCTTAGGAAATACCTCAGAGTAGCCAAAGTCAAAAGGCTGACATATGAGCCAACGTTCTTAAAGTAATTTTCAGTAGGGAACAGGTGTTTCTAGGGACTGCATATATGTGTACATTAGCCAATATGCATCACTCTCAGCATCCCGGTGCCCGAGTGACACAATCAGAGGACCGTGTGGCGAGCGTGGAGTCCCAGGGAGGGGGTACTTCAGGGGAGAGGGGGTCCCTGCTGAGCGCTGCCGTCCACCGCAGAGCGCACCTTTCTGCTGTTGTGAGCACTGACCGCAGGCCCGCCAGCCCAGCATCTCCACCCTCCACGGTGCTGGAACAGCTCTGACAGATAGTTGCTGTTTCTGAATTCTTTCTGTAACCTGGCGGGTGTCTTTTCCGCGCTAGGCACTGGCGATGCTGCTGAGGCGGTGGTTCACAGCTGGAGGGCAGGGGCCTGGGATCTTGAATCCTCAGCCATGTCCTTTGGGGATTTAATAACGTGGACCACTTTAAACCTTGTGTTAGAAATAATTTCTCCTACCAGAGACGATAACTACACACTCGACTGCATTTCAGTGCAGTCAGCGGGGTCACGTTCCCCGCCCGGCTGGACGGGAGGACCAGCCTCCCCTCAGACACGGTCACGCAGCCCACGCAGTGGAGCAGCTCGATAGAAGCCCGTCCTCGAGGGGAACAGAAACACTGGCTGAGCAGTCCTGTGACTGTCTTAGTGACCTCTTAGGATAACTGCGTTTAAATTAAGTGTATAATGCTGCGTATTTAAATTACTGTTGAGCAACTCTGAAAATAATAACAAGGAGCCTTAGATCAGCTCTCTGCTGGAAAGCTTCATGGGCCAGTGGACTCTGGCTAGTTTCATATCAGAACTCAGAGCTTAAATCTTGAATTTACCATCGATTTCAAGAATGGCTTTGAGTAAGATGTTAACCTTTCTGTTTTCAGCTATGAAATGAGGCTGATAATGCTTTGCCACCTCATGGAAATAACATAAAATATACCAGTTAAAGCTTGCAGCAATGGGATGTGGGCAGCCATGGAAGACTGGGGCCCGAGAAGAAGAGCTCGTCGTGTGGGCTCACGCAACTTTCCCCCATGTTCATGATCAGGACACATGAGGACACGCGTGATGTGCTGTCAAGTCCTCTGCACGGCTGGGTCCCGTGTGTCTGGGGCGGTGTGGAGGTCATCACGCCTGCTCCCTGCTGAGTCTGTGACGAGAGCAGCTGCTGCTCTGCCCTGACGGTCAGGCCTGGAGGACGGTGGTGTCTCCCCGCCTTTCCACCTGTGTTCTCTTTTTCCCATGAGACGGGGAGTAGGGCCTTGTGAGTAAAAGGGTTTAGCAGATGATGTGCTTTGAAAACATAGGTTAAAACTAAAAAAAAAAAAAAAAAACAACCGCCATAAAAAATCCCTGGGTCAAGCCTTCAGGATCAGTGGTTATTTACGACAAGGCAGTGGGAAGTCACGTCATTGGGATGGACTTACCTGGTGTTCTAACCTGGATAATGTTAATTTAAGTTTTTTATTATTATCCAGAGATGTAAACATTTAAATTATTTAAAATTGAATCTAGATGTTAATTGTATTTTTTTATATTTTAAATCTGAATTTCATAATCTGCATAATTTTAATCAACATAATAGATTAGCTAGAATATCCATTTTCCAGCCATTTCAGCTAAATTATTTTTACTCCATATAAACGAAGAGTACAGAATAAACAAAAGCTTATTATTTAAAACTTAGTGTGGGGAGGCCATGGAGCTCGGCTACTCGGAGGAAACCTAGAAGCCTTGTTATAAGAACCTGTGAGACTAGATGGATGTGAAACCTGCAGTGTTTAAGCTCCTGTTCGGGGCACAGCTAGGTACCCCAGAAGCATGAGTAATTTAGTTACTTGTGGCTTTATATGATTGAAGTATGTAGTCCTCGGAGATGTCTACCCAGCTGAGTCGTTTTGAGATTCGTGTGTTAAGTAGCTTCATGTGGTACATAAAAGGCATTTATTTATCCGGATGAACAAAAAATGACTCTGTCCTGATTACGACTTAGCATCTTGCAGCAGCGTTGTACCCGGAGCAGGAATGAGAAAATAGAAACAAAGTCCTTGTCAGGTGAGTTTTTTTCTTGGTCTGCGATGGGCTGGAGCCTGTGTGTGGACAGCGTGCTGGCGTCAGGCTGGTCTTGTCCGTGTGGGGAGTTTGTCTCTCCAGACCAGGCTGGGCAGTGCGGGCCTTGAGTTTTACGTCATCTGTGGTTCCGGCATGTTTGGTTTGAGACCAGCCAAAGGCTTTGTAAACCCTGGCATTACTGCTTTATACAATTTTAAAAATATTTTTAGTTTTTGGACTTTAATGTCTTAATCTCATTGCTAGGTTATTAAAATTAATGTGCTTCTGATAATCTGGTTTAAGTGTGCCGTGCCTTTCTTCAGGATATATCATTTATGAAAACTTTATTTCTTGTGAAAATAGAGTGCAGCTATATCTCTAACATGTATTAACAAGCTGCTGTTTAAATTAAGTTTACTAATGCTAGGGGTGGAAATTTGGGCACATGAATACATTTGATTTTTTGGTTTGCTTCTTATTTTGGACTCTATCAAGTAGGATTATTATTTTCCATTAAAAGTTTTATTTCATGGTTCATAAATGCTGTCTGTCGACCGCTGGTTCATCTCTCAGTGTGAGTTCACACCTGATCTTAGCCAAAGGGTGGAGAAGCGATGCAGTGTGAGTTTACAATACAGTCGTCTCTCGGCGTCCGTGGGGGTTGGCTCCGAGGCTTCTGTTGGATGCCGGAGTCTGAGGGTGATGGAGCCCCTGACGTGGAAGGGCGCGGCGTCTGCCGATGGCCTGCGCACGTCCCCCACGTGTGCTTTCAGTCGTCTCCGCGTTGCTCACGATACCCAGCGCAGTCTAAATGCCACGTAATAGTCGTTGTACTGCACTGTTTAGGGCATCGTAACAAGTGAAGAAGTCTGTACATATTTAGATGGAATTTTTTCCTTCCAATTTTTTTTTTTTTTTTTAAGAGTCAGGATCTTGCTCTGTTGCTCAGGCTGAAGTGCAGTGATGTGATCACAGCTCACTGCAGACTTGAACCCCTGAGCTCAAGCGATCCTCCTGTCTCAGCCTCCCAAGTAGCTGGGACTACAGGTGCACACCACCACGCCCAGCTAATTTTTAAAATTTTTTGTAGCGATGGGATCTTGCTATGTTGCTCAGGCTGGTCTAGAATTCCTGGCCTCAAGTGATCCTCCGGTCTCAGTCTCCCAAAGTGCTGGGATTACAGGTGTGAGCCACAGCACCCGGCCTCTGAGTATTTTTGATCTGAGCTGGGTTGAATCCACAGATGTGGAGCCCACACACGTGGAGGGCTGACAGTGCTTGGTTTTTCCCTAGTGGGGTTTCATTTACACACCATATATCTTAACTGTGCAGTTCACTAAGTGTTAACAAATGCAAACACCCAATAACCCCCACCCCAGTCAAGATAGTGAGCATTTGCAGCTCAAATTCCTTCCCAATAAATCCCCCACTCCCTTTCCAGGCAGCCACTGGTAGGGTTGCTGTATAACAGACTCATTTTGCCTGTTCTTGCACTTCATGTAAACAGAATCATACAGAATGTATTTTTTTGAGGCTGACTTCTTTTGCACAAAATAATATTTTTGAGATTCATCTATGTTGCGTATTTCAGTAGTTTATTCCTCTTATTGATGAGTATTCTGTTGTATGGATTCACTACAATTTAGCATATTCACGGACATGTATGTGTAAAGTTTTGGTTGTTATAAATTGGGTTAGAGCACTTTAATGAAGAACATTGAGAATAACACACACTCTGTAATTACGCTCTGCTGGGGGTCAGAGGGACGCTATCAGTAAGGCGGGTGAAGTTATTTAATTGCCTATTAATTATGATTTGATTTTTTTAACATGTACTTTGCTATTATGTTTTTTTTACTTTTTATTTCTCCAGCAATAATTTGATCGTATAATCTCTCTTTTTTATGTCAAGCATTGGCTTTGAGAAGCGAAGGTGGGTGATGGTGTCTGAACGTGGATGACTGACAGGGTTGGGAGGAGAGAATATAAAATAATTTCCGATGAAAAATAACATGCAACTGACAGAGCTCTTTGTCCAAGGAGTGAGATTGTGTCCCACGTGTGTCTGTCGGTCTGCCTGTGCTGTGATTTAGGGTTATATTTAAGAAAACAAAAAATCTTTTAAAACTATTAGCAACTCTTCAGCCTTGAAACAACCCCATTGGAATAAACTCGGTGATCTGTGGGCGTCTCTGAACGATACACGTCAATTTAGAAGGATGAAGCAGGCGCAGAGGAAGAGGAAGAGGAAGAGGGGCGTTGTATGTCAAAGAGTCAGGCGGTGCCCAGGGGGGCTGTTTGGGCGGCTTTCCCCGGCCTGGGGCATCGCTACCACAAAAGGAGGCGATGAAGATGAATCATTCAATTTGGTGATTTCACCCACAGTGATAAATGCACCATGTACCCCTGTGAAAAGCCAGAGGCACCATCAGTCCCTTGTGGTAAGAGACTTGCATTTTACCTCTGAGTTGAGCTAACTGATAATCTCGGTCTCTGAAACTTACTTTCTTTTAGTTTTTTTAAAAAAAGGTTTTTGAGGCCTACTGAAGGTACTCGCTAGTTTCTACCTTGTTTTTAGACATGGATCAACGCCTCGGCCCACCTCCCTGATTTAACCAGTTCCCGTCCTGTTGCTGGAAGTGGACGTGGACTCCTTGGTAGTTGGGAGTGTTCTGTGGTCGTGCATGGAATTCGGAAGTGGTGGAAAGGAGGAACCTACATGGTCCAGTGGAGACACAGGAGGAAGTTTTGGTCATTAGGAGCAAAATGCATGTTCCCTCAGCTGAAAGGGCAGCCGCCAGGGTTTTGATTGTGTGATTTTAGCGAGGAAGGACTGAAGGAGAGGAGAGGACAGTGGATTAATTCTGGTAAGTGACAGGAGAAATAGAGCAAAAGGGGCTGCCCACCTTCCGCGTTTCCAGGGCCACACAGCTGGCGAGGAGCAAGATCCGAGTCCAGGACTCTGACTCTGACCGTGCCGAAGGCCGCGTCGCCCCAAATTTCTTCTGTCCCTATTGCCTTTGCTTGTCTGCTTCATCGATTGTACCACTGGGAGTTCCACCGTTGCAGGTGTGTTCTGCGTGAGAGTCAGCTGCTCTGAACGCTGGAACACCGACTGCCACACAGAAAAACCAGAAGCTTTTCCTTGGGGCTACAGTGTTTTATTACAAAAATGGAATAAAAACTTCCAGTGTAATTTAAAGGTAAACATAAATAGAAAAACAAAATTTATTGACTTCTATTCATTTAATCCATGTTTTTAGAATTAAATTGTCAATATTGATTGTAACAATAAGAACATCAACAAGTAAGATTTTATATAATGCTTTACTTGGTCCTGGGGTCAAAACTAGAGTGTGTTAAATACAACTCCCACGGCGGTTAATGTGTTAAATACTTCTGGAAGGAATTTGTTCTGGAAGATCTTGCATTATTAGCTCATTGTGAGCTCACATGAATGAGCTAACAATGAGGTGGCTTTTGTGGAGGGGCCGCCAGCAGTGGGTGTCCCGTGGGGTGAGCTTAGGTGGGTGCGCTGGGAAGAGGGCGAGGTTGACGTATGTGGAGGTAAAGTCCGCAGCAGTCAGGATGGCAAAGCTGGGCAGAGTCGTAGCTGGGTGCAGGGCCAGCTCCCGGTGGCCAGGCTTGGGGTTCTGAGACGTGGACGTGTGGATAGGAGCTGGCAGGGGCCAGGGACAGACATTTCCTCTGT
Organism: Propithecus coquereli; assembly: GCF_000956105.1. Classification (NCBI taxonomy): domain Eukaryota; kingdom Metazoa; phylum Chordata; class Mammalia; order Primates; family Indriidae; genus Propithecus; species Propithecus coquereli. Next base: position 7,544,093 of record NW_012151174.1, on the reverse strand, counting down.
CAACACTCTGTGCCAGGCCAGCCCCACTCCCCAGAAAGAGGAAGGAAACCTTCTTCCTCCTTCCTGCAGCCCATACCCCGCCGAGCCTGCAGCAGTCTGGTAATATTGTGTTCATGGCTATCGTGGTTTATAACCATTTATAATAATGTTTCTGTGAGTGAATGGGCAGTAAGTATCAAGCAGCCAGTTGAAAAAATAAACCTGTGGAAACACAACTTATTTGTAAACTGGGGACTGAATGCAGCTTTTAGATGTGTGCTAATGAAAGTTGTAGATTATGTTATACGGTCAGGCTGTTTTAGTCCAACAACATACAGCTGCTGTAAGTTTGGGGACAATGTCTTCCCTCTGCTCACGCCCTTTGTACAGCTGTTTCCTCCCTGTTTTTAGGTCATTCCTGGTATGCAAGACCCTTGCACTTTAAATAAACAAGTGCTTCTAATATAAATATAAAATTGCTGGGAAATTAATAAAAATCTGCTTTTTAAAAAGTGCATTTACAGTGAAGTTAACAGTGACTGAGCTGTGAGTTTCACATTTGCATGTTTTCTCAGACATCTGGAAACCTTGTATATGGTGCAGTCAGACCCCTGGCAGTCTCTTCCTAATAAACCGCTAATGGCTCAGAATTTTAAAGGTGCACCACATAAATTATTTCCCCTACGGAGTAAATGCCCAGGCTGAAAATGAACTACAGAGTATAATAGCCAAGTGGAAGGGGAATACTTGTCTAAGCGAAACCTCTTCTGTGTGATTTGGCTTGTCAAGAACGTGAAATAGGGCCAGGTGTGGTGGCTCACGCTTGTAATCCTAGCACTCTGGGAGGCCGAGGCGGGAGGATTGCTTGAGCTCAGGAGTTCGAGACCAGCCTGAGTAAGAGCGAGACCCCCGTCTCTACTATAAATAGAAAGAAATTAGCCAAACAACTAAAAATAGAAAAAAAAAAATTAGCCGGGCATGGTGGCGCATGCCTGTAGTCCCAGCTACTTGGGAGGCTGAGGCAGGAGGATTGCTTGAGCCTGGGAGTTTGAGGTTGCTGTGAGCTAGGCTGACGCCATGGCACTCTAGCCCGGGCAGCAGAGTGAGACTCTATCTCAAAAAAAAAAAAAAAAAGAATGTGAAATAGGACGAAAGCGTCTTACTGTAAAACGTGCAACTGCTGAGAGAGTGTCGTGCGGATCTGACTGGCCTGCGTTGTCGTCCACGTCTGGGTTTCTCCTTCACTCGTCAGTGGTGGCTTCCCCCGCTTTGTTCGTTGCAGAAGCATCTCCCTAATGCAAAATGGGTGGCCTTTTAGTTGTCTCCATATGTTGGAAATCGGCATATCAAAATGAAATTTTTTTTCTATTTTACAAATGATAGCATTTTTAAGTTAGATTTATTTAATCAGCTGGTCATGTTCTTCTAGTTCATGTTTCTCCAAACATTTAAAGGTACTGCTGTGCACGTGAGCGGGAAGAGTGAAGCCTAGAGCTACTTGGGGTTCCACCCAACAAGAGTGCGATGACGGAGGCCTTTGGGACTAACCACGGGCGCGACAGGCCTCTGGTGGGTGGCAGGAGGTCCCCGAGAAGCACCACTGGTGAATAGTCCCCTGCCCCGTTGCCACACTGAATAGAATTCTAGAGGTCCGCAGAGGAATTCCTTTACTTGCTTCCCCCTGACCTCCTCTTAAATAACATTTCACCATTTCAGTGGTACGTGTTCATTATAGAAGATTCAGAAAAAGTTTTCCAGCGACAGTCCCTGTTAACGATTGTGGTGTATCTCTCTAGTACTATCTCTGTATTTACGCATATGTGCGTTTACAGAAAAAGGGCTGATACTATATATTCTCTTTAGAAACTAGCTTCTTATATTAAATATATTAGGACAATTTTTCTAAGTCATTGAATATTTGTCTGCTATGTCTTTTTAAATAGCTGCATAGTATTCAATTTTATTGATATTATAGAATTGACTTTGTCTATCTCTGTTATTGGGCATTTAAATTCTTTTTAGTTTTTGATATAAATAGCACTATAATGAATATTCCTATAGCTAAGTATATCCACATTCATAGTTTGTTTCATTGTATAATGTGGTAGCCTGGAGTTCCTCCGAAAGCAAGGCTTGTGTGCAGTTAGTTAATTTGGGAGATGTGGCCACAGCCAAATGTGGCGTATTTATTCTCACCAGGACCTTCCTCCCCGACTCAGCCATCCTCCTGGCTCAGCCCCCCAGGTAGCTGGGACCACAGGGGGTGCACCACCATGCCCGGATAATTACTCTGTTTTTTAGTAGAGATGGGGTCCTGCTCTTGCTCTGGCTGGTCTTGAACTCCTGGCCTCAAGTGATCCTCCCGCCTCAGCCTCCCAAAGCACTGAGATTACAGGCATGAGCCATCGCGCCTGCCCACGAGGACGTGTCGAGGAGGCTTAGGAAATGTGTCTCAGGACTGTCTGCTTGGGGAACAGAACGGGAAGTGTTCGCCTTCCTTTGGGCTATTCTCTGCTTCCCGAGGGCGGCCCCACCGAGTATCTCCTCTGTGCTCCCAGCTGTGCGGTGGTGAGTGCCCAGTGCGTCACCGAAGTCTGGGGTGGGAAGCCAGGGAGAGTGTGGCAGGGGCTGGGTGAGGACCCTCACGTTCCTTCTTCACCAGGGTGATGGAAGCCTGCTTGGGCCTGTTGGGTGCAGCGCGGCCTGAGCAAGAGGTGGAGCTGAGAGGCTCTGCAGCAGGACACAGGAAGTATCCCGTACAGATACACTCCTAGAAATAGAGGTTATAATTCTGGCTCGAAGGACACCAAAGTTGTATCTTTTAAAATACAGATACCCACGGGAGTGGCGAGTTTACCTTCGGTTTGGTTCACAGTGAGGTGCCCAGGTATTCCAGGACGTGGCACACAGCAGGGGTAAACAGACGTGACCCTGCTGCCGCAGAGCTCGTCCTCCTCTGCAGAGAGGGACAGCGAACGTGGGAACAGACACATCGGGTCGGTCTGACAGTGGGAGTGCTGCAAAGCAGAGGAAATGAAGCGGTACTGTCCATAGTGGCCAGAAAGGGATTAGCCCGCCTGAGAGCGCCGGGTGCGCGGAGACTCGGGGCGGGTGGACTAGAACTAGGGGAGGATGCGGGGAGGAGGGGCGCGGCCCCATTGCGGTCACTGCCCACTTCACATTTTTCCTGGAGGCTGAGGTGCTGGAGAGAGATGTTCTGGCTTTGGGAAGTGCATGCACTCAGTGTTCGCACCGTGTGGGATTCAGTCGTTCCTGGATCCTTAGAGTATGTCGTTGACGTTGAGAATAGACAGCAGATCATAGGTGCTCTTTCTTTGATGCTTCAGAATGTAGTTCAGGGTCTTAGCGTACCTTCGGGTTGTTTTCGCCAATCTTGGGGTTAATACTAGAGCAGCATAAATGGGATTTTCTGCTAGATGGTGGCTGGGGATTGTTGTGTCATTGTGATTCTATTCCGTGTGGGACAGCACTATCAGCTGCTGCTTTGCTTTAGAGAGCTCAGAAAATACAGTTTTAGAGACATAAATTTATTCATCGGACCTTTTATTGTGAGCTAAATAGCAAATGAAAAATCACCTCTTTACATTGCTAGGTGTTTCTTACGTTTGTTACCAATAGCACAGTTTATCCACTTGAGTAGAAAATAAGCCGTGGGTTTGTGATCGCCCCAGATTAAAGCACATTCTTCTTTTTCAGTGATATGTAAAACCACAGGAATCAGAGTGATATCAGATATTGAAAGATTAGAATATTAAATCTGATCTCCCAAGTCAGAGTTTTCCAAATTTCAATCATTTGTGTGCCACCTTCATGATTTTGCTGTATTCTGCATTGCTAATACTACTAAATAGTTAATGTTTTTCTCTGCAGTGACTCAGTTTTTGCTTAAATAAATTTATTTGAAACAGAATGTTTATATTATTGAAATAAATGGAAGGTAACTTTAAAAATATATTCCTGTTAACACAAGAGCGTCTCTCTGTGTGCTGTCTAAAATCATCATGCCCATTTTGGCTAACACTGCTCTCATAGCAGGCTTGGCCGGCCCCATCCCAGGTGTGTGACCTTTGGCAGGTTAGGCAGCTTCCCCAGGCCTCTGTTCGGTGCGTGGTGGGGATAGTGAGGCAGCGTTGCCTGCCCAACGCGCGCCCAGTGAGTGATGACTCAGAAAATGGAAGCAACTACGAGAGTGCGCTGACGAAGCGGTCGTGTCTTCCTCACTCTTGTTGAAAAGACCAGAATTGGAGAGTCAGAAATGATACGTGCTCTTCCATTCCGCACCCAGGGAGGGGCTGAAGGAGTCAGAAAGAACAGCGGACCAAAGAGTTGGCCAGTTTGACTGTCTCCCTCCCTCCCCGTGATTGGCCAAGCCATTTAACCCCGTTAGGGCTTGGTTTCTTCATCCCACAAATCAGGAAGTTGGATTTGATTTGATTTGATCCCAAAGCATCCAGCTTACAGGGTGCCGGTTTACGGGGTTCTGATCATAGGATATGGTTTATCTGAAATCAGAGCATTTTATATTTTGTTTTGTTCTAACTGCCCATTTAATACACAAAATGAGCCGGAGTTGTTGGTGTGGCCCCAGCTGTTTTCCTGTTTTCATTACGAGTGACTGATGGGGTCATGCTAGCAAACCGGGTCAGTTAGCAATTGCCTTTGAAACTGGATGTAATTAATTGCATAATTGTGGCTGTTGAAGTTTAGTCCTAGTAAAATTACATCATAAAACTGAGGCATTTTTGAAGGATGTACTGACAAAGGAAAAACATGAATAAACTCCTATTACACATTTCACTCAAATTTAAGTTATGTTTACTATGTTTGCTGAGCACGCAACTATTATCACTGCCGTCAATAAAAAAATTATATGTGAGTTTCTAGCCACTGGGACCACTGTTGAAAGAGCTTTTATGTCTCTGACCCAGACGACTTGTTATGGCCCTTCTGGATCAGAAATTCTACGGTTTTATGAATTTCGATCTCCTGATCAGGTAGATCTGGACTTGGTAGTGATGAAGTTGAAATCAAAGCAAAATAAAATTTAAAAGCCTGCTATAGCTGCTCTTTTAGATGAATGTATATATAAGTGTGGGTGTGTATATTAGCATAACATACCAATCACTTATTTTTTTCACTGAGGTATATATCTCAGAAATTGCCCCATTTATATAGTTTTTTCCTTCTTTGGAATGACTGCAAAGTTTTCCATTGAATGATCGCAGTCGTTTAGCCAGTCTCCTTATGATGAACACTTAGGCTTTTTCTAGCTTCTCATGTTACCCACAACAATGCGGCAATGAGTATCTCGCTCATGTGAGATTTTGTGCCTATGTCAGTGTATCTGTAGATTGAATTGCTGGGTCGGAGGATATGCGCGTTTATAATTTTGAATTTGAAATAAACGTTCTTCGTGGAGGTTGAACAATATATCCTCCCACCAGCAGTGTGCGGATGAGCCTGTTTCTGCTCAGCCGCCTTCTCCCCTCTTTCTGCGAGAACCAACAGTCTGCTTTCTCCTGCACTACCCTGTTTTCTTCAGGAAGATGCTGGTGAGAGGGATGATGATTACCATTTGTGCCAATTTCACAGAGACTAAATGTCACACTGAAGACCACTTTCTAAGCCATGTGTATTTGCTGAATTAAGTGGCTGTACTGTTGAGCCTCTTGGAACGTGCTTTACGTTGCTTCAGAGCACAATTACACCAGCACGGAAAACCTCCAGTTTGAAAATTATCGACAAATTGAAGCCTTCCATGGGGATTCATTCTCGTAACATAATGAAACTTCTTGTACACGTTATGCAACAGGTTTGGCTATAGCAACATTATTTATACTTTATTTGTCCTAAATTCAGAAGGAAAAGGCATTATATCTGGATACTGTTTCCATTTTTTTTTTAGAGAAAACTAATACTAGTTGGTGGCGTTGGGGGCTAAAACACATGAAAAACTACCCTCTTAATTCCACTGATTACTCTTTGACTATGTGTGTGTGTGTGTGTGTGTGTGTGTGTGTGTGTGTGTACAGACACACAGTCTTTAGGCCCAAGAGTTAAAGCTTCTGTTCTCCAGAAAATAAGAGTAGTTTGTGTTACAGAGATCAGTGCTCTTCTTTTTCACATTTAGGACTTATACAGATTTAGGAGAATTGTAAAAGATATTCATAAACTGCTATTTCTTTATTCTCCTTGGGCTGAAGTATGTTGTATATGAAAGTCAACTCCTGAAGGAGCTTAGAAAATTTTATTTATTTTTTATGCTGATGTCGTCTTTTTTAAAATTGACCATTGTTCTAATAGCTGAGGGGTTTTTTCCCTTGGCTTTTAAAAAAGAACAACAGATGTTTGAAAATTTTTTTAAATGAAGTTTTCCTCCTTCATTTGACCTTCAGGTATAGCACTCTACTGACTCACAGGGAAAAATGTTTCCATTATTGACCTATTTGACAAGCAGTTGTAGTGGGGGATGTAGTATTTATAGTGAAGATGGAGGTTAAATCCTACAGAATAACCTGTAATTAATATAAAATTGCTTAGCATCATAAAAATAAAAATATAGATTAAAAAGTTATTATTAGGCAATTACCTTTTGTGCTTTCCTTTTTAGCACAGGTATTACATTATAGAAAAACTCTCTGTTTTAACTAGAGACTGTTGAATTTAAAATTGTTCTACCCCATCAGGAAAGCCGTCTGTTGTGCTGTTCACACAGTGGAAAAACAGGCATTCAGAAACGCGGTTTGTTGTGGTGTGTGTTACTCCGGGCCCACCTTGTAAGGAAACAAAAGCGTTTTCACTGAACCATAGCACTCCTAGCATTCTAATGATTTGTCTTTTTAAAAGTCAAAGGAACACTATTTTAATGCTTGTAAAACAAAACATTATAATCTAACATCATCCTGATATCTCTTATATTGTGACCAAAAAGAGACCTTTGAGGGATTCCTTGGAAATTGTGGGACTATGAAGAGTCATTACCATTGCACGTTGCCAGAAATTCTTGCATTTGTTTTCTGTGGAATATTCGAGTGTGGATGCAGATCATAAGCCGTGGCTGAGCTGCTTGTACCCGACGTGGAGTGGTCAGTAGAGACTTTCCAGCTCGTTGCCTGAGCATATTTGCTTGTGTGTTGCAGGTTCTTCTCCCGGCAGCTGGTCTGTTACAGCTACAGGACGTGAAGAAGACTTGCTGTGAGTTTTTGGAGTCCCAGCTTCACCCTGTCAACTGCCTAGGCATCCGGGCTTTCGCGGACATGCACGCTTGCACGGATCTCCTGAACAAGGCCAACACCTACGCAGGCAAGTGGTGCGGCCCCGGCCGAGTTTGAGACCAGGAGAGTCGGGAACTCTCGCATTCTGATGTGATTCCACAGTGGTCTCTGGAAAGCTGCTTTATAAAAGTACAGCTAAAATTATATTAATATGATGGTAGCACCGCGTAATTGAAGCATACTCATAAAATTATGAGCACAAAAAAGCAACTATAAATTGGCATTGGACCTAATAGAGTAGTTAGTTTTATACAAGTATTGATTTTGACTTTCTGTGTGTTTTTCTTTCAAATGTCAAATGAATAGGCGTACGAAAAAGGATATGCATGTGAAATTAAGTTACTTTATCTCTGATTTTTTACACACTTTTCTTGCATCCATGAAAACACTTCTGTGGCTTAAAAAATCTTCAAAGCAGTGAGATCTAGGTGGTTTGGGTGGAGTAGAAACGTAGAACCCCTGTGTGCAGTCCTCTCCGTAGGCACTGGTCCCGTAGCTTGCGCGGCCTCTCGCTGTGGAGGAGGAAGGGCCGTGGCGGTTCCAGGAGCCGTCGCTTGCGCAGCTGAGCAGGCCCGTCACACTCCTCCTCCTGCAGCTGGAGACGAGAGAGTCTTGCTATAGCTTTGCATGTAGCTAAAGGTCACAAAAGTAACCTATAGTTTTTTTTCTTGGTGTTTATAACCATTTAAAAAATACAAATTGAAAGTGATTATTGGGAAGTTTTTTTTTTTTTTTTAAACTATATTTCTGGAAGATAAACCTGTTAGAAGTTACAATCCACCATCTTCTTGCAAGACACTGCCCTGCATCTGTGAGACCCAGTAGGAACAGTTGGCACAGGAGGGTCTGTGACTACTGCCCCCTTACTAAGTTCTAGAACTTCCCCAGCCTTCAAATGTCAGCGCCCTTGTCCAAACTCTGCTTTAGTGCATTTACTCTGATGAGTAAGGGAGCTTTCAGTAGTGGATCTGGGTGAGGTGTGTTGGAGGGTGTGCGCCCATGTGTGTGTCAGCCAGGAACCTGATTCACATATGAGCTTTTAAAACATGACCGTTCTGTAAGTTGGGAATGCCTGTGATACGTCACGATATTCACGCAATCCTTTTGAGTGGGATGAGGCATTTTAGAAAAACCAGACAAATTTGAATTCATTGATGTGTTCCAGTGCAACTAATTCTGTTCTTCACCTAAGTAGGAAATATTCTTTATGGATCCAAACTCCATTAACTGCTAGACAGGATGTGCCTGTTATAAGTGACTTTATTAGGAAAACCGAGAAGGCTTGTATTTTTGGGTAGATTTTTCCTGCATGAAGCAATTACTACTTAACATTATTTTTAAGATCTTTTTTCTTGGGCTGCTAGTTGTGTCCATAGTGCTTGATGAATGTCACTGACTCCTAAGGGTGTGGGGAGAGGTGGGGAGGGAGGGAGCACAGCGAGGTCGATGGGTCAGCTGTGCACACACTGTTCACACAATACCCTGGAACTCCTGGTTCTGCTCCTGTCAGAACCAGCTGATCTTATTATTCTTTCTCATTTTTAAAATCTTAAATTTATTGTAGTATGCCACAAAATGAGAAAAAGTTTTCGACAGTATTAGAACACCTCGTATCTTAGTTTGTAAAGTACTTCATAATTATGCCAACAATTTTTTGTGGGAAAATTATTGTCACTTTTAGCAAAATTGTAAAGAAATATAGATTCTTCCCTTTTAACACACTATGTTTTAAATCAGAATCTAGTCTTAGAGGATGTACTGCTTTTACACCATGCATCTGAACCTCACATTTGCTTGAGTTTCTTAGGTTTATAGGTAACATTTTAAAATGTCTTTTATTATGAAAACACATACAAGAATAGAGTAATACTCAACATCCGATTATAACTCATAGATAATATTGTTTCAACCATACCCTTTTTTCTTCCCCTCCTGTTTTTTTTTATGTGTACACTTTTTAGTGTACACATAGAAAAAAAAGTACACAAATCATAAGTCTACCGCTTGATGCATTTTATATATCCTCTGGTATTACTTTGAAGCAATTGTCATATTTTATTTATATAGTTCATCCTTATATTTTTAAACAAATGCAATTACAAAGACCAAGCTCATATAATGAAGCCATTTCCATATCTTTGGTGCATTGATAACTAGTTGCACCAAACTTTCTAAAATAAACAATCCAGAATAATACTATAAGACAGGTCGTCTTTATAGTGAAAGTATCTGATTGTTTATATTTTAAGCAAATAGGAGGTGGGAAGGTAAGGAATCCATGCAGGAAGATGTCTATAGCTCTCTTTTTCTGCCATGAATAAATAACTTTTTTAGTTTGTTTGACTTCAAGCCCTTAATGTGTCCAGAAAATCTACGCAAACTCCTGAATTACTTTGAAATGAGATCACGTGGCACGTGAAAAGGTCTGAGCATAAAGGAATGCAGGGGCAGCTAAGTCAACATCTCTTTCTTTTTCCTGTCACAGGCAGTGGGCGAAGCAGGGCCTGTGCCAGCTTGTTGAGGTGCGAAAGGGAAGGAAAGAAGGAATAAATAGCCTTGGAAGAGTCCAGACATGCATGCGCACGCGTGCGCACACACACACACGCACATGCACAGGCGCGCACAGAAGGAAGGAGAGAGGACAGAGGGTTGCCGAGGGAGAGCAAGGTGAAGAGAGCAAGCCTGCAGAACCTCGGGGAACTTTCTGATCCACGTGTGACAGCGTTAGGAGCCCAGAGCTCTCCCCATCCTTGGAAAACCCACCAAGAGCAGCTTCATTCCTTTCCCTTGCAGATTGGAAATGAGCCTTCTCATATTCATTGGAACTAAAGTAAATTAAATTGTGCAGGTATAACGAAAGAGTTAAGATGTCCCATGGAGATCTCGCCCACGAACTTACGCTTATCTTCAATAACGTCAGCATCTTTGGAGACAGAAAGTGAGAAGCCAAGTGGGGAGTGTAGAGGTCTGGGCAGGGAGGTGTGGGGCCCATGCCGCGCATGCTGATGCGCTCTTGCACGTGGCGCTGACCGTGGCAGCCTTCACATTGGCCACGCCGTGTTGCCAGGACACGGAGTGAGCAGCGTCTGCCAGTCACAGCCAGACCACAGGGGTTACGTGACCTGCGTGCTGAGGCTGCGGTCAGCCTTTGTTACGCTCTCAGATGAATTTTTTTTTGTAGCTGAAAAAGCCGTGTGAAATTATTTTTTGCTTCATATCTAAAAATAAAGTTTTCCTCATTAACCCCAAGTGCACTGACTTATTTGGGGAGTGCTGTTTTGTGAACCCTTCTACTTCTCATGTTTTGGGTGGTGTCTATATTTTAACCATTTCCCAAATCATTAAGATCTGTGCTTTTAGTGTCTTGGGCAGGCTAAAAATATAAAGGAGAAAAGAACCGAACTCATCAGTTGGGATGCATTTTAATAGTTCTAGCAAAAGACTCTTTTTGAAGTTGGATTTTAGTTATAACTTGAAATGTGAGTTTTATTTTGCCACCCTCGTTGATAACCACGAGTCGCCAGCTATGACATTTCAATAATGTCAGGCAAATTTGTGGGAAAGACAGTTTTAAATTCTTAGTCATTCCTCTGCCTCACCACTCCCCATGCTGAAAATCTGGGAAACGACTTACTCTGTTTCTCACTGGCCGGAAGGGAAAGTTGCGCTGCCGTTTTCGAGCTAGCGCGTAGCTGACGCTGCCGTTTTCGAGCTAGTGCGTAGCTGACGCTGCGAGGCTCAGCAGCAGGACCAGCGGCGAAGAACCCTCTTCGCCAGCCACCGCCGTGCTTTCGTGCCATCTCCCACTGGCTCTTGCTCTGCGCTGTCACCGGTTATGCACCCCGGGCCGCGGCGGTGGAAACTCTTCACCCAGTGTGTTCCGGCACCCCCCGCTGTCCTGCTGTCCTTCCTGCTTGGCCTGTAAAATGATCACACTTTTATGTGTCCAGCTATTTCCAGGTGTGTCCCTTTGTCTTAAATGAAACTTTGCTCTTCCCCCAAACCTGCATGTCGGGGCAAACTTCTGAGGGGCCACCCCTGGGTCACTGGGTGGAGGGCGCCACTCCCAGACTGTCGCACTCTCACCGTCTCCACCGCTGCTTCTGCGCGACTGGCTGGGTCTGCAGCGTTTTCTCTCTCCGCCTCCAGGATACTTCTGTCTGTAACACCTGGGTTATCTTTTCCTCCTCTTCTTCTGCCGTCAACAACCTCAAAATCTGTACCATCGGCTCATTCGAGACTTGGTCTTTCCTTTATGAAAGGTGACTCACTTGTCACCTCAGACCACAATTGCAGGGCATATTGGGGCTTGTTGGTGTTTGGAGCTCCAGGGTCCCGACCCTTGTGCTGACTGTATTTCTGTTAATACCTTCTCGTTCTACTGTCTTAATTCATAAATCTGTGCTCGCTGGTCCCAGCTCTCCCAGCCAACTTTTGGCTGTTCAGCCAAGACCGAGTGATCAGTCATTTCAAAGCTACCTGTGCTTGGCACTGCCCAAACTGTCGTGGGTGACAGGTAAGGGATCAGTACAATTTAACCCCTGCTTATAAGGAGTTTACAGTCCAGTAATGATAGACTCATACCCGAGTTTGGTATATTTGGATGATGCCTCATTATCCGTAAAATCAGTCATGAGATTTTCTTCCATAGAAGAGTCACTGCAGTCACTTGCCACCTGTCTGTAATTTAGGCCAGGAACCTCTGCTTGGGACGAACTCCTGTTGGAGGAAGCTCCTGACTTGAATGCTGCCCCCATCAAAGAGCTTGCGTTGAGTGAGTGGTTTAACGGTGGTATTACCAGCCTTGACTATGTGACAGGTGTACTAGAAAACAGACGCTGATCATTTAGAGGTCTACTGCAACATTAATTTGCTGATACGGAAGATTCTTTCTTTGGAGAACTGTGAATGCACTTGATGTACAGCACTTCTTAGCTGAAGTCATGCTGACTTAACCACCGCTTGCTAAAAGAATTAATCACTTTTATATGCTTGTACTCACGATGGTCCTCGTTTATGTCTTAGTAACCTACACGCAATCTCTGCTCTGCTTTGTTGACAGTTTTCTTTTAGCTTATGTGAGTTAGCTGTTTTCAGGTTTCTCAACACTGTCTGTTAATGGAACTGCGAGAGATGTAGTTTTATAGGTGTGATTTTGTCCCCTGGAGATTAATAGTATTGAAGATCAAAGAATCAGAGTGTTACTGTTGTAGGGAACTGTAGCAGTTATCTTGTCTAACATTGTCATGGTATTAATCAGGGAAATAAGACCAGAGATATTTTTATCTTTTTTTTGTCCATCACAGTTAAGCTGTTTGTGGATCTAAGATACCGTTGTTACCCATGCACCTGCTGTCGGTTCTCAGATGGGATTCTGTGCTAGGTGGAGTACAGAGGAATTATAGAGACCCCTTCATGTCATTTAATTTTTATCAGAAAGGTGCTTGGTGCTTAGAAGTTAAATAAAAAGGTGCTTTGTACCTTACCACAAGGTACAAAATAGAATAAGTGAAACTTTGGACTTAGATTGATATGATTTCACTGGACTTAGTTTGGGATGAGAGTCCTGGCCTAATGAGCCCCAGGGACCTGGTGTGACAAATTCTAGGGGTTGTCTTTCGTTTCGTGATATGCTTATTTTATTTGCTGGAGGGAAGCGAACAGGAAAGTTCAGTTGCTCTGGAGAGTGAAGGAGAATCCATACAGATACATCTATATAAGGAGGAGTGCATATGTATAGTGCATATTTTATATATATTATATATATAGTTTATGTGTTTAACGTGTATCGCCTGTTGACGGCAGTCTTTACTGTGAGAAATCACACCCCACTGCGTTATGGTGTTTGTTCAGAGGGAAGGAACTGCTCATTCAGTACCAGTATCACCATGTTGGGCCTTACTTAGTGACCAGTGGCAAACTATTGAAGGCCAGCTGCCACGTGTGTCACGGGGAAGCTCTGCGCTGTGAGCAGAATGAGCTGTCAGCTGTGGCTGGTGGCAGGGCGAGGGCGGCGCGGACAGAGAGGAGGTGGGTGACCAGGAGAGAGCGTCACTGGGGCAGGCACTGCGAGAGGGTGAGAGGACTGACCGGGAAAGGGATTCCACAGGACAGGTCCAGGGGAGGCTGGGCCAGAGACCGCGCCACCACCCTGAGAGGCGCGTGTGCGTCAGAGCACGCGGGCTTTGGTGTCGAGGTCTGCTCTGAGAAGTTTGGTGTGAAGCAGGCGAGGTAGGGCAGTGGCCAAAGGTGGGAGGGTGAACGAGTGATCTTTCTTCTTTAGGGCGGCAGATGCTGCTCACTGAAGTCGAGGCAAAATGCATTGAGTGTCTGTAGCGACGTTTCCTTTTTCTTTGGGGAAGGAAACTAGTTGGTATTTAAGAAATTTTAATCACTAATGTTTTCACAAGATTAAAAACTTTCTTTGAAAAGTTATGGTGAAAACTTATAAAATTTACCACCTTAACCATTTTAAGCACACAATTCAGTAGTTACATACAGCAGTCACACTGCTGTGACACAGAACTCCAGAACTTTCTCGTCTTGCAACACTGAAGCTCTCCACCATTTAAATAAAAACTCTCCTTTTCCACCTCCCCCCAGTCCCTGGTAAACGGGACTATTCTATTTCTATGAATCGGATTCCTTTAGATGCCTCGTAGTAGTGGAATCATACGATGTTTGTCTTTTTGTGACTAGCTCACTACCCTTGCCGTAGCGTCCTCAAGCTTCATCCGTGTTGTAGCATGTGTTGGGATTTCCTTCCTTACAGGGCATCATGTGTCTGTGTGTGTGCCTGTCGCAGGTACGCACCTGTTCCCTTTGTCCACTCATCAGGGATGTCAGGTTGCTTCCACCTTTTGCCCATTCTGAGTGGTGCTGGTACATGATTTGCAAATGTTTTCTTCCGTCCCGTCGGCTGCCTTTCCCCTTTGTTGGTCGTGTTCTTTGATGTACAAAACCTTTTAAGTGTGAGGTATTCCCACTTGTCGGTTTTTGCTTCTGTTGCCTGTGCTTTTGGTGTCATATCCAAGAAATGACTGCCAGATTCAGTCTCATGAAGCTCGTCTCCTGTTTACTTCTAGGAGTTTTACATTTTGGGTCTTACGTTTAGATCCTTAATCCATTTTGAATTAATGTTTATATCTGATGTATGTGGTCCGCCTTCATTCTCTTGCATATGAGTAGCAGGTTTTTCCAGCACCCTTTGTTGAAGAGACAGTCGTTTCCCCATTAAGGAGTCTGGTGCCCTTGTCCAAGATCATTTTACCATGTGGTTCCTGTAGCAACAGTGTGGAGTCTGTCCACTGCAGAATGCGTTTCCATTCCTGCCCGCCTCCTCCCTGCGCGATGCCCTCTGTAGGTGACTGTTTCATTAGTTCCTTCTGTGTCTCTCCAATGCACAATGTCCCCCTTCTTACCCAAAAGTGGCTAACACACTGTATATACTGTTCTGAGCCTTGTTTTTTTTTTTTTTTGTTGTTGTTAGTTAGCAATATTTCTAAAAGCTCTTTTCATATCAGGAGTATCCTTGTTCTTTTTCACAGATGCAGAATATTCCTTTGTGTGGATGAACCATGTTTTAGCCAGTGTCTACTGATAAACTCTCTTTTGTAATTATTAGAAACAGTGCTGCAGTGAATAACTGGAGAGTGTGTCATTTGGTAAGTGGTCAAGTACGTTTGCAGGATGGCATTTCAGAATTGCACTTTGTAAAGCCTGTGCTAATTTATCCTCCCACCAGCAGTATGGAAAAGCACGATTTCGTAGTCGAGTTTTGTTTTTTTTTAACTTTGATCTTCATGGTTTTGTGGCTTGTGTCCAGGGAAGAAGTATTCATATGATGTCATTTTTATTAGTGTGGTGGTAATGTAAGAGCATTTAATGTCTGAACTCAGCACTGGAGAGACAAGTAGAGATTTCGTCGATGGCGTAGAAATACCAGGGGGGCAGCACTAACCGGCCCTTCTCTCCACAGTTTCTATGAACCAGTTTCTATCTAAATGTGTTTTCGGTTGCTTTTTGGTACCTGGAAGTTTGAATATGTGTATCAGAACCTTAACATTGAGAATTGACACTACTAGTCGTGCCAGATTTGTGTTATCTCAACATTTTCTTAAGGTCAGACCCGAGGTCTCACTAACTGATTCACGGACAGCTGTTGTCACGCGGCTAGGGAAGCAGCTTGGTCAGCACCTCACGGACCCACCGCAGCCTGTAGCGTCATCTCACCCAACACTGTTCCCCTGAGACCACCATGAGATTCCCTTTAGAGATGTCTCATATGCTCCCATATCAGTTTTGTACAGCTGCTTTTGCCCTTAAAAGTTTGACATCCGCTGTTTTTCTCCAACAAATGTAGAATTCAGTAAACCTTTTTCTCTTCAGATCACAGGAGGATTTGCTTTATTCGAAGGGAATTAGTTACAGGTACTTTCAAAGAAGCTACTTTCCAGGCCGGGCGCGGTGGCTCACAGCGCCTGTAATCCCAGCACTCTGGGAGGCCGAGTTGGGCGGGTTGTTTGAGCTCAGGAGGTCGAGACCAGCCTGAGCAAGAGCAAGACCCCGTCTCTACTAAGAAAAATAGAAACAAATTATATGGACAACTAAAAATATATAGAAAAAATTAGCCGGGCATGGTGGTGCATGCCTGTAGTCCCAGCTACTCGGGAGGCTGAGGCAGGAGGATCGCTTGAGCCCAGGAGTTTGAGGTTGCTGTGAGCTAGGCTAATGCCATGGCACTCTAGCCCGGGCAAAAGAGTGAGACTCTGTCTCAAAAAAAAAAAAAAGCTGCTTTCCCTTCTTCTTACCCCAAAGCATTCTGAAGCATGAAACTAAATTGGGTGAAAACACAGCTAACAGATCCATTCAGACATACTTGTGCATTTGGGCGTGTGGATGTACACACACATGCCGTGATTCCTCTTGGTAACGAATCCTATTGTCCACGTGAAATCCTGGTCTGGATGACTCACTGCAGTTTCGCCGTGACCCAGAATCAGAAAGAGGGTGGTTTGATGACAACAGCGGAACTGTCACGCTCAGCTTAAAGTTTGAGGATCCCCGTTGCGAAAGTAGTAGATTAAAGCACAGCCAAATCTCGTTCAGGGATGAGGGATTTGTATAGTATGTAGATATAATATTTGTTCTCTTGGCCATTCTGTTAGGGTGCGAGCTAGTGCATGTGGGTTTTGGGAGAGATTTCTCCAGGCAAAGATTAGGATAGAAAGAAGAAAAAGTTTATTTTACTTTTTCCAGATGGGAAAGAGAGGGAGGTAGTGTTGGCAGAGAGAATCAGGCCTCAGGCCTCTGATTTAGGGTGAAGAAGATCCGTGGCCGGATCCCAGGGCCCTGCTGCACCTGCTACGCTCCTCCTTCCCGGCAGATGTCCAAGTCCGGGCGTCGGCAGTTGGCGTCCTGGCCTTGCCTGGAGACGGCGTCATCGCTGGAGACCTGAGATGTGGCTGAGGCCTGGAGCTGGCACCCTGCTGCTCACCCAGGAACTCTGTAAAAAGCAGATTCTCAAAAGCAATTTTAAAAGAGAGAGATTTATATCTCTTTTCAGTCTTTTCAGCCCTTTTCAAAAGTGCAGAACAGAACTCCCGTGGGTGCCTGTTGTCGAGAGAACTCACAGGATTGATCTTTAACTGTTACTGGGGACATTGTGGGATTAGAGATTTCCTGTGTTTTTGGTGCCCTCTCACGTCCATTAGAAATATGTCACTATCGGAGTAATAGTGAATTCACTCCTCTATTCCCAGTTTCTAGTAGTGTTTGCCAGAAGCTTAAATCGACAAACTGTTTTTCTCTATTTTTTTCCCTTTATAGTGCAAGGTTTACAAAGAAAAAGGACACGATAGGTGCTTTTGAAAATACAGGAAGAAGTTTGGACACTACCTTTTAATATTTTTGGTTTGGTACTCGGTGAATCGGTTAAGTTAGTTGATGGGATTGTGCGGCACAGGCGTGGGTTGATGAGAACCTGGGGGCTGCAGACCTGGGCGCCGGAAACACGCACAACACAAAGCCTTCTGCAAACACTGAGGGCCGGGCCGGGACTGGGGCCCGGGATGTCCGTGAGCCGTGTGGCTTGCGGTTTGTGTCAAGCCACGTAAATCGTGTGACTTGCTGTAGGTGATTGTGTGGCGTCTCCAGCTGGAGTGGGGAGATCAGTAAATGCTACAGTCAGATAACATTCGATCAAGATCAGCGGCAGAACAGACTTGGACGGCCAGAGTTCAGAGCGTCAGAAGTGCGTGTTTCCGCGCACGCCATGCGTGCTCAGCCGGTTGTCGGTGCTCCCCGAGGTGCTGGGTCCCTCGAGGAGTGTTACGAGCCACGGTCTCGTCAGACTGCCTGCCGGTTAGAGCTCAGAGCACTTGAAGAAACGTTCCGTTAATGTGCATAGGGAAAGGCAGGCCCCGAAGTAGACTGACTTACTCCAGATACTGCCAAATAATTGCTTCCATGTTCAGCGATACTTCACACATCTACCACGCCGCTCGCAAAGAGAATTCAACACGGGGTGTCAGCACTAGATGCCGGAACCAGAGGGTTTTTCTGCAGAGGTAGGATTGTGCCAGTAGAAGGTGTCCGAGTGCTGGAAATACTTAATGATACTTGTTCGTCTGCAATGAGAATTACTTTCAATTTGAAAAATTCTTCTTTCTCTGCTTTTCCTTTAGACTAATCGCTGTAATTGGTGAGAGAGTGGTGTGTGTTTATTTCGATAATAGCTGTGTTATGGTAATTGCTGATTTTTGAAACAATCACCGTTTGTTTTTTAGCAAGTACATTTTTTCTGATGGTTGAGGCAGAGACTAGGATGATACACGTAGTTCACTACCACTGCAGAATTCCTTCTCCCCGTGAAGGCACAGGACGCCAGCAGTGTCCTACTCTGACACAGATTTAAACTTTGTGAAAGAAGCTCAGTCTAAGCTCATGGTAGACATGTATCTGCAGGTGGAAATATTTTTGTGACTGGGTGGTGGGGGGGGAGGTTTATGTAGCTTTTCTTTTGTTCAGTAGCTACTGTGTATTTTCCATTTGGATTTCCAAGTTGCTATATGTATTTTTAAATTTATATGTTTGCCAGCTTTTCATTAAAATGAATTTATTTCTCAATATTTTGGAACTTTTAAAGAGTCTCATTATGCTTTTCTTGTATTCATTCTTTAAGAAACCCGACTATAGAAAAAAGTTTTCTCTTTTCTCTTAGTATATAAAAAAAACTTTTGAAATGATTATTTTATATAAATTTCTTGTAAAGTCAGAAAGTAGCAGATTCATATTTTAGTTGCAGAAGGGACCTTGGCCATGATCCAAGCCCATCAAACATCCACGCGAGGGTTTGAGTACTACCGTGAAGGACTCTTGTGCTGTGAGGACTAGATTTCTCTTAAAAGTGGATATTCAAGTTTATTCTTTAATTTGCTTTTTTTCATATACCAATTTGACTTTTTTCTAATTTGAATTTCTATCAATCACAAATTGATCATTTGTGTTGCTCTTTATTGGTGCATTCCTTTTTAACTGAGAGAATTTATTTTTTAGAGCAGTTTTCGGTTGACAGAAAAATTGAGTGAGAAGTACAGAGCTCTCACTTTCCCCCTCAGTCCCTCGCCCCGCCCACAGTTTCCTCTGTGTGAGTGTGTGTGTGTGTGTGTGTGTATGTGTGAGTGTGCATGAGAGTGTGTGTGAGAGTGTGTATGAGTGTGTGTATGTCCAAGTGTGCGTGAGAGTGTGTATGTGTGAGTGTGCGTGAGAGTGTGTGTGAGTGTGTGAGTGCGCATGAGAGTGTGTTTGAGAGTGTGTGTGTGTGAGTGTGCATGAGAGTGTGTGAGTGTGTATGAGAGTATGTGTGTGTGTGTGAGTGAGAGAAAGAAACAGAGTCTCATTCTAGCGCCCAGGTGGGAGTGCAGTGGCACGACCGTCGCTCACTGCGGTGTTGAACCCCTGGGCTCAAGCGATCCCCTGACCTCAGCCTCGCCAGGAGCTGGGACTGCAGGCATGCGCCACCACACTTGGGTAATTTTTGAATATTTTTTAGAGACAGGAATCTCGCTGTTTTACTTTGGTTAATCTTGAACTCCTGGCCTTGCGTGATCCTCATGGGATCACCCGCATAAGCCGTGAGGCCTGGCTGGTGTCCGTTATTTACGTCTGACATCAGTCTGGCATGTTCGTTACAGCTGATGAGCCGGTACTGATGCGTTATATTAACTACATCTGTGGTTTACAGGAAGGTTTACTCCTTACATCGTGCAGCTATAGGTTTGACAAACGTGTAACGACGTGGACGCACCATTACAGAATAGTCTCGCTGCCCTAAAAATCCCCTATTCATCTCTCCCTGCCTACCTGCAGGAGACCCCTGGCAACACTGCCATGTTTACTGTTTCCGTAGTTTTGCCTCGTCCAGAATGTTCCACATTTGGAATCGTGTAGTATTTAGACTTTTCACGTTGGCTTCTTTGACTTAGCGACGTGCATTTAAGGTTCCCTCGTGTCTCTCCAAGGCTTGATACCTCATTTCTTTCTGTCGCGGGATAATATTCCATTGCATGGTTGTGCCACGGTTTATCCCTTCACCACTTGAAGGAATCGGGGTTGCCTCACAGTTGTAGCAGGTGTGAATGAAGCTGTTGTAAGCATTTGTGTGCGGGTTTCTGTGTGGCCACAGGTTTTCAGTTCATTTGAGTAAATACCAAGGAGTGCAGTTGCTGGGTTGTGTGGTAAGACCGTGTTTGATTTGGGAAGGAAACTGCCAGACTATTTTCCTGCCAGCAGAGACTGGGAGTTCCTGTTGCTCCGTGTCTTTGCGAGTGTTTGACGTGGTCGGTGTTTTGGATTTTACCTGTGGTACCCGCCCCCCCCCATGACTTACCGTGCGGTTCTCCAAGGACATGCGATGGAGAGCATCTTTCATGTGCTCATTCGCCCCCCGTAGGATACGTCTTCTTGGGCGAAGTGTCTGTTCAGATCTTTTCACCTATTATTAAATTGGGTGGTTTATTTTCTTATTGTTGAGTTTAAGGGTTCTTTGTATATTTTGGATAACTATCCTTTATTAAGCATGTGTTTTGCAAAGATTTCTCCAGGCTGTGGTTTATCTTTTCATTTCTTTAAGAGTTTCCTTTGCAGAGCAGAAGAGTTTAATTTTAATGAAGTTGAACTTATCCGTTTTTTCTTTCCTGGATTATGCTTTCGTTCTTGTATCTGAAAAGTCATTGCCAAACCCAGGGTCAGTTAGGTTTTCTCCTACATCGTCTTCTAGGAGTTAAGTTTTGTGTTTTACATTTGGGTCTGTGATCCATTTTGAGTTCATTTTTGTGAAAGGCGTAAAGTCTGTCTAGATTTAATTTTTGAAATGTGGATGTCTAGTTCTGACATCGTTTGTTGAAAAACTACCCTTTCCATGTTGAGCTGCCTTTGCTTTTTGTCAAAGATCAGTTGGCTGTATTTGTGTGCGTCTGCTTGTGGCTCTGTTCTGTCACCCTGACCCGCGGTCATCCAGCATCCGAGGGGTGGTCCCAGGACCCCTCCCGGATACCCACATCCACGGATGCTCAAGTCCCCTCTGTAAAATGGAGCAGTATTTCCATAGAACCTGCACAATCCTCCCACGTACTTTAAATCATCTCTGGATTACTTACACTACCTAATGCAGTGTACATGCTATGTAAACAGTTATTACATTGTATTTTTATTGTTGTGTTGGGGTTTTTTTTTTCCACTAGTATTTTTTATATGAGGTTGGTTGAATTCCCTGGTTGTTTGAGTCCACGAATGTGAAACCCATGGATACAGAGGTCTGACTGTATTTGTCATTTTCATTATTTTTCATTTTAATCTTCATTTTCATATTTATTTGAATGCAATACCTTGCTTAACCAAGACTTTAAGTTTCAAAAAATTGTGTGTCAGTTGGGTTTTTGTAAATCCAATCATTTTATAATGACCCTTATTATTATTTTTAAAGTCATCTTGCAATGCCCCTTTTGTAAAGTGAATAGCTGTTAATGAAGTTTATGAAAATGCAGATTTTATTTTTTAAATGTTTCTGAAGGGGAAGCCAGTTATTCCTTTTTATGGTATGTTGAAATACATTTTTAAAATGACTCTTTTAGTTCACTTAGAAAAGCCTTTAAAAAAAACACAAAACAATACAGTTAGAATATGGTTAGTTGTGAAGACCTAGAAGATAACCTAGATTTTCTAGCAAAGTTTACTTTAGACCTTAGGGATCATGGCAAGAGCTCAATTACTGACTCCATACTCTCCACCAGACACACTTCTAGGTCTTCGTAAACCGTTAGTGTCGTATTATTACGTTTGTTATCCTCGTTCTACCGATGGAGAAACCAGGCCTTAGGGAAGCTACGTGATTGACCAAGGTTTCGCAAGTCAGCACGTGGCTGAGCTGGATTTGACCTTGATGTGTCTGACTCCAAAGCCTGAACCAGCACATTTGCTTGTCAGCTCACACTTTAGGGAGAGATGGATTTGCAGAGGAGGTTATTTTGTAAATGATTCGTTCTTTGTGAGTTTTTTAGACATTTAATTATATTAATAAACCTTTTTTTCCCCTTTGGGAGGAGTGGCCATATTTGTGAAATCAAGGAATGCATTTTTTTAGTATTTTAAGAACTATCAACTTTACTAGTTTCTAGAAAGGAATCGAGGTCTAAAATCATATAACTTGATTCCAAATAAACTACTTGGATAGACTTCAGAGCTATATCTATATCGTAAAGCAATTTTGTTTCTTTTTTTAAGATGTTGGTCATATAACATATTCAGATGGACCACCATTTAGGATTTCTTTTTTTTTTTTTTGAGACAGAGTCTCACTCTGTTGCCTGGGCTAGAGTGCCGTGGCGTCAGCCTAGCTCACAGCAACCTCAAACTCCTGGGCTCAAGCGATCCTCCTGCCTCAGCCTCCCGAGTAGCTGGGACTACAGGCATGCGCCACCATGCCCGGCTAATTTTTTCTATATATTTTTAGCTGTCCAATTAATTTCTTTCTATTTTTAGTAGAGACGGGGTCTTGCTCTTGCTCAGGCTGGTCTCGAACTCCTGACTTTGAGCGATCCACCCGCCTCGGCCTCCCAGAGTGCTAGGATTACAGGCATGAGCCACCACGCCAGGCCAGGATTTCTTTAGTTTAATTTTCAAATAAAGCAGAGTTTTCTTCTTTACTCCCTAATGTTTTTGAACCCTCTAATGTTTTATGTAATACATTCAAGTGTGTGAATGTATAACATCACGTTCTTTATCTGATTTAGGTAATAAAAAAGGTTTTACAGACTTAAATACTGGTAGTGTCATTACCGTATAAAGAATAGATGTCTAACTCTGAAATACCACCACACAGAACAGAAGTGATGCAACCAAGTGCTTGTGCATTAAGGCAACTTTCCTCCCTGTTCTGTTTCCTCACTTGGGTACACATAGATCACTCAAGATATTTTCCCCGAGTGTCTCCGAATTTGTTCCAGTTTGTCTTGTTAGTTCTTGCCTAGAGGAAGTATAGTTGGTTTTCTCATTCTTAAGTTAGATAAGTTAAGAAAAACCTCTTCTTTTTTAAACAGTTTGAAGCTGTGATGATGGAACGTTGGTGTTAATGGGTTTTCTTTCTAACCCTCACACAGAGCAACATTTTGCAGACGTCGTACTTAGTGAAGAATTTCTCAACCTTGGCATTGAACAAGTCTGCAGCTTAATCTCAAGTGACAAACTGACCATTTCCTCAGAAGAGAAGGTGGGTGCGTTTTCCTTTCTCAGTGTGCAGTGACGGAGGACGTTTCCGTTCTTTATTTCACCTCGTTTTGTGACTTGTGGTCCTCCAGGTGTAGTGACAGTCGGCGATCTTTGGTCTGGTAGTTAAGAAACTCAGGTAATTGCCTTATTGATTGTCTGTAAATTACTCTGTTTCTTCACTTCTTGGGAGGTTCCCTAAAGTTTTAGATGTTAGAGTTTTGCACGGGGCCTCCACAGCGAGAGCTCGCACACAGTGAACTCTGAAACAGGTTTCTTCCTGCCGCTAGATGCCTGTAAGAACTGTGATCCGAACACAGTGTTTCTCACGGAAGTGATTGCACTGTCTTCTGAGTTGAGAGAAGTTATCCAGGTGGCAAAGTTTTGCTAGTTCTGGACTGAACCTCCTTGACTGTCGTCTTCCTTGTAAATGGGTTCCCTGTGACTCGCACCTCACCCCGTCCCTCCTTCCGTCCCTCCTTGTGGAGCACCGTGCGCCTGCCGCCTGTGCCTGTCCGTCTCTCCCGCGGGGCTGCCTCTGTCGGCCACTGCGCCTTCCATGCACTTGGAGAGAAGATTCTCTCCATGGGCTTTCTTTGGGTGGGTTTTGTAGCTCGTGGGAATCAGGACATAAAAGCTCGTGAAAACACTGTGCTTAGAGGAAATGAAACGTTTATATACATATATATAAATTTATGGGGTACAGTGCAGTTTTGTTACATGAGTAGATTGAGTAGTGGTCAAGTCAGGGCTTTTAGGGTATCTGTCACCCAAGTAATGTACATCGTACCCACTGAGTAAGTTTTCATTGTTCACCCCACCACCCTTCCGAATCTCCACTGTCCATCATTCCACTCTCCATGTCCACGTGTACATGCTATTTAGCTCCCACATATGAGTGGGAACATGTGATATTTGTCTGTGTCTGGCTTATGTCACTCAAGAAAATGCCCTCAAGTTCTATCCACGTGGCTGCAAAAGACATGACTTCATTTTCTTATGGTTGAATTATTCCATCGTCTACATACCACGTTTTATGCAGTGCTCTGTTGGGGGACACTCACGTTGATTCCATGTCTTTGCTGTTGTGAATAGTGCTGTGTAAACATGTGAGTACAGGTATCTTTTTGATATATTGGTTTATTTTCCATTGGGTTGACACTCAGTAGTGGGATTGTTGGATTGTATGGTAGTTCCATTTTTAGTTTTTTGAGAAATCTCCATACCATTTTCCATAGCAGCTGTACTGATTTACGTTCCCACCAGCAGTGTGTAAGAATTTCCTTTTCTCCACACCCTCGCCAGCATCCGTTATTTTTTGTCTTTTTAACAATGGCCATTCTGACTGGCACAGGATGATATCTCATTGTGGTTTTAATTTGCATTTCTCTGATGATTAATCATATTGAGCATTTTTTCATATATCTGTTGGCCATTTTTATGTCGTCTTTTGAAAAATGTCTATTCATATCCTTCTCTCACTTTTTAATGGGATTATTTATTTTTTGTCGTTGAGTTGTTAGAATTCCTTGTGTATTCTGGATGTTAGTCTCCTGTTGGATGAATAGTTTGCGGATATTTTCTCTCATTCTGCAGGCAGTCTGTTCACTCTGCTGATTATTTCTTTTGCTACGCAGAAGCTTTTTAGTCTAATTAAGTCCCAGCTGTCTACTTTTGTTTTTGTTGCCTTGCTTTTGAGGTCTTAGTCATGAATTCTTTGCCTAGACCAATGTCCCAAAGAGTTTTCCCTAGGTTTCTTCTAGAATTTTCATAGTTTCAGGTTTTGTGTTTAAGTCTTTAGTCCACTTTGAGTTGGTGTTTGCGTGTGGCGAGAGACAGTGGTCCGGTTCCATTCTTCAGCTTGTGGCATTCCAGTTTTCCGGCACCAAGAAGGGACCTTGAGTTTCTCCTTTGTGTGCTTTGCGTTTAGAGTTACATTAACTCTGATTTTGTTTCTCAAGGGTATTCATTCCACCTGGGGGTAAAAAGACACATTTGCTCGATTGCTCACGTGTGAGAAAACGTGTGGCGGTGTTTGTGGGATGTGTAACTATCGCACTCTAGAAACGCTTAGGAGGACATGACAATTCACATTTAATAGACAAGTGTTGAGTGCCTGCCACACACCATGCACTGTCCTGGGGTCCTAGGTGGAAGAAGATTAACAAAATAACATTCTTTACTCTCCCCTTGTGGGACAGCCAGGAGGGCCAACGGTGACAGAATGCTGCAAAGAGTGCCACAGAAGCTTTCAGTGTTGTGGGAGGAGGATAGGGATGGTAGTTCAGCTCGGTTCAGATGTGTGATCTGGTCTTTAAAAATGTGTGAGTTTGCCAGGGAAATGGGAGGGGCATTCCGGGTAGAGGGAAGAGAATATACAAATATAAAGAGATGGGAAAGAATGATTGTATTCAATTTGTTCAGGTGGTTTGGAGTCTAGAATATGGGAAAATCGTGGAAGATAAAATGGGAAGATGACATAATAAAATATCTTCTCAGCAATGTTAAAGAAAATTAACTTCATTGTAGGGATGAAAACCTCTAAAATCTGCATTACAGACATATCCTGAGGGCTGTTCTGTTTTTTTTTTTTTTTTTTACCGTCTAACAAGCCACTCCAAAATGTAGTGTCATAAACAATAACCATTTTATTATGCTCGGAATTCTGTGGTCAGCGGGGCTCCCTGGAGCAGCTTGTCTCTGCTCCTCAGTGTCTGAGGCTTCGGCTGGGGTGCCCCAGTGGCTGGAGGTACCTGGCACGATTCTGCTGGAGCCGCAGATCCAGGGCTTGAGTTCTGCCCATGGCATCTTGTGCGTCTGGAGGTCCAGGGTGGCTTCTTCACTCACTCGTCTGGCTCCTGGGCTGGGGGTTCACTGGTCTGTCCGCTTCTCTCTCTTTCTCAATTTCCATCCTTTCCCTTCCCTCCCTTCTCTGTAGCTTGCTTGGGTTTCTCATAATCTCAAGTAATCAGACTTCTTCCATGACGTTTAGCTTGCCCCAAAAGATTATTTCAGGAGATTGGGGTAAAGGCTGCAAGGCTTCTCACGACCCAGCCACAGAAGTCGCTTCCCCGGCTCTCTGTCGGTTGCACGGGGCAGCGTGAGGGTGTGGATCTTGGGAGATGTGGTTTATTAGGGGCCAGCTTTGGAGTCGACTTCCTTCGTGGTGATGTGCAGAGTGGACCAAATCCAGATAGGGGGATGCTGAAGTCATGCCGGTGAGCAGTAGGATCTGACGTACGGCGGGAGAAGCAGGAGTGGAGAGAAGACAGAACAAAATAGTGGGTCGAATGGGCAGAGTGCAGACTGCCTTGTTCACTCTCTCCCGCACCTGGCACACAGACGTGCTCGGTGAATACTTGACAGAATGAATTAAAGAGGGGTGTTGAGTGTTCTTGCTCTCTCCCTGTATCAAAATAACCTGTTTCCATTGCCAGTAATCCATTTGCATATTATCAAACATTTTCTATAACTCTGACCTCAAATGCAGGGAAAATGTTAAAGATTATCAGGTGGTATATTTTCTTCCTCCAGCATGAAAGGAAATTATCTGGACAGATACTGTCTTCATATTAGCTTATTAGCTTTCTCATAGGTATATGTTGTAAGTAGTAATGCCCTTATCATGTAGTTTGTAAAAAATTTCAAAGTATTACATTTTAATATGTTCCATTGTGACAGAACAGAATTAATCTATTCTGCAGACCCTTGATTTATAAGTGTATGGTCCAACATTTATTTGTAAATCTAAAGAAAAAGCCAAACATGAATTATTTATAAGAGTACATGATTTTCATTCCAGCATAGCACTTTGCTTTATTATTTTAGATGCTTCCTTCAAAGGGACGTAAGATTTAAATGTAGGTGGGTAGAACTAAATTCAATTTGGAAAGGTTATCTGTGGTGAAATAGTTCATATATCATCAAAATTATCATAGCTGTCATTCCAGTTCAGGAAGATTAGGTGGTAATGTACTTGGTAAAACGCTTAGTAAATACCAAATGAAAAGTACTTACTAACTATGCAGAAATACTAAAAGTACTTACTAATATCATATAAAAACAAAAAAGAAAGAAATGGAGCGAATGGCTTTGTAAGTACATTGTAAGTCAGGATTTTGGAAAAACTCGAGCCGTGGATGAGACTTGGAGGTATTAGTGAGAGGTGCATGTGGAACGCAGTCTCATGTTTTATCTGGATGCCCTGGCACGCAACTCATTGCTGACTTTTCCTCTCCGTGCTCCCCGCAAGGTGTTCGAGGCAGTCATCGCGTGGGTGAGCCACGACAAGGACGTGCGGCAGGAGTTCATGGCTCGGCTGATGGAACACGTGCGGTTGCCGCTGCTTCCTCGCGAGTACCTGGTCCAGGTGAGTGCTCGTGCGGAGCATACGGGTGCATGCAGCGGCGCGTCACTGCCTGGCCCCACGCGGATCCTCGGCACGCAGTGATGAGGGATACGGGGCCCGGGTCCGGGGAGCGTGGCACGGAGGACGGTGAAGGCGTCTGTCTGTGGAGCTGCCGTCTCTCAGACCGCCCCACTCACAGGAGTTGGCTGTCCTGCCCTCGAGTGTCGAGGCCGCCGTGGTCGCTGACGTGCGTGCGGTAGCGGTACCTGAGGCTCCGGGTCACTGCTCTGTGGCTTCTCTGCTGCTCTCTTCCTTCGACAGCCTCTTGCGATTCTCCTGCAGAAATGGAATTTTGAGGTTTGACCCAAATACTGTTTAATTTTACTTCATAATTTAATAGTGGCACACGCTTGATTTTTGTCTTTATTTCTAAGCAGAGGAAAAACACGTTATTTGAAATAAATAGGAACAAATGATTGTTTAGTAGTCCCTGAACAAGTTTAAATTTACTCTTTTATTATTAGCATCCTGCTAGGAACATTTCAGCATTTTCTTAATAATTGAAACCATCGAAAGAAACATTTCTTTAAGAGATTGGATCTGAACGTTTTAGGGTTTCTGGAAACCTCATTATTTGTTGGGATCTGTATGATCATTAGTCCTCTGTTAAGAAAATAAACTGGAAAAAAAACAAAACGGTGTCCTGCATTTGAAGTCGGGTATCACCAGTGTGAGATTCGTTTGTGGTGTAGGCAGTTGCTCTAAAGAATTCTGACGCTCTTTTCTGGGTACTTTACCTGCCTCTTGTGCTTGAAGAAGGTATTGTTAACTTGCTAGGAGTGCCTGCCCCGCCTGAAGGAGTCATCACCTACATTTTGTTTCTAGGGGTTTTTTTTACTATTTGGCTTGGTGTTTAAAGATAAGAAATAGGTGAATATAATATTATTTAAAGAGTTTATCATATCCTACAGCTGACATCAAACTTAATCATTTTTCATTGCAGTTCTTCTCTTTATTGCCGACATAAAGTTTTCTCTGCAGGCCGGATACCGGAGCATTTTTTGGTTTCATTTGTTTTTCTCTTAGTCATATTTATGAACTTTGCTCTTTACTTTTAGACTAAACTAGAGAGGATAGTGACTGCTTTTTTCCTCTTCTTCACTTCCGTTTTTTGGGCAGTCTCATAATGAAATAGCTGTCGCTGCACGGGGTGTGTCTGATCTCTTGCAGAGGGTGGAGGAGGAAGCCTTGGTCAAGAACAGCAGTGCTTGCAAAGACTACCTCATCGAGGCCATGAAGTACCACCTGCTGCCGACGGAGCAGCGGGTGCTGATGAAGAGCGTCCGGACCCGGCTGAGGACACCCATGAACCTTCCCAAGGTAGGACCCGTTATTCTCACTTGCTGTTACCTCCTCCGAAAGGCCCCTAGTGAAGCTAGCGGTTAATGTCTTTGCTCCTCTGAATTTCCGTGTTTTATTGTTTCAGTTTTCCTGCAGCAGGAAAGGTTCCTGAGAGTGCATTGTGGTCTGCACGGTTCAGTCTCTGCTGGCCTTGCGTGTTGACAGTGGGGCCGTGTGATTGGTTTCTAGATCATTATGGGCTGCACGAGGTCACCCTCTGGGGCAGGAGACAACTGGCTCTTGTGCCCCGAGTTCCATCAGCGCTAGTGACAGTTCAGAAGGCTCTAGCTGTAGCAGAGAGAGGAAAATCAGACCAGGAGAAAGGCTTCTCCGAGCGCCAGGTGTTTACGTAGTGAACAGAACTGCGCAGCAGAACCAGGATGATAAAACGGTGGCTCAGTGGGTGTCCTTTCTGCGCCCCGTCCTGCACGTGCCGCTCGGTGGGTCCCCACACGTCACATGTGGCGTTTCAGTGTCGATGTTTCACGTCTTCCCCTATCTTCGCTGTTTGTGCTTTCCTGTGCGAAAGTTTATATTCTACCTTCATCTTTTCAGTTGTGTTTTACTGATTTAGTTTTCCTTACAAAATAACCCCTCATTTTTGTCTCTCTGTTTGCAGTTCCTTCTGTTCTGTTTGCATCTTTACAATGCCAGAAGACCAACACTTTAGGTACCATTTTGTGTGTGGTCTAATCAGAATGATCTGTAATATAATGCTTTAATTTATGCATTTATCTTTAGCTCTTGTGCGAGTTTGGAGCAATGCTGTATTAAGAAATAATAAACTGTTATCCATTCTTATAACATCTTTAGTTACTACTCTGTCTTTTCTATTGAATTATGTCTTTTAAATTCTTTCACATCAATGCTTCTATCTAATGTTTTCTAGTTTTGTTTGTGGAGTCTACATTTTTAATTGCATCAAATCTTTATTGGTATTGTTTTCTGATTTGCCCAGTGTTAACAGTAGTTCTCAGTGTAGAACTAACTGCAGATTCTGCCAGTGTGCTGTTTTCTCATTTTTCTAGATCATTAGTAAATATTTTAATTTAAAATGGACCCTAACACTCTCCCTGGTAACACCGCATTAGAGATACCCACCCACTGACACTGACATTTGCGGAGAGTTTCAGTCTTTGTGATTATGTTTATTATCTAAGCCAAAAATGTATAACTTGGCATGTGACATCCAGTGAGACTGAGCGTTAAATGAATTCAGATTTGGCATGAGGTTTCTGAACTGCATCTGTCTCTCCAGGCCCTGGGTCAGGAGCCCTCTGGGAAGCTTTCCCTTCCGATCGGCATTAGCAGTCGGTGTCTGCACTGATCACTTAGCCTTGTGATCACGGCTCATTTCGTGTTGTTCTTGAGTTGCCTCCGGATTTCCTCTCCTCGTTGGGATCTGTGAGCTCTGGGGGTTGGAGACGTGGCTCGTGCTTATGTGTAGCACCTGGCAGGGGCCGCACAGGTGCAGACGGTCGGCACTTAGCGGATAGTTGTTGGCCTGAGTCAAAGATGTTTATAGACCTCGTTGGTTCTCAGCAGCAGACTGTTGCGGTTTCCAGCGTCTCTATTGTCTGCCCTGCTGGGTTGTTGATTGGTGGGCATCAAGGGAGGTCTCTGCACGGGAGATCCAGGAGTGTGTGCTCAGCTGTGAGCTCCAACGCAGTTACTCCTCCTTTTTTGATAGTTTTTTTCTTCTTCCATCTTGCTTTTAATACCTTACTGTTCTTTTCACCTCACCTGCCCAGTCACACGTGTTTCATTTCTGTCTGCTCCCCTGGATTACGGCGGTCTGATGCCTGGTCGTTGCGAAACACTACGCCACACTGCCGCGTTGCCAGTGCCGACTGCCTGCTGTTTTTGGGCTTAAATATCGCTTTTGCTTGAGGGATCAGAAACTCATTTTAGTTTCTGAAATCCTTATTTTTGAATAAATGTGCTAGATGATAGAATTGTAGCTCTAACACGTGCCCCCTTTCTCGATGTTTATTGAGGGTTGGTCAGCTGGTTGTGTCTCCCCAGCTCACCGTACGTCTTCATCCCAACACCCCCCACGCCACTGTCTCTGTAGGACATTTAAAATCCCTGAACACGTAACAGTCGTTTGTTCACGAACACACGTTTCTGCCCTTGCAGTTGATGGTGGTGGTCGGGGGCCAGGCGCCGAAGGCCATCCGGAGCGTGGAGTGCTACGACTTCAAGGAAGAGAGGTGGCACCAGGTGGCAGAGCTGCCCTCCAGGAGGTGCAGGGCAGGTGAGCACCACGCCACATTCCTACTGCCGGGAGCCGGGAGCTTCCCTCCCAAGTCTCATTGTGTAACTAGAATAATCTCTGTAGAAAAGCCCTGATTAAAACAGCCATGTGGTTAAACAGTGATTCGGGGCTCACATCACTCACGTAAGACAGGGACGGGGACAGCTGCTCTGTCTTCGTCTTCACGCGTCTGTCGGGTTCCTGTCGGGTTCCGTAGTGAGGGGTGGAGGAGCTGGCACTTTGGTGGTGTTTCCTCGTTGCCTCTGCTCCAGTGTCGGGAGGGGAATTCTTTAGGTTGGGACCCTTAGTGTCAGGAGACGCCTGACTCAGCGGTAAGTCTCAGCTGCCTTCGTCCAGGCATCTGTTCTACAAGCATTTGCTGATACAGACAATCATTGAACCAAAAATGCAACCAGAGGAGGCCATTGCACACTCTGATGATCCTTCCTGAGACTTAAACTTGGATCTGTAGTTTCTGTCTCCCATAGCAACGTGAGTTCCAAATGGAATGGAATGTTTCTGTGACGGTAGCTCTTTAAAAGTACATCTTGGAGGCCAGGCGCGGTGGCTCACGCCTGTAATCCTAGCACTCTGGGAGGCCGAGGCAGGCGGATTGTTTGAGCTCAGGAGTTCGAAACCAGCCTGAGCAAGAGCAAGACCCCGTCTCTACTACAAATAGAAAGAAATTAATTGGACAACTAAAAATATATAGAAAAAACTAGCCGGGCATGGTGGCACATGCCTGTAGTCCCAGCTACTCGGGAGGCTGAGGCAGTAGGATCGCTTGAGCCCAGGAGTTTGAGGTTGCTGTGAGCTAGGATGACGCCATGGCACTCTAGCCCAGGCAACATAGTGAGACTCTGTCTCAAAAAAAAAAAAAGTACATCTTGGAGATTGTTACGTGTCAGCATATTCAGAGTTACCTCCTTCTTTAAAAATTGTCTAGTATTTTACTTTGGTCTGAATGGTAGTGTGATTTTGCTTGTTTTTAATTGAACATTAAAATTGTTTTTAATCTTATGTTATAGATAGTGCTATAGTGAGTTCCTCATTCATACATCATCGTGTACATGTGCTAGTATATTTTGGTAGGATAAACTCTAGAACTGGAATTACAGACTCAGAGGGTATCCTGAGGATGTACTAGTTGTTATTTTTACTAACGGTAAATAAAATATGACGGGGCCAGTTTCCCTACGCTCCTGACAACACTTTGTAGTCAGATGTTTTGAGCTTCGCCAGTCTGGTGGGTGAAAAATGATATCTCCTGTTAATTTTTACTTCTGTAATTATGAGAGAGTTAATTCTCTCTGGATTGTCACTTTGTTGTTTTTGCCATTTTTATTAAATTGTTTTAGTGATTTCACCGAGAAAGTAGCCTTCATCATGTGGTCTGGCACGTGGGGTGTGTGTGTGTGTGTTAATTTATCTTTTGACTTGTGCCATTTTTGCCATGTAAAAACTTTACTTTTTACGTAGTCCTGTATACCAGAGTCTGTGTCTTTGGACTCAGAGATTTGTTTTTTGCGTAGAAAAGCCATACTCCAAAATTATCTATGCGTGTGTGTGTGTACTTACTCAGCATGTTTTTTAAGTATTTTATGCTGAAATAATTTTACCTACAGAATAATAGAACAAAGAATTCTGGTGTACTCTTTCCCAGCATTAACATCTTACGTACTGTGATAAGATCAAAACCTAGAAGTAGCCCTGGGCGTTGCTATGAACTGAACTTCTCTCAGATTCCACTGACCCCGACTCTGTTTCAGGTCTCACTTTGTGTTTCGTTGTCTTGTCTTCTTGGTTTCTTCTGGTCTGCGACGGTTCCTCAGTCTTCCCTAACCTTTTACGTCCTTGATTCTTTTGAAGAGAACGGGTCATATATTTTGAAGAATGTCCCTCAATTTGGATTTGTCTGATGATTTCTTATGATTAGATTGAGTTATTATGATTATTTTTTTGTGACGTTAACCGTGATCACTTGGGTGAGGTAGTATCTGCCAGGTTTCTTTCCTATAACAAAATTATATTTTAAAAACATGAATTTTTTAGTACCTTTACAATTTCATTTTTTATATTCGTATCTAAAACATCTGGGTATATTTGGGTATAAGAAATAAGGTGTGGATTTTTTTTAATGGCTAGCTAATCGCCCTGACTAATCTACCCCGTCTCCACTCATTCGAAATGGTGCCTGTATCATAGACTAAATTTCTACATTTACATACTTTTGTTCTAAATTTTCTGTTCTCTTTTGTTGACTTGTTTTGCCCATCCAAACATCAGGACAAAGCAGTTTGGATTACTGCGCTCTGGAATATGTTTCATATGTGACGGGACTAGTGTTGTCTTCTGTGTCCTTCAGTAGATTTTTAACATTCTCTTTATATGGTTTTGTATGTTTCTTGACAGATTTATTCTTGGGTATTTTATCTTTATTGTTACTTTTAGAAACGGAATCTTGCATGCTGTTCACTAACTGGTTTCTCAGTTCCTGTCTGGTTGCTGGTACGGTTCCTTTTCATTGCACTGTAAACCACTGGACTACATTTATTCCGGAATCTCCCGTTTGCTCGTTGGGTAACTGCGGATAGATTTCACCTGCTTTGTGCCCCCTCCCCTCTACCCCGTTCAGAGTAAGAGCAGATACCCTTTGACTGTGTCATCATGGCCAAACTCTAACAAACTGTGTCATTAAACTTCTCGGCACTTTGATTTCCTGGTAACTTTGAGTTATCACGTTTCGTTTACTTTCGTGTCCTCTCCACCTCTGCAGAGCCTTGGGGGTACCTCGTAGATTGATTCCTTTATTTACTTCTCCCCTGCTACTTGAAATACCCTAAAATTTGGCAAGCATACTATGCAGCCTCTAAGAGGTGGTAAAATTGGGGTTTTTGTTTGTAGAGAAAGGAAAATGAAAATGGCAATGGCTCAAATTCCCGCAGTGGACATTCCCTGCTGTTGCTTACGATGCAAGATTTTTTATGCTGAAATACGCTGTCTGCTCGGTTGCTGCTCACTGGCCCCCTGGCCCTCCGGGGGCTCCGCCACAGTCCCTGCCAGCAGGAGGCCAAGTGAGCATCGGCATTTGAGCTGTGCGGGGTCTGCTGCCGTGTGGAGGCTGCACTCCTGTGTGTTGCAGGGAGCGGGGAAGTGAGGCGCCAAAGGGTGAGACAGTGGGGAGCGGGAGCAGCCTTGGCCTGGCGCACAACATAAAACGTTGAGCTGGTCAAACAGAGATTCAGAACTGACTGGGAGGCGGGTTGCTGCCCGCGAGCAGGCGCGGTTACACGAGTGTCACAGCATTAAGGATGGTAGAAGTTTTAACAGTTTGAAGCAGTGATCCTGCAGGTGTGTCATGTGGATGTTATTTTCTAAAGGGGGTCAGGAGCTAGAGGTGATCCGGAAGCCTCAGTGAATGTGGAACTTGGGGCTCGAAAGCAGAGGCAGAGTGGGCGGCGAGCGGCACTTTGCAGATTTAAACGTCACGCAGGTCAGAGCAGTGAGAAGAGGGTTGAAAGCCTCAGTCTGGCAACTGAGTTCCTCCACCCAGGGATCTGCTAACGTCTCTTTAGCCCAGGGGTCAGCAGACTTTCTCCTAAAGGACCAGAAAGTATTTTAGGCTTTGTGGGTGATGTGGTCTCTGTTACAGCTAGTCAGCTGCTGCTGTGGTGCAGAAGCAGCCACGTGTAAATAAATGGGTGTGGGCCGGGCGCGGTGGCTCAACCACCCGAATCCCAGCACTCTGGGAGGCCGAGGTGGGAGGATCACTCGAGGTCAGGAGTCCGAGACCAGCCTGAGCAAGAGTGAGACCCGTCTCTACTAAAAATAGAAAAAATTAGCTGGACAACTAAAATAGAAACAAAAAATTAGCCAGGTGTGGTGGTGCACCTGCAGTCCCAGCTACTTGGGAGGCTGAGGCAGGAGGATCGCTTGAGCCCAGGAGTTTGAGGTTGCTGTGAGCTAGGCTACCCCACAGCACTCTAGCCCGGGCAACAGAGTCAGACTCTATCTCAAAAAAAAAAACAACTGTGGGATTGTGTTCCAATAAAACTTTCATTTATGGATGCTGAAATTTGAATTCCATGTAACTTTTCGCATGTCATGAAATATTCTTCTTTTGGTTCTTTTTCAGCCATTTAGAAATGTGAAAACCATTTCTAGCTATTCCTACAAAAATAGTTGGTGAGCCACATTTAGCCTGGAGGCTGTAATTTGCCGACCCCTGATTTAGCCCACTAATGTGATAAACTAGAAGCACGTTATGAAACGAGTCATAAGCATATAGAGTTTCACTTGAGAAACATCCATCGAAGATCCAAAATTGAAAGCCATGGGACATGTGTATTGGTTCAGTAGTTAGAAAATAATTATTTAAGTCTGTAAATATTTGAAAAAGCCAAGACTTGAAATGGTACCTTAGCTCATGCCGTAGCATTTTTTAATACCCTTAGAAAGGAAGACAATTTAGTGATTATGTATTCTTACAGATAAATAGCATTTTAGGACCTAGTTGATTGATCAGATCCCCCTAAGAGTAGTACCTTGTTCTGACGGTAGCTGGGGCCTGGCTGCGCGGAGTCCTTAGAGGTGGTAGTCGAGTATCGATCGTTAAGTGCTGTATCCTTTTGTAGGGATGGTCTACATGGCTGGGCTTGTTTTTGCTGTTGGTGGCTTTAATGGCTCGTTAAGGGTCCGCACCGTGGATTCCTACGACCCCGTGAAGGACCAGTGGACCAGCGTCGCCAACATGCGAGACCGGAGAAGCACTCTGGGCGCCGCAGTGCTGAATGGGTTGTTGTACGCCGTGGGAGGCTTTGATGGGAGCACAGGTAACTGACTTCCCCTTCATCTGTTCTGCGTTGCTGTTGGAATTAACACAGCGACCGGTTTTACGGAACAAGTTGTGGCAAAATCAGGACACATTTGAGTGTTTCAATAGATAGTATATTTAAAGATAAATTTAAAAACTACACCAAGAGTTTCTTTAAATGATGTGTAAGTGCTAAGTATATAAATCTTCTTTCTTACCTGCCAGTGTCAGTCATCTTACCAAGTCTAAAAAGCTTATCAATGTCAGTAGCCCGAGTGAGAGCCCTCTGGAAAACAAGCTGTTCCAGTTTATCACGTAGTTACGTGTTTACATTCCACCACGTTCTTCTTTTAATTTTGGTCCAGTGCCACATACCCGAATCATGTTTCCCTAGTATACACGCATAAAAGAACAGCTGGACTTGTTACGGGGGCTGGTGCAGAGTGTTGCTTCGTTACAGGGTTGTCCTCAGTGGAAGCTTACAACATAAAGTCCAATGAGTGGTTTCATGTCGCTCCGATGAACACCAGGAGGAGCAGTGTCGGCGTGGGCGTCGTCGGAGGTAGGTGCTGACGGCGCTTTCGGGTGAGCCTTTCCAGGTACACGTGGCTTCTTGATTCCTGAGAGTGGTTCGTCCCACAATCTAAACCCTGGTTTTATTAATGGGCAAATCGTCATTGAGAAAAGAAAAGTAGTAATTACTGTAAAATTTCAGTTATCCTCTTTCTATAAATTAACCTGTGTAAAAGGCCCTCTCTCTACTCCTCGCTGCCCTTTTCTCTTTCTCCTTTCTCGCTGTGTGTGTGTATGTGAGTGTGCGTGTGTGTGTGTGTGCATGTGTGTGTGTGAGCGTGCGTGTGTGTGCGTGTGTCTGTGTGTATGTGAGTGTGCGTGTGTGTGAGAGTGTGTGTGTGCGTGTGTATGTGCAAGCGTGCGTGTGTGTCTGAGTGTGTGTATGTGAGTGTGCGTGAGTGTGTATGTGAATGTGTGTGTGTGTGTGTGAACATTTTGTGACCCCAGAAGCAGCCCTGCTGTCCTTGGCCATCGGCTCTGTCCCCCCCAAGCAGCCACTGACAGACTTCCTGTCACTGCGCAGACTTGGTCCTCTGGACATTCCGTGTTAATGAAATCGCGTAGCACGTGATCCTTGGCACATGGTTTCTTTCACTCAGCATGACATTTTCAAGGCTTATCCAGGCTGTAGCATTTATACTTAATAACTTCATGTCTTTTTATTGCCTAATAATACCCACTGCATTCTGGTATTAACTCTTGATTTAACTTTTTTTTTTTCAGCTTACTAAGATAAATGTGATACTTAATTCCATTTTCCAGGATGATGATGTTCATTTATCACATAGTGTTATCTAAGGATGTAATGAGTATACTTTCTGTTCTACCAGATTATTGATGAAAGTGTAAAATTAACATCATAATCTATACCCTGCAGATCTTCATAATATGGTTTAATTACCCCACGTGTCACCATTAGGCAAGGCCTTAGCATAGCTCATAAAAATCAGTAACACTTTAAGGGGAAACTGCTACCAACAAGGAAAATACATTGATATTTTGTGACTTAAAAAGTAGCTTTTGTGTAAACGTGGCTTTCTGTGTGACTCACGCTCAGGTTTGCTCTATGCCGTGGGTGGGTATGACGGAGCCTCCCGCCAGTGCCTGAGCACAGTGGAGTGCTACAACGCCACGGCCAACGAGTGGACCTACATCGCGGAGATGGGCACCAGGCGGAGCGGAGCCGGTAAGTGCGGACCCGGTGAGCAACTGAGGCACAAAAGTGAAGGGAAATGATTAAACAAGTGAAATGATTCGTGGGCGTCTCTATACGTTATCTGAAAATATACTATGTGCTGATTTTAGTGGCATTGCTGAATGTCTTTTGAATCGTGCAGGAAGTGTTAGGTAAAATTTAATTTCTAACTGTTATGTGAAGAGACTTCTCTGTTTCATTTGCATGTTCATATTGTTGACATTCCTTTTAGTTTTTTGTTTTCCCTGGTAATGGGGACCTTGCTTAATAATCAAGTCTTTTTGTATCTATTTCTTGTATATTTTGTGCTTTAATATTGAATTAACTTTTTTGTGGATGTTGTTTTCAAAAGGATTATATTAAAGGACTTTTTTCCTCCCTACGTTTCACCTACATATTATTTTATTTTTGATATGCCTCATTTTTTAGAATAATAGTTCTGTTGAGATCCTTGTTTAATCGTCAATTCTATTCATTTCCATTTCTTAAATTGTAGGCTGTGATATAGGCTTACTTTTGTTACGAATTATAATTTGAAAAGTTCTAGTTAGAAGTGATTTGAGTAAACCCCGGTAAATTGTACATTTCTTGTTCTTCCTGCTCTACCGTAGTTTGGTTGTTGTGTTTTATAGGTGTTGGTGTGTTAAACAACTTACTGTATGCTGTCGGAGGTCACGATGGCCCTTTAGTACGAAAAAGTGTTGAAGTATATGATCCCACCACTAATACATGGAGACAGGTTGCAGATATGAACATGTGCAGAAGAAATGCAGGTATTTGTCTGGTTTTAGATTATAAAATTTATACTGAATTTTATTTAAAGCTGTGCTAATATCACTTTGTATTCCCATTGTTCTTTTACTTATCTGGGTTCCCTGATGGATTTTGAACACTTTTGAGGCAGAAACTTACGTCATAACCCTGCGGAGTGAATGGCTAGCACAGCATCTGAAACAGCTGCTACTTTCTGGTGGTGAGTGTGGGAACCAATCAGGAGCAGAGCCTTCTTTATCTGACGCTTGAATTTGTGCATTCTTACCACAAACGTTTTTGAGTGGTGCCTGCCACGTACCACACACTGGACATCCCAGTTCCTAGGGAATTCAGTCTAGTTGGGTAAATATTTACACTTGGTTAAAAAGCGAATTGATTATCTGAATCTGGAGGGTAAGCCTGAAGGTGTAACCCTTATTTAATACAGTTCTGCGTTTCCAGAAAATGAAAAAAACTAAAACAACAACAAATAATAATTGTAAGAAAGCAGAGGTCTTCAAGATTAGGGAAGTAATGAATTGCTTGGGGAAAAAGATCTATGGAGGGAAATACAAATGGAAAGTAGATTCGGGATAACTTGATAGCTTTCTAGGACTTGCTAATCTTCAAAATACCAATGTCTTCATGCCATTTCCCACAGTCTAGAGCAAGACTCTGATGATTCTAGCACTCGCTGCGCACCAGGGGGTGGTGGTGCAACGCGCACCCCCCAAAATGTTCTCCTTGATTTCCCGTTACTTTGTCCGTGATTCCTAAGGGAGACTAAGCATGCGGGCCTGCAGGGACTGCCAGCAGCAGGGCAGGGTTTGTTATTAATTCTGGGAGAGCGGGCTCCCGTCCCGTCAGTTGCGTTTGGTGAGTTGCTAGAAGCCTCTCAGCTGTGGTCTGTGTCGAGTTAGAAAAGCCATGGTGGTGCACGCGTGCGCCTTCCTGGATTAGGAAGCTCATTTGCGGCTTGAACTTTCGTGATTATTTTCCTAAAGATTGAAATAAACTTATTTTTTCTCTACATATGTTTATTGTTTTCATATCAAAAATTAGCTCATTTCTTTTATCAGAAGAATAAGGAGATAATTTGCATGTAGAGAGCTGTCATTATCCTGGCCTTTGAAAATTTGTGGGAAAGGGTGGGGTTTAGGAAAAAGACTTTTCTGAAGTCTCTGTTGAAAAACTGTTTCATACTTTGATTTGGACAGCAGTTAATTGAGCTTTCTTTATTTGGTGACCATCAGGAAGAAAGGGAAATATGAAAGTTAGTTTTCAGTTTGTTTTTCCTTCTCACATGTATTTATTTTCCACGCAAGTAATAAAACTTAAATAATTTACTTCTATAATTTACAAGACAGTATAATCCTATGGAACATGTAATTTTCAGTTATTTATATACGCTCGTGAAGAGTATTTTAAAATTCCGTATTTCTGATAATCTGAACAAACTTCTGGTAAGATCTATCCCGCCCATCCTTTTTCGTATCCCTCGAGGAAGACCTCATCCAAACACCCAAACTGGGAAGAAAGGGTTAAGCTAGCAAGGCGGGGAGGACGTATATTCGATTGCAAATGAGGAGAGGTGAAAGCGTCCATGTAAATCAGAAATAACAACAACTTATAAGTCAGATTTCAAAAGTTTCCATAAATACGGTCAATTATGACCTCGAGTGGAGCGAATGAAGTGCATTTTAACCAGGTCACGCAGAGCCCCACGCTACGCAGCACCTCTGCAGGGGGCTGAGGTACATGTGTGACGCAGTGACGTGATGAGGTGCATGGAGTCGCTTGGAGCCGGGAGCACTGCGGGAAGGAGCACGCTTTGTGCTTTGCAGAGCGACCGGGCTCCATCTGCACGGAGGGAATCTGTCGTGTGAATTAGCAGGTTGGCAGAACTGCGTCTTTCGAATGCTTCGCTGGTGCGTCCACACGCGTGCGAAGACTGGCCCCCCTGTCCACAGCGGGACGCTCTGTCCTCTGGGAGCCCCGCGAGATGAACTGGGCAAGCCCCTGACTCTCCTTCCGCCACAGCGGAGCACTCTGGGGTCCTTCTGTCTCTTCCCAGCCCCGTGTTGCCCGCGGTGGAGACCTGCACACACACAACAGCTTTGGGGAACTCGCGTGGCAGCTCTTGCTGCCAGTGCTCGAACTACTTTTAAAATGTCATGAGTTTGCGTCCTGTCAAGAGGCCAGAACAGCAACACTGTTGAGTTTGGGTGGCAT
Source organism: Propithecus coquereli (assembly GCF_000956105.1). Classification (NCBI taxonomy): domain Eukaryota; kingdom Metazoa; phylum Chordata; class Mammalia; order Primates; family Indriidae; genus Propithecus; species Propithecus coquereli. The sequence goes on along the minus strand of NW_012151174.1, from coordinate 7,503,485 downwards.
AGAGAGGATCTACTCCTTCTGCACAGAACAGTGTTGCTAGTGGACTTTTCAATGCTGTGTAGAGGTTGGGCTTATTATGTCATTGTGTTAAAAATCTGCAAGCCTCTGTTAATTATGTTAGGAAAACTGTCTACAAAATGGCAAAGGCAGTGTGTGGGCAGCCTCCTTTGGGATTCTTGGATGTCCTCTTGGAAGAGTTCATAGTGGCACCAGCCTTTTCTAGGATATTAAATGTACTTTATTTTTGCACTTGGCCTGTTCTTCCGCAGAAAGGATATTAAATATACTTTAAACCAAATTAAATTGAAATGATGAGCTTTCAAAAGTGTCTACCATTTGATTCAGCAGTTTTCTTTCTAATAATTTATAGTAAGAAATAATTGCACAAGTATTCAGAAAGGTATGCAAAAGACCCTTATTTATTGCAATATCATTGATGAGAGCAAAGAAAAAGATAACTAAAAGTCACTAAATATCCCTCAGTAAAAGGTGATTAAATAATGATACTATCATACATGGAATACTGTGTAGTCATTAAAAATTATGCACATTTATATTTATTAATTTGAGGAAATTTCCAAGGTGTATCGTTTGGCAGAAGTGGGTAAGTAATAAAGTAGCATGTGTAGTGTGAGCTACTTTGGGATTAAAAA